>NW_021703774.1:20839541-21053768 GCF_005190385.1 Monodon monoceros
TTCTTTTCTTTCCTTTTGTTTTTTGAGGGGTAGCTTCTTTTCTTTCCTTTTGTTTTTTGAGGGGTAGCTTCTTTTTTGGCTCTGGTTCAGAGGGAAGCGTGCAGCAGAGGGCAGAGAGTTCTCAACAGCAGCCTCCAATCTCTTTATCCACAAAGGCAATCTTTTCCTCTGCACCCAAGGTTGGACAGAGACAGAACACTACAGGGGTAACGTCATCTGTCATGAGTAAAATCATTAGTGCTGTGTAAAAAAATTTTTTAAGAAAACTGGCATTTTTCATCTCTGCTATGGAAATGATGATCATGGTGTCCAAATGTCCAAGTATGACTATTATTGAAATATCTCACATTTATTTGACTCCTCATGTTTTCTAAGGACTCCCACTTACTAGTCCTTCCTACCGGGCCCTTACATCCTTTATTTCAGGGATGAAGAAACGGAACTCTGAGATGTTAAGTGACTTGCTTACGCTCTTGGCATAGGCGGCAGAGCCAGGACTAAAACCTACACCAGCCCCCTTCCTACTCTATCCTATACTCAAGCAGGGTTGTCTGAATTGCCCTGAACAGCTAATCCACTTTTCTCTTCTTCAAAAGTTCCTGATTCCTCTGGTGAAACCTATCAGGAAACCCTCTCTGGTCAAAAAGTATCTCTGTGTTTGCTTTTTCCACCTGACTGCCCACACCATTCAGAGTCAGTGCACCTATCCATGGAAAGGGAGACCAAGGATGCTGCTGCCTTTGCTGTTCATCAACCGTGTCCCAAGTCTCATTGCTTCCCCATGCCCTGACATCAGGAACATCTGCAAGGCTTGCTGGGTATAAGCCTTACTTAGCCAGTACCATCAGGCCCTTGTGTCAGCAGCCAGGCCTCAGGGGCAGTCCCTGCCACCTCGGCTGGTGGACCAGTTGGCTGCTCAGAATCCATAAGGGATTCTGCCATTCAGGGTCAAATATGGCTCCCGATGGAGGTGAGTCCTGGCTTTTGAGGTAGCTGTCCCTACCACCACTCCACAAACTTTTATTTTGGCCTAGAGTTGACAACCATTATTAGCACCATGCTCTATCCACTAGGCTTCCAAACCCATCTGTCACTGGCTCGTGCCAAGAGAGCAAAAATCAGCTGCCGTGCTTAGGCCTGACTTTCAGTTGCCTGAAGTTAAGGGTCCTGTCCTACCACTTGGTGTGCCTTCCTCTGCTAACACCTCTTCTTCTTCAGATCACTGAACTCCCCAGGGGTGATTTCCACTTCAGTTCAGCAGCCTTAAAAACAGGTATAGAGAAGAGTGAGAAACAGGAGTTTTTAAGTCCAGTTTTCTATTTATAATCAGGAAGAAGACTGAAACACATGCAAACAAAATATAAGGATTATCGATGGCCTTTATTTCCCCAAATTATCCTATTCTTGATCAATACATGAACGAAAATGACTGTGGGTTGTCTGTTCTGACAATAACTTATAATCTTCTTCCAAAATACTTGAAAACACCTTTGCCTGAAATTGCCCTGCTTTTCCCGTGCATTCACACTCCAAGTCCTTTCTCCCAAGGTTGTAGCTTGCCCTCCTCTAACCTTCCCCAGCACTTCATCTACACATTCCTTTTGGGCTTTCGCTATTTTATAGTCATCTATGTTTATACTGTCCTGTGCTCACATCTTACTCTAAGCTCCTGGAAGGCACACACTCCTGATTCAATTTTGCATCCCTAAGGTTCTTAATGCTGGCCTTTCACATGGGTGGAGCTCAGAAAAAGTTGGTTTAGTGAATGGACCAAGGGGTGATGGATGGATGGATGGATGGATCGATGGGACGGATTCAACGAATAGATGGGTGGATGGACAGATGGATGGATGGATGGGACGGATTCAGTGAATAGATGGGTGGATGGACAGATGGATGGATGGATGGGACAGATTCAATGGATAGATGGGTGGTTGGACAGATGGATGGATGGACAGATGGGTAGACAGATGGATGGATGACAGATGGGTAGCGGGGAGGAGGAGAGACGGGAGACTCTTCTTTTGGGTATACTACTACAACTTACTCTCTTTTCGTATTTCTTTGGAAAAGCAACTCACATTCGTCCTCATTATCACACTCATTTGATTCCTAGGCACGTTCTCAGTTTGGGGAGGTTTTGCAATTTCTCTGCTGCCACCACTAAATTAAAAGTACACCGGCAAGCTGTAGCAAGGGAAAGCCATAAAAGGTCCAGAACTTAAAGGGCTAGATTTCTGACTAAACCACAACCCACATATCACTGTTCTCACTTCATATTTAAGAAATAAAAGTTTTCTGTTTGGAAAATTCCCCAGGCCTTCCTTCTCTCACCTGCTTAACAGCCTTCCCAGTTCTCTTGAAATATCTTTATTCTTTCCTAAGACTCTCATTGCCTATTTTCATCAAATTTTAAGTTTTAAGCAAGGAGAGTCAGAAAACAACAAAGGAGAAAATAAAGTCCCCACTAAGAAAAATAAAACAGGTTAGTTGACAGCCAAAGGAATATCTGCCAATAGCAACGCCATTTGTCTTAGTTACTGCTTTTAACTTTCTCTCTCTCCTGGCGTGAATAGAAATAAAACTGCGTGTCTCCAGCCTCACGCATATACAGTTAGCACCCCAGGCAACAGGAGCCGCAAAGTTCAAGTACAGTAGAGACAAATTCAAGTAAACAGATTGTAGACGCAATTGATTGCAGCATTTAGTCTCATGGTGCTAGCCACCGCAGCTGGTGGGTTTCATGCAGAAACAGGGGACTCCTATGGGAGAAGAGCCCCGTGTAGCCAGCTAGGGTCTCCTCCTCACAGAAGTATTTACCCACTGGACATAAAAGATATAAAGATGGCAGAGAGAGGGGAACAGAAGGAGGAGGGCTGCCAAATGGTGATTTGGGATCTTTGTTCCAATAAAAATGCCTGAACCCACATGCTAGGTGTGCTGAGTCTCCCTCCCCCGCACTGTCAGATCACTGCTGGAGGATCGCCACCCGTGTGGCTGTCCTGCTGCGAGGCAGTGAAAGGCCCAACAAGCCCTTTAATGGATCCACTCAATGTCACCCCTTAAATTTCTATACCTGCACTTCGACATCAGATTCGTCCTATATTCCCTGATGGCACCGGCAATTATAACTGCTCGGAGCGGAGACCACTGCCCATAATCAAGAGTAATAATGACAGTGGCTTAGATTTGGTGGCCCTTTAGAGTTCCAATTCCAGCATCCAAGAGAGACCCATTCCTTAGCACGGAACCAACGCTCTGAGCTACTGAGTCCCACATGCAAGCTTTTTCTGAACATTTATTCTCCTCGTTCCAAGCCAGCTGGGAAATCTCGTGTGCCAACAAAGTGCTGTCATTTCCAGCAAAACCACAGCTGAACCCGTGTCCCCACGTGGTCCAGGTTGAGCACCACTGAAAGGGCCTCGGAAAAGCAAATGCAAGTCTGGCCTGGAAACCATAGTCATCTCACACTGCTTCGAGGAAGGCCCTGGGTTTATGTCCAAGGCCTTTGATACAACCTTTATGAGGCAGAACTGGCATTCTTGGGGCCTGAGACTTTTCAACAGCAACCTCCCTGACTAACTCACACACTGTGCAAGGTCTCGATTTGCAGGACTTTGTGGGCTTTTTTCCGCCGGGCTGAAAAGAATCCGTCCAAGCCATCTGCCCCTGCGGGCAGGAGCTGGCGCCCCACAGAGGCCAGAGAGGATGTGGGCTCTCCCCGTCCTTGCCATAAAACCACCCCCAAACCCCCGAAGGGCAATGACGAAATGTCCACGTTGTACTGAAAACAAGAGTAAAAGTGAGAAGACACAGCTCCTAGTGGATGAGGCAGCAAGCGGGTCCGTCATAAAGCCTAAAGGGACACTTGGAAATTCCAGTTTCCCATCCCCCCACCTTGCTGACCTCCCACCTACACTCAGCTTCATAAAATCCCAGCTTGGCGGCTCTTGATTGCTACCTGGAACCCCCAAAGAGAGGGCTGAGTCATGGGGACAGAGGACCCGTGTGGCACCGGTACAAGCCCCCCTATTCTCTAGCTTCTGAGTTCCAGTCTTCTCAGTCAAAGGCCAAGTACCAAGCGAAGCAGCGGTCAGGGCGGTATGTCAGGGATGCTCTAGGCAGCCGTAAAATACATAAGATGCCGTTCATAAAATATTCGGAGGGTGTTATTAGGAAGCATGGCTAGGCTACCTCAAAGCAACTTGTTTTCTACGTGACCATATACACACATATCTCCAGAAAATACTATAGTATGTGTATAAATGGCATATCTATATTCAGACATGGTACCTGAACTCCACTGAGTATCAAAGGGATTAAATTACTTCGGTGAGGTCTCCTGCAAAAATTGGATACTTACTGCTGCTGGTATCTATAACAATTTTCAGGCACTCTGCATTACTTCACACCAACCTTCCTAGTTCATTGCACTGAGATATATAAAGTTTCTTAGGATCTGCCCATTTCAACTAGAGGCTGTTCGTTATTTTTAAAGGCTGTAATTTGGATTCAAGACTTTAAAAAAAGCATCCTGGGCACTGAAACATGGCCTGACCGCACTGGAGTGAGTTATTCTGCAATTCTCAGTGACTGAAAGTAGTTGTGGGAAGACGGGAGCCTCCACAGACAAGCCTCTCCTTCAGGCCACAGGGAAACAGAACCAGGGGTTAAAACTTCCTCCCGTGGCTTGGTGGTCCGAAGCTGGACCCCTCCCTCTCCTGCCCTTGTCCTTTATAGATCCCTCTGGCTAATGGGGCACTGGGGAGGATGGAGACCATTCTAGCGGTGCCTCGCCTGCCCATCTTCTGCCACGTTCCCACTCCAATGACTGCCCCTGGCCTCGTGCTCCTAGCACTCTGGGTGGACACTGCCCCAACCGTCCACCTCGCCTAGATCACTGTCCTGGGACACTCGGGCACACACTCCCCTTCTTAAGATGCAGCGATCAAAGCTTAGACCCCACTGGTGCTTCAAACCAGACGCTACCACTCACTACCAGGGCAATTCCTAAACCTCTCTCTGCCTCAGTGTCCACAGCTGTAGCCCGGGGATATCAGTACCTCCTTATAGAGCAAGCAGGAAGATTCAGTGAGACGATACGCGCAACCACTTAGAACAGTGTCTGGTACTAGTATGCACTCAGTTAAAAAAAAAAAAAAAAAACATTCTGAAAGACGTTGAAATGAAGTCAGAGCTTCCTGCTGACCTTGGCACACTTAACACATGGATAATTTTTCTCCTTCCCCAAACTTCACTGAAATGAAAATAAAGGATTATGAAGAGGTGTAAACCCCCAATGACACAGAGAACAGGAGAAGCAACAATGCAAAAAACGTCTCTAATTTTTTACGGAACTGGAAAGTGGAGAGAGAAGTTAGCAGATCTGTGAAGAGTAAAGTCAGGGGCACCCTTTCTGAGCCATGAAACCTCAGAAGGGCTGGGAGACCGGCAGCACCGATCTGCAGCAAGTGGGGCTGAAACGTATTAAGGAACAGTGAGACCCAGGTCCCCTCTCCTGGCTGGGCCCCCAGGTGATCACCCTTCCCCTACCACAGCAGGAGACGAGAGGTTCATTTTATGGCAGCCCCAGACTCGGAGACTCGGGGATATCAGGCACAGCAGAGATCAGGGAAAAGCCACCAAACACAAAACAGGGGCTTCAGTGAAACTGTAAACCTAGACCAAACACCCCTCCTCACTGCCCTTCTACCCTCTCCAGGAATGGTGGTATCCAGGTGAATCTCCTCATCCCTGCCCCAGGCGAGAAATCAAGAGGATTCTCCTCCGGAGAAATGAACAGCCGCAGAGAAAACACTTACGGATGGTACAGATGTGGGTAGCTGGGGACCACCTCCCCCCACCCTCAGGGAAATGGCTGAAATTCCAGCCCAATCAATTTTCAGTGACGCCCAGGAACTGACAAACCCCACCTGTGCACACAGAGCGTCCCTACGTGTCTTGGTATTAATTACGAATGGTCAAGGAAGTTTCCAATTTAAAAGGAAATCTATGAAGAAATAGGAAACAATGCAGAAAGAAAAATACTGCAGTAAATATCCTCAAATAAATAACAGAAGATAGGTATCCAAGATACATGAACAGAATGCTGTTTAAAAAAGAATCAACTAGAGAAAGAGTTCTTGGTAATTTAAATATGCAGCTGAAAAAAATGTGACAAAAATCTGGAAGAAAAGTCATGGAAATCTTTCAGAAAAGAGAACAAAAGGGCAAAGAGATGGAAAATTGAAAATAAAAGATAAGAACATTTAAGGACCAATCTAGGAGTTACAGGAAAGCCAGAAAGAAGAAAGAAAACGAAGAGGAGAAAATAAAGCGGTAATATAAGAAAAATTCCCGGAAATGAAAGGCACAAGTCTCCAAATGGACAAGACCACAATAAAGGAACAGACCCCATACTGTGTACATTATTGGGAATTTCAGGAAACTAAGAGATAGAAAGAGATCCTAAGCTTCTGGTGTAGGGAGGACAGGTCATGTATAAAAGACTGAGAATCAGAATGACATCACACTTTTCATCAGAAATATTAGAAGCCAGAAGACTACGAATTGATTCCTTCAAAATTCTATGCTTCACAACAAGTTATCAGTCAAATGTGAGAGTAGGAAAAAAAGACATTTTCAAACAGTCAAATCTCAAAATATTTACCTCTCAAACCCCTTACTCAGGAAGCTACTAAAAGATCTGCCCCATCAAAATCAGGGGGTAATCCAAGAAATGGGCAGACACAGATTTGGAAAACAGGGAATCCAACGCTGGAGGGCAGACAGACCCTCCAGATAACTGGGCAGCAGACCTGGAGAACAGGCAGTCCAAATTGGGATGGTGGCGGGGAGGACTCCAGGAAGGACATCTCCAGGGAAAAATGCGATTGATAGATTACTGATTGCATTTGACCATACAGAAAATAGTATTAAGAAAGATTTAGAGTTCTTTTGGAGATTTAGGGAAGAATTAATTACAGGGACACAGAAAATACTTCAGAACAAAACAAAATACCAACAGAGTGATGGTTAACTCCTGGAAAAATAAAATGTTATTGGAAAAAAAAAAAAAGGAAATGTTATCTGAACAATACTCACCAAGTCAATGGAATGTAAACAACGACTGGATTTAAACAAAAATTAGGAGACAACTGTCTTGAGACCAGAAAGAATGGGAACTGGGGGAGGGAACTTCCCATATGAAGTCAATAGGTAATATCTAAAAATTTTAATACCTTTAAGTTTTAGAAATCAAGAGGTATCAGTGTAAGCAAATGATTTAGAAAAGTGAAGGTAGCCTCGTGAACAGTGACAAGTGTTGACAGCGGCTGCCTCAGAGGGGCAGAACTCAGGCCAGGGAGGGGTGACGCAGGGCACCGCTCTCTCCCAGGTTAAACCTCTACCCAGAGGTCACAGTTTCTGTGCTTCCTAAAACCCTTGGCTGTCTATTACCTAGCAGGTGAGAATTTCAGTCAATGGCCCTATGGACTTGTATGAGTCTGCACCGTTTATGCAACAGCTTCTTGGTGACTGTAACGGAGAGCTTTAGTCTGACTCAGTAAAATGTTCTGTTAGAAACTGTTTTATAAGAAAGATACTTTCAACTACTAAATGCAAACCTGCTTCCAAGAAAGGAAAAGTTGAAATCTGCTCAAAGCATTAGCATTCGATTAGAATCATCAGGAAAAGCACGGTGGTGCCTGAATAGAAATGATACTGCCAAAGTGGTTCTATTAAAAAAAAAATAAATGAGCTGGCCTTAATTCTTATTGGGGTTCAGCTATGACTATCTCACCCAGAAGAAAACTGTCTGATGGGCCAGGTTGGAAATTAACATAATAATGGTAACAGCCACTACTACCATATTTATACTTGCATAACATTTTGCTCAATACTTTCACTTGTGTTATCGCATTATCCTCTTTTTACAGCTATGCACATTTTTTTCCGTAAGGACTTAACAAAATCCACACAGCTAATATACTAGGCGGGCTTGGACCCCAGCTCTTCTGACTCTAAATTCAGTGCTAATTCACCAGCACCTAGCACAGTACCTGGCTCATAGGAGGTGCTCAAAGAGTATTTGGTGAAGGTGTGATTTATTGCGCCCCCCAGCTCGTGACTCCAGCCCACCTTGCATGGCCCAGAAACACCCCGGAGAGCCTGAAACCTGGTGAGAGAGTCACAGAGAAGGTAGGACAGGCTACTGCCACTGGCCCCCAAATTAGTCTCGCTCCTCCAGTCATGCTCCTGCCATATTCTCTGCACCCTTCACACTTTATTGTTAATGTTTTCCTGTCCATCTTCATCTCGACTGCACACTCCATGAGGGCAGGCTGTGTCTATCTGCATGGCGCCCTCAGCGTTCAAGTATCAGTTGAATGTGTGAATGCATGAATGACACTTCCTAGAGCCTCCCCACGGACTGTGCCGAGTGGATGAGACCTTAAATGGCTAACTTTAGCATCAGGTGTGAGGGACATATAGAAGGATCCAATAATGAGTTCCTGATGACCGGGGTGGGAGGAAATGGGGGCTCTTGCTACAACCGGGTGTGAATCGCAGGAGCTCTTCTGCAACCTGCACACCACCGGAGTCAGCCATCTGCTCAGAAGACGGCAATTAGGACACTGCAGTCCGAAAGCCCAGCACCACATGCTCGCGGCTGTGAGCTGTGTACACAAGTGGCAGGTCGCACGTCCCCTCCCTCGCCTGCGTCTGCTGTGTGGTTACCTGCTACATGATCTGTTTACAGAGTCATCACTCAGGGTTGCTTTTGTGCTCAAGAGGCAGGGCTATTGTTTTTGGCATCAACAGAGGAGAAAACAAAGGAGGCTTAGAGTGAAAAAATGAGGCCAAAGCACACCAAATCCCTGAAGAAAGATCCCAGGAGCCTCTCAGAGAGCCTGCCCGGCCGAGGCCACCCAGCCCTCTGCGCAGAGCTTCTTTCTCAAGCAGGACTAGAACCGTTCCACCCAAGGTCCCCGGACTGTGAGGGGATGCTTGAACAATTTTTCATTTCTTTAGAAAGATGAATGGAAATAGTACATTTATTCAGGACAAATGCACATAGACCAACATAAAAATCCAGGTTTCTTTGTTTGGGAATACAAGGTGGTGAAAAAGCTGATATTCACATCCACATATTTCTTTAATCAAAAAGGAGAGAAATGAACGAACTATTGCTGAATAAAGGTAGTCCCTCTCTTTTAGGACACAAAGTCAGTGGGTTGAAAATAATAAAAGGGATCCAGAGGGGTGAAGCCTGGGAGCCACTGTTCTCAGAGACATATATGGGCCCTCGGCTTTGTAATCAGACTGATCAGAGTTGCATAGAGTATCCAGGAACCCTGGAGGCATTTAGTACAGCCGAAAAAAGAGAGGAGCTGGCCAAACCGAGGCAGGGGAGAGAGGCAGGTACAGCCTGCAGAGCGCTCTGTGTCTGGTGCTTTGGTTACACTCCAACTGCAAGGGGGGACCAGTGAAGGACCCGTGCAGGAAAATGATACAAGCAAAGATGTGTTTTTGGAATAACAACTCTGTTAGCAGCAGGGTTGACAGACTGGAGGCACAGAAACCACCAGTTGGGCTTCTCCAATGGCCCAGGAGCAACAGGAAGAGAGCGGGAATGGGGGCAGTGGGGCTGGGGACGAGGGGCAGTACTCAAGGCGCCTATGGTGCAGAACTGCCAGGGTGGGCTGGACACGGAGACTTGGCGGGCCCAGGCCTCCAATCTGGATCAGAGGCCCGGACAGATGAGAATGCCAGTCACCGAGACAGGGAAGTTGGAGAGAGAAGCACTTTGAGAGAAGACTATAATTCAGTTTTAGGCAAGATGAGGTACGATGCGGGGGACATCTCAGTAGAAATGTCCAGTAGGCAGCTGCACAACCCCATCAGGTCCAGGAAAAAATTCTAAGTGGGGAAATACGTGCAGTTCTAGGTGGTAATTCAAGCCACAAGGGGAGATAAGCTTGCATGGGACAGACTGTGTGTCGCGAGAGGAGAAGAGGGCCAAGAAACTCCGGTGATAAAGTGATGTCCTCACCGTCACAGGAGGAGAGGATTTCAAGAAAGAGGAGAACAGACAAGACCCCATGGTGGGCATGGACTTAGTGGTCCGTGTCTCCTGGTGGTGACATTTACCAGGGGAATTTCAGTGGGGCGGTGCGGGTAGAAACCATATTGTTCTGCGTTGAAGAGTGAGATGAAAGTGAGCAGAGAGACTAAATATGGACTATTTTCAAGGAGGTCGGCTGCAGAAAGAGAACACTAGGGCAGGGCCAGGATCGAGGAAGGGTCTCCATTTGAAAGGGGAGCTATTAGGTCTATTTGTCGACTGAGAAGGAGTCAGGAGGGGCAGTGGTGGGATGGAACAAAGGGACCCCATACTCCCCACCTCGCTGGCCCCCATCCTGCCTACCATAGCTCAGAAGGTGGCATCTCCCGCTGTCCAGTTTGTCTTGGGATGCAGTGCAGCTCTGGCCACCTTCCCTCAGGGACGTCAAGTCCTCTCAGATCTGGTGTGGGACTGAGGGGGTCACTAGAGAAGGGTTACCAAACCTAGCTAGCTACGCATCAGAATCTCGTGGCACCGGTTAAACATATAAATCCCGAAGCTCCACCCAGATCTGCCTTCTCAGGGTCTCTGGAGGCGAGGTCAAGAACTCTGTCTTTGTAGAAATTCCCCAGTGGTTTCTGATGCGCTGGGGCGCCACTAACTTAACTAACAAGCCTTGTGAATCGTACACTTAAGGGTCCACAGGAAGCAGGGCCTGGTCCGCCCCTCACCCAGGACTGGCTGGTCATGAGGCCTACCCACAGCTCCTGTCCTCACACAGTTCAGGGCAGTTTCCAACAGTCTTGAGAGAAACCGAGGCTAATTTGCAAAGCTGAAGGGACTGGGAGCTCACAGGCCGGCCCTCCCCTGACAGAGCAATGACAGAAATCCTTTATCCCCTTGAAATTGTCCTTCTTTACCCAACAGGGCTGGGAAGAACTGCAGGTAATAGAGCCCCGCGATCCTCTTGCTTGAATCACATTCCCTGGGGATGAATACATACAGCCCAACCCTGGAAGAACGCTCTGGCTGGGACACGAGCTTGAGTGTCAGGCCCACTACCCTAAGAAAGAATGAACACTGCCCAGACGTTAAACACCCTATTCGTCTGGGAACCAGGGGAGCAACACATGTGCCCATCACTCCTTTCTCCAAGACTCAGCTCGGCTCTCGGGAAATTGGTCCTATCCCCCGGAACTGTCAAGAATTCAGGCTCTGGAAGCTTAGAAGAACCGCAGGCTTGTCAGTCCTTCCGAGGGGGCAATGGGAGGAGCTGGGCACCTCGGCAGACACAGAGGAATGGCCTGACCCTGTGAGGCCTCACCTGGGGTATGGAGCTGGGCGAGCACGCAGTGCTGCAGCCATGAAGGAAGAACGCAGTCAGCTTCGTGTCAGTGAGGAGGCAGGAAGGGCATCCAGCCTTCCAGAGAAGGCTTTGAGAGTAAAGGCGAGGAAGGGCTGTCAACACTTAGTCCTTTACATCTTCGCTAATCCAAAGCGGCTTCAGGCCAGAGGCCACAGGATTCAACCTGCTTTGACCTCTAGGACGCTGGCTGGGTCAGAGAGGTTCCAGCCAAAGATCAGAGAGTGACCTCTTCCCACAGGAGGTGAAATGTGGTCCGTCTCAGTCCTGTGAACTAGTAAGGCAGTTAGGGAGAGAGAGAACCCATGCAATCAGGCCTGTGGCGGGAGAGAGGACGTCAAAGGCTGCCGGACTCTCTGTAGGAGCATTTCTTCAAAGTCCATTGTTTCAGAAACATAATCATCACCTAGCCAAAACTGTCTTCCCGAAAAAGACATACATGACCTCATAGAGCTGACCTCCTGTGTGTTACACATGGTCTTTTAATCTGGTGTGCATGTAGGTGCTATCTGTTCTAGGGAGGGAATAAAAGTAGATTTGATGGCTAAAATACACGTGTTTGACGTGCAATGTCCTCAGCCTGAAGGAGATATGGTCATGAATTGCTGTTCTTTGGAGAAAGGTGGTTCTTGTTGTAAATTTATAAAATCCAAAGGTATTTACAAGATCCATGGCAGTACTGGGCCTGCCGGTCACCCCTGTCAAGGGGGTCGTTTGTCACCCTACCTGTCCTCCACTAGATGACCAGAACCCAAAATGCAGGGCCAGATGCCTGTCTGGGTACTTGGCAGGCTACAGGCGCAGCTGCAATTAGCAAGCTGGATCATGATTCAGCATCAGACGCGGGCAGCCTCCACCGGAGCATAGCGGACAGCTTAAAAATAGCGGAGCTGCGGCTGCATCTCGCCACCCCAGGCTCCACGCGAGAAAGGTCAGCTGCCGCCGTTAGAGCCTGCGGAGTGTCCGCCTTCCAGCTGTGACGGCGTGGGAAGCGGAAGGGGCGGCTCCCATCAAGCTTAGGAACAACGCCCAACGCAGAAGCGCCGGTGGTCCCCGGTCCCGCCATGGGGCGGGCGCCCGAGGATTCACAGGTCCAGGTCTCATTTGAAATACACAAGCCACCGAGGGACACATCCAACACTGCTTCCCCACGTCCAGAGCACCACACAACCGCGTGTGCGGCCACACCCATAGGGGGCGCCCCCGACTCCCCCTCCCCAGTTAATGACCAGCGAGGGTCTGCTCTCAGCCTGAGGGAGGGAAGCAAACATCTCGGTCTAGCGAAAGGAGGTGGGATTTCGTCTTCAGAGAGGCCTGGGTTCCAAACCCGTTCCAGCCATTTGCCAGCAGGCACCACCAGCTTCCTGGTCGCCCATCACTACTCGTCCCTGTTTAGGACAAATTCTGTCCCTTCTTAGGGTCTCAGACTCTGGTGTAAAACAGAGCTCATGATCACTAATTTTCTGGTCATGTTAAGGGTAAATGAGGCTTTATTGAAATGTTTGCCTTTATTTGAAATGTCCTGAAAAGTTAAACTTTTTCTTGTTATTGCTCGTGAAATACTCATATTAAAACTGAAGTCTTAATTAAAAAAAAAAAAAGAGTAAATGAGGCAACATACAAAGCGGTGAGAAGGATGGGCAGCGTAAATGAGCCGTGATAAATCCACACTTTCTTCATAGCAGTGACTGAGGTCTGCCCTGGGGGACCACAGTCACAGTGGAACCATGGTCAGGACGACAGGTGGCGGCCTGGGGCATACAGGGCAGGGAAAACCACCGGCGGGTCCTTGGTGTCCTGCTATTGGTCGAGTTTTCATTTCAGTCATATTTTCTAGACGCTATTTTCTAGATGAAAAGGCAATATCTTCAGGGCTGCTGTTGTCTTTAGACATGTTCTACCCAATAGCCCAAACGGAGATTTACAATAATGGAGAGACTTGCCCTTTTTCTGAGAATACTAGTATTGAATAGATGTCACTTGTCCCCAAATTAATCTACAAAATTAACAAAATGATTCTAAACTATATCTGGAAGAATAATTTCATGGTACTAGCTGAGAACATTTTGAAAAAGAAAAGTAGTGAGTGGGGATTTGCTCTATCAGATTTTAAAAGGCACAAGTAGTAAAACAGTGTGGTAATGGCGTAGGAAGAGACATCAAATCAATGGAATATAATAGAAGGTCGAGAAACAGACCCAAATATCTAAACAATGTTAGTATATTATGAAGCCAGTATTTCAAAACAGTGGGAAACGGACGGACTATTCAATCAACAGTGTCGGGACAACTGGCTAACCACTTGGATGAAAATAAACTATATCCCCACTTCTCTGAATACACACAAGTGAATTTCCAGATTGACTAAAAGTTTAAATGTAACAAATAAAATATAGGAAATATAAGTGGATATCTAAATAAGCTTGTGCTGGCAAAGAAATTTCTAAGCATGACATCAAACAGCAGAAACTGTAGAGAAAAAAGCTTGAAACATTTATAATAAACGCAATTAAAGGCAAACGGAAACTTCAAGGACAATCACTGTAGAACACATGAAAGGGTGAATATCTGAAAAGATTTTACAAATGAATAAGAAGACGATAAAAACATCAATAGAAAAATTGACCAAGTACATGAACCAACAACTCAAACCAATAAATACAAATGGCCTTTAAAGATATGAGGCTTTCTTCACTCCAGCCACACTGGCCTTCTTTCAGGTTCTGGAACATTCTATGCCACCTCCTGCCACAGGGTCTTTGCACAAGCTCTTCCCTCCACCAGGAACCCTCTCCCTCCATCTTCACCTAGTTAAATCCCTCAACTCTCTGGTCAAAGCTAATTTCCCCAGGAAAGCCCTCTTTAAACACTCCCCCAACCCAGACTAAATGAGATTCCCCTCTCTACTCCCTTACAAGTCTTTCAACACCAAGTAGTTTTCCTGCTGGCACTTTTTACAGCTGGTAATTATACATTTATTTTTGTAATTATCAGACTGTTTTCTCCCGCTCTGGATAAACTGCCTGTCTTTTGCTGATCATTTTATGTGCAGCACAGCGGTTAAATAAATTACATGATACACATAAAATGGAATTCTACACAGTGAGTTAAAGTGTTATAGAAGATTAATTTTAAGAGGATAAAAGATATCATGATATATTGTTAAGAAAAAAAAGCAGGTTATAAAATCACGTATATGGTACCATTTGGGGGGAAAACGTGTACATACAGAAAATAGACATACATCACATTTTTAACAGGAGGTTGGTGTGATGTCTGTTTTCTTAATTTTGCTTATCCAAATTTTTGTTTAATATTTCAACAGTGAATACACACGCACACATACATATATAGCTTTTTTAACAAGAGGGAAAGATTGAAACGAGCTATGGTTTTCCTCTCCAACCCACAGAGTCCAGTGATTCCTACAGAAGCCCAGTGGGTGTCCCTTTCCACAAGTTTCCCCCGACCCTCCACCACCTCTCTACCTTCATTTCCACCAACAGAAAGAAAGAGCCTAGCTCCAAGGCACCGTACAGGACTCTGTTTATCCACCTTCAAGCCCCAGATTACTCGTCTTCAGAAAATGAAAACTAAACGAAAGAGCATACCGCACTTTAAGAAAACTAAACAGCCCAACTCCCAAGAACAGTTAAAATGGGAAATCTGTGCTTAGCCTTGAGAACTATGTCTACTCAATGAATATATGTGGACAGACTGACCACCTAATGAAATGGACAAAGGGGCAACTGCAAGTTTTAATACTGAACAGCAAAGATCATGCTTACACTAGCTCAAAGAGGTGGGCGTGTTTTGTATGTTACGGGCATGCACGATGTCTGACACAAGCAAGACCCCGGGAAGGAAAAGTGTTGCTGCCAAAGGTCAAGGGAGGGGCGGAAAGGGGACCCAGCTTCTCAGGTGAGGGTCTCATACAACGAAAAGACACATTTCATGAGAGTTCAAGTACCCCACTGGTCTGGCGTTCTTGACACAGTAAGCCTGTGCTGACACGGCACTTTCCTGGGGCTTCCTTTCTTGAGAGTGAAATTGGCCTGCTTATTTGTAGGTAAGGATGGAGCCAGCCTGCACTTAATACACTGGTGGAACTGTTCAAGAATTGTCCATCCCTGAGAAAAAACCTCCCCTTGAAGGGCCGCCACGGACAAAGTCCGCTCTCCTTATCGGTGTGGGCTGGGCATGTTTCAGTCCCAGTGAGATGCAGACTTCAAGGCCAGATAAACTCCCAGTCACACTCCATGGTCCCCGGACCCCACGGCCCCGCTTAATGGGGATGGACCTTTCCCATTTGCGGCCGGCGCACACTCCCCTTCCGCTGAGCTCTCAAAGCAAGCAGGCCTGTCTTGTGGTCCATCCAGGAGAAGCCCGTTTGCCATGCACTCGGGGAAGGCCGGCAGCTTGCTCCCTTGTGTCCATCTGGACCGCTTTCCTGAGTTAGAACATCTAGCACTATTTCTTACGTTCAAGGCTTGGAGTTTGGGGGTGAGAAGAAAAACAGATTCTGCCGAAGTACTCCCAAAGTCCCCTCTGTTATCTCTTCCCTCCCATTCCTAGCTCATCTGGGCCTCCTCTTTCTCTCTCTTCCCCTACAGCTTCTCTCTCTTACTTTAAGGGGGGAAAAGATAATGCCAGTAATTCACTATTAAGTCCGCATATGCACAACTTCTGTCACCCACTGTAAAATAGTAATAATAATAATACCAGTGAGGCTAATCTATGTTGAAGGGTGCTCACAAACCAATCACAGAAATGCCGCCCCAAAGCCACAAATGAGCCCCCAACGCAGGGGCTGCTACTTGTTCTCATGCATCCCCTCCCCTTCTGCAGAGTTTCACGCTGCTGACCACCCCCTCCCTAAACCATGTTATCCCAGAGTTTGGTAACACTGCCCTATCCTGGTCCCCTATCTGTCTCTCTGAACCTTCCTTTGGTCTCCTGTGGGGAAACTGAGGCACAGAGAGGTTCCAGGACATGTCCCAGATCATGGGCATATTAAGACATGGGCTGGAACTCAGATACAGGCCTCCGAACTCTCTCTCTCTCTCCACCAGCCCTCAGGGGAGTCACCCCCAGGCCCCCGGGCCCCTCCGTCTCCTCTCTAGACCACTGAACTGCTTCCCGTAAGGATACTCCTACATCCGCGTTTATACCCCCAACTTCTCTTTTCCATCCTCATTCTCCAGTGCCTGCTGGGCAATCCCACCTGCGTGTCAAAATTTAACTATCTTAAGACCAAACTCGTCATCTTTCCAAAGTAAGCTTCTCTCCCTGACATCTGCATTACAGTTAATGACTCCACTCTTCTCTCTGACACCCACGTTAGAAACCTCTGGCTACAACGTCTTCCCTTCTATTCTCTTGAATCCATCCTCTGAAAGGTCTTCCCGCCTTTCTCTCCCCTCTCAGCCCTGCTACCAGTGGGCCTCCTCTGGGCCTTTAGCACCCCTCCCCTGGAATACCTCCTCCTGGTTACCTGCTTCCATGACCCCTCCAGCCTACCCTGTCCCAACCACGGCCAGACTCATCACCCCAGAGCAGGGCTTCTCAACCTTGGCCCCATGGACACCGTGGGCTGTGTACTCTTCGCTACCGGCGGGTATCCTGTGTGTTGTAAGATGTTCGGCAGCATTCCTGGCCTCTACCTTCCACCCATTCCAGTCATGACCCCCAAATGTCTCCAGACATTTGTAAATGTCCCCTGGAGGGGAAAAATCGCCCCCGTTGAGAACCATGGCCCTAAAGCATGACTCAAACATGCTGCTCCTTTCAGAAACTCTCAGTGGCTCGCCAATGTCCTCCCAACTAGTTCTCAGGAAGGAAACAGTCTTCAAGAGATTAGGGAATTATGTTTCCTGCTTATGATCTCCTTTCTCTGGAGATTTTTGGGCTCCACCACCTTTGGGCTGGGGTTCAAGGTGTACTGGGAAAGAGGGGTAAAGAGGCAAAGCAGAGAGGGCAGCTGACAGATTCATCTTTGGTCTGACAGCTGAGGCCTCACGGCTGAGGGCACCCGTGCCTGGAGACAGTGAGGCAAGGAGGGGTAGACACACAGGGCTCCAGGGCCAGATAGCGCGGACTGGACCCCAGACCCACCCCTTCTTAATTCTAGGACCTTGGGCCTGTCCTTTCGTCTCTCTCTGCTGTGGTTTGCTTGTCTGAAAACGGGGATGAAAACAGTACCTAATTCATAAGGTTGCATGAGTCAATATGAATAAAGCACTTGAAAAGTGCCTGGCATGAAGCAAGTAATTGATAAACATTAGCCATCACTATTACCATTATTAATAATATTGCTACTACATTTCCAGCCTTAATGACTGTATGTTTCCAAAACATGCTCTCAGTTCAGGCCACAGTGAGTCCTTACGTGGCAGTGAACACACCTTATGCTTGCCCACGGCGAATGCCTATGTTCATGCTCCTTCTTCTAAAATCCTCTGGTTTCCATGTCCTCCTACAGAAATTGTACACGCCTTTCAAGGCCTACCTCAAATGTCATCTCTGTTACAAATCCTTCCCTCTTCAAACAAGCCAAAAACCACCTTTCCTGTTCCTGGACCTCACAACACTATGATTATGTACTCAACACATACTTTCTTCTGTTACAAGTATAGGGGATAGAATTATTCCAACTAAATACATCTCAACCCCTATCTTAGGGGTCACTCTACAGAACCTGGAATATTGTCTTTCACACAGTTAGTAATTCTAACTTGAATGCATAAAGGAAATAATTAATCTAAGATACTATTTTATAATACTATGATTTCTTGTCTGAGAGAAGCATTATAAGGCATATAAATACAGTTGCCCCTTGGTATCCTTGGAGGATTCATTCCAGCACCCCCAGGGATACCAAAATCCATAGATGCTCAAGTCCCTTATATAAAATGGCATAGTGTTTGCATATAATATATATATATATATAATATATATATATAATTTATGTACATCCTCCTGTACACTTTAAATCATCTCTAGATTGCTTATAGTACCTAAGTAAATGCTATGTTAATAGTTATAAATACAATGTAAATGTTATATAAGTAATGGTCAGTGCCCAGCTAATTCAAGTTTTGCTTTGGGGAACGTTCTGGAAGTTTTTTTTTCCGAGTACTTTCGATCTGTGGTTAGTCAAATCTGCAGGTGCAGAACCCTCGGATACGGAAGACTGACTATACTCGAACTTCACTGTACTGAGCTGGATATCCTTGCTAATATATATCTGTAACAGAAAGGTATTCAAATTTTCAGTCCTTAAAGTCGTAAGCATACCATTTCTCCACTTTTTTTTTTTAGTATGTTAAGTGCTGAATTAATATTCTTACATAAATCATTAATTGCTTCCTCGTAGTTTTGCTTCTGTGCTGGCTTTGATAGTCTCCCTGTACTAAAACATAGTCACACCTCACAGTTCCTGCTCAGGAGCCTGAAGAGCTCAGCATGAAGGGAAGGGTTTCCCGTTACACTGCTCCTGAGTCTTTGTGTGAGCGAATCAGGCTCAGAGAAAACAATTCACACTATACAGCATTCATGAAACAATGGGCTGCCAGCCATCCGTGGATGGCACAAAAGGGCCTGAGAGTTTGGGTCTCTGTTCCCTGGAGAAAATATCACCTCGTGTGCTGCTGGAAACCAAAACAGAGCCATCATCAGAAAGGAACCTGTCACACCAGCCTTGGGCCAGCCCACATGCCTGGGCAGCTGAGCACCACTGCCCTGCGGCCAGGCCTCAAGGGGACTGCATCCCCGGGCCCCAGCCCAGGGAGACTCAGGCACACGGACAGAGGAGACAGAGCGGGGCAAACAGACTCACTCATCTTCCCAGGGAGGTGAAGTGTGAAGAACAATAGCGTATTTAAATTCCACAAAAAAACGTGCCAGGCTGATCTGAGTGTCCCCTATAACTCTAAATGTATTGGAGGGAAATTAAAAAGAAGTACTTAGCAGTTCATAAGCATATGAAATACATTACCCAAGACACAGGGGGCAGAGAACCTGTGGAAGAAGGGTTTTAAGGGAATTCATGGGGAACGAGGTTCAGGCGAGGGAGGGAAGGAAGGAATGGCAGAAGCAATCGTGGCTAGCATTCACTGAGCTTCTGTTCCTGGCCAGAACTAGTTACAAATGCTTTCCCGTTAAATGCTTTTCTCATTTAATCCAAATAACCCCCAAAGATGGGCCCTGTTGTTATAATCCCTCAAGTGTCTGAAGGACGGTAAATGATGTCACAGAAAATCCCCAGCAGAGAAGAGACTGGGCCCTAGGCCTGGCTGTGCCAATAACCAGCTGTGAAACCCACAACACACCCTCACCCTGAGCCTTCATCTCCACACCAGCAATTTAGAAAACCCGTAGGGCTCTCCAGTTCTACCGCTGCTAATCCAAAGCCCTGCCTGGGTGGACCACACACCCGAACAACAGGAACGGCGATCACGCTCCGAATATTCATTATGGCAAAAACATAACCAAAACACCTTTTTTTCATGAGCAACTAAACCATCTGCGTATAACACTGGAAGCAGTAGCATCGGCACACTTGATGCTTCAGTATGTCACAACGACGTGCTGACTTACAGAGATAAGCGAGACAAAAGCATTGCTTTTGCCTGTTTATTGGAATATTTCTCGTTCCTGCCCACATTTTCAGGGAGAAAAAATAAAGATGAATATTTCTCGCACATCATGTCCTAGGACCCCACAGGCTTCTGTGTCCTGCCTGTCATTCACCTCTGCCTCTCCCACCCTGCCTGGCCCAGGGCCTCGCACATAATAAAGGCTCCATAGATGCTAGTTGAGTAAAGGATCACCCCACCTCTTCTCTATTTATTCTTTTGATATTTATAGAGAAACCACTTTATAGCGGAGAGTTCTTCTAAACCGCACAGCGTTTGTTTGGCACTGCCAGGGAGGAGGAAGGGTTAAGTTAAAGGGGCAGCTCAGCCAGTCCAGATGAATTTGTCAGCCTCCCTGTATGCTGTTCCTCTTTACACCCTGTTTCCCCAGCACGCCTTGAACCTCAGCCCATAGGGGTTTAAGACCAAAACTTCCAGAGAAAGGCACTCATAAGGAGGAAAAATAATTTGCCAAGCCCTTGAAAACAGCTTCCTTCTCTGCACCACTTCCATCAGGAGCTTGCTAGAGACTCACTCCCCAGCACTCTGTTCTGAACCTGTGATTTTTTTAAACCCTTTTGGGTCATGAACCCATCTGAGGATCTGTGGACAGCAACACACCCTCTTCAGAGAAATGCACACACAAGTCTTCAAACACATGCACGGCCTGGCGAGGGACGGTTCCCAGACCTCCGTAAGCCGGTTCACAGGTCCACAGGCACAAGGCTGCAACTCCTAGGCTATGGGGATCAGAGAGGGGAGGGGGAGCTAGGCCTCAGTTGACCTGGCACTGCCTTCTCGGTTGGTCTGGACGACACCTCTTCTTTAACGAAAAGAGATTAGGGTCTCTTAACGCAGGCCCCTCAAAGCAGCACCACAACCCAATCTGAACTGACAAATCATTCAACTCTTCTGTTTGTTTCAACTTAAAATATCAGAAGAAGAAGGGAAAAAGAAAAGAACAAAGGAAACGTTTTGACTAGGAGAGAAAAAATTGCTCTATAAAAGATACTTTCAGGGCTTCCCTGGTGGCGCAGTGGTTGAGAGCCCGCCTGCCGATGCAGGGGACACGGGTTCGCGCCCCAGTCTGGGAGAATCCCACATGCCGCAGAGCGACTGGGCCCGTGAGCCATGGCCGCTGAGCCTGCGTGCGTGTCCAGGGCCTGTGCTCCGCAGCGGGAGGGGCCACAACAGTGAGAGGCCCGCATACCGCAAAAAAAAAAAAAAAAAAGATACTTTCGAAATGACTCAAAAACACAATCAAAGATAACTTCCTGTTACTGTGCATGTTAACCCGTCACTTCCCCGCAGGCTAACTCCACATAATAATACAATATTTACCCGACCTGAACCAGGGGTGGGCCCACTGGGTGGCCTGGGGAGCCATCTGCAATAGATTTTTTTAGTGGCCATTTACACTTGCCACTGTAATGGAATAATGGGAGTGTCTAGCCGTAGATTGATTCGGTTAGAGCGAATATGATGGCCCTTTAATTTGGGAAACTCTGCAAATCTGAGCTTCCAGATCATCTCTGGACCCCACTGTCAGACTCTGTATGTGGTCTGTCTGTGTACAGCAAATCTTAAGAAATGTTTGGTGAATGACTTCATGAGGTGCATGCATAAGTAAGTGAATGGCTTGTAAACCAGCCCCCTTAAATACATACATACACACACACACAAACACACACACACACGTAGGTTCACATGGCTGTACCCTTGGCTCATATGGCTTCTTCCTCCCCTTGTGCACCTAACTGCCACTGTTCCTTCCACACTCATCTCTGCTATCATCTCCTCCTGGAAGCCTTCCCTGATCTCCCCTGGCTGGGATAAGAGCTCTGGATCCTCATAGTATCTTTCTATTAGAATTAACATTTGTCTTCCTTTGATATCTGCTAAGGACTGAATTGTGTCCCCCCTCCAAATTCATATCTTGAAGTCCTAAACCCCAATATGACTATATTTGGACACAGGGCCTATAAGGAGGTTAAATTAAACCTAGTAAGGTTAAATAAAGTCAGAAGGGTGGGGCCCTAATCTAATAGGACTGGTGTCCTTATAAGAAGAGACACCAGAGTGCTCCCTTTCTTTCCCCCTCTCTGTCCATGCACCCAAACCAAGGAAGGGCCATGTGAGGACACAGCTAGAAGGTGGCCATCTGAAAGCCAGGAAGAGAGCCCTCACCGGAAACCAACCCTGCTGGCACCTTGACCTTGGACTTCCAGAACCGTGAGAATATAAATTTCTGTTGTTTAAGCCACCCAGTCTGTGGTATTTTGTTATGGCAGCTCAAGCAGACTGACAACAGTACCAATGCACAGACATATGAGCTCCTTGAGGGCTGAGACTGTATCATCTTCCTGTTTCTAGTCTTAGTACCTAATGTGGTCCTTGCACAGAGTAAGTGATTAACAAATTCCTGTTGAGTAAATATAAGAGTGGATGGAGGTAAGAGGCTGTAAAGACCTCCTCCCTTTCTCACCCTTAGAATCTCAGAGCTATGTTTAAACCCCCTCAGGTCAGAGTAGGTAAAAAACTCAGACCCTCCAGGTGCTGTCACTCACTGAGGGAGAGGCAAGGTGGCTGCCTTCTAGGTGTGTCCTCACATGGCCCTTCCTTGGTTTGTGTGCATGGACACAGAGAGGGGAAGGAGAGCGAGCACTCTGGTGTCTCTTATAAGGACACCAGTCCTATTGGATTAGGGCCCCATCCTTCTGACTTCATTTAACCTTAATAGGTTTAATTTAACCTCCTTATAGGCCCTATGTCCAAATATAATCATGTTGGGGTTTAAGGGTTCATGATATGAATTTGGGGGCATAATTCAGCTCAAGGCAAAGCCAGACGTCAACCCTCTCAGTGTCCTTCCTGCCAGTTACTTGCAGCTGTTTGGGCCACCTGCCCAGATGTTAAATGCAAGAGGGAAGAGACAGTTTAGAAATAATAAAATGCTCAATTCAACAACATCTTTTATTCAAATAGGAGCAGGTCCTGGCTGCAGAGTCCTTTAACCCGTTGACCAAGCCACCAGTAAGGGACCACTAGCTATGTCGGCGGTGCTTTGTGAGATCACCAAGGAGAAAGCCTGTTGCCTGCCCTGAAAGAACCTGTAATCTAGTTGTGAGGTCTGAGTTAGGAAATATTCTCTGGGTCCTTGGTACCTTCATTAGTCAGCAGACTCGTGTTTACTGAGTATCTAGAACCCACAGAACATGGTCAGGTAAAAACAGATTAATCAGCTATGGACCCTAGCTTTCAGGAGCTTTTATAAGTAAAAACAAAACAAATAATAATGATGAGGATAATGAGAAGAGTAGCAGTCAACACTTAATGAAATCTCATTATGAGCCAGGCACTGGTCTCCATGCGTTCCATATATTAACCTATCTATTCCTCACAACAGTTCTATGACATGGGTTTTATTATCCCCATTTCACAGATGAGGAGACTGAGGCAGAGACAGATTAAGTAGTTTGCCTCACATATCAAGCAACCAAGGAGTAGAGCTGGGATTCAATCCCAGGGATCCGTCTCCAGACCCCTTGTCCTTAGTGACTGAAAGTGCCACATAGGTGACAGAGACCTTCTTTTCCCGCCTCCTTAGAATGACGGGGCTGGACAGTGTGCAGTGTTTTCATAGGCTGATGACAGAATAAGAGGAGGCACAGCCATGTAAAGCAGGTACACACCCAGGTGGAAGCAGGTGGGGGCCCTGGGGTGGCTTGCTCAGCCAGGTCCCCACTCAGTGCCCACTCTGTCCAGGCAAACCCTGTAGGGGAAGCCAAGGGGCTCTGTGCAAACCCCCTGGACCAACCATCTCCATGGTCCTCCCCAGCTCAACAGTCTACGATTCCAGTGCTGTGAGACTTCTGACAACAGAGAAGATTTGCAGAGCTAAGGAAGCCAGAGATCATCCAAGAGTCTCAGAAGGTGTGGAAGGGAGATGTAAGCTGTCTCCTCGGACACGGGAAGGCTCGGTGAAGGTAGAAAGAGGATGGGGTAATGTTCCAGGCCCGGGTGAAGGCCAGCTGGAGGGCGATGAACCCTAACCCTAACCCTCACTTAGGGCAGAGCAAATGAACAGGTTCAGCAGATCCAATTTGAATTTTGTCCCACCCTTGTTTCTCCAGGTCCATGGGCCATCTTTAGTGCATCATCTTTCTTCTGGAACTTTTAACGAATATGTGGTCATCTGGCTCTTCAACTTGATGAGAGCAACTTTACATGTGTACCTTCATCCAGGAACGATACTGAAAAAATAGAGTTTGCATGTAAATGGAAGGTCCAGGAGAAACGGGCTTGCTGCAGCCTCTTGCATTTCCGTGGAAGTTAGCTGATGCTCCATCACTGAGAACATGACCCAGTTTAGCAACAACATCGACACAGGAGGGACTAAGGAAAATGCCAAGTATTAGAAGACCAAGGCCCGTGGGAGGTGAGATGCCACAAAGTGGAGGTAGAGACCAGTCCCCGGCTTTGATTTTGATTAGAGCCTCTGGTAGCCACACGGCTGGAGGAAACCGAGAGAGAACAATGTTAACAGTAGCAGCAACAACAGACTCTCAGGAATCCGCCCTTGAGTATGGCTGCGGTTCTCTGCCCAGGGCGCAAAGGCGATCCTCACAGAGACAGGGCAGGTTCACTCCCAGTTTTAGATCCTCTGTGTTTGGGGAGCCCCCAAAGAACTGGGTCTTCCTTCATCTGGAGGTGACAAAGGGCAAAAGCTCTGGGCTCATTACCATGTAAATGAAAACTACAAGGCAGATTTTCAGCAAAGCCGCTCTCAGGCGATAAATGCCCTGCTACCTCATTAAACCATGCAGGACCCTCTCCTATTAATTCAAAGCCCGCTGATCGGGCTGTCCTTTAAAGGGCTGCTTCCCCAAATGAGACCCGGCATTCCAGGGTTGAGGACAGCTGGGGACCCGAGAGGCGGCTGCAGCAAGGCGCCCCTGGCGGCTAACAGGCTTTTTCCCGAAGGGCTCTGAGGATGGATCGCAAACGGGATTTACAGGCATTCCCTCTAAGGACTAGGAGTCCCAAGATCTCCAGCCCACAGACACCCAAAAGCAGCATCCCATCCGCAAAGCTATAAAGAGAGTCTGGAGGATTAGAGCCAGTATGCAGCTAGAGTTCGACAGAGATCAAGCACTTAGTGAGTCTCTGGATCCAGACGCGGCTCCCAATTCATGCTACTGTCCTACCTGAGCCCGGAGCTGCTGGCCCAGCTGCTGTGCCGGGATGCTTCCGGCTGAGAAATACCACGCAGGAGGCGGCGGAGGCGGAGAGGGACACGCAGAGCCCCTGCCTCGCTCCTGGACCTCTGAAGCACCTTTAATCCATCTCCTGCCTGCCTCACATGTTGAATTGCTTTTTCCTGGGGCATCTGTGAGCACACAAAAGGGGCTGACTGGGCTTGGGCCAACAGCTATTGAGAAGTTCCTCTCCACGGTACAAGGACCTTCTCAATCTCCAGACGCGACCATTCACTGAAGGCACCGGCGGCAGGGCTGGAGCACAGATTGGCACATTCCCCTTTGCAGCAAAAGAGCTCCTCCAGCTGCCTTGACATCGTGTTTGCATAAAATGAGCTTTCAGGGGGTCAGGACCCGCACGTGGGGAGGTGTTTCCGTGCTGTGCAAAGCGTCTTCCTTTTGGATTTAGGAAAGCAAAAGGCAAAAATGGCCCTAGGCGCAGTGGAGAAGTCTCCTTCCAGACCGGCAATCCTAACTCTGTCTTGTATTTATAAAACCCCTTGTCTTCTGACCCTGCCTCTTCCATACCTGCACATCCGGCCCCCTGCGGAGTATAAAGGACCGAGCCTTGTTGCCCCTGATTTACAGATGAAGAAACCAAAGCATGGAGAGGTTAAGTGACTTGCTTCAGAGGTGACAGAGCTGGTCACAGGGGGTGGGGGTGACAGAGGGTTCTCTCTCTGACAATCCGCACCTTTGAAGATTCACTGACAGCCTGAGAAGACTGAATCTTTGAAGGACCGGAGCACAGGGCTGCCAAAGGATTTGTGTAAGAAGGACGTGCAGCTGAAGCACGGAGCTCATAAAACATCCCAGCCCCCCAGGAGTTTGGAGGAAGGGGCAACTGCGGGGAGGAGGTCCCCCGGGCACCCTCACCGCACTCACGCACACCATCCCCTCTGCTCAGGATCCCCAGGAGGGGGAACACACAAACACCACCTAGTGACCATGTCCAGCTCTAGTTCTCGGGTTAGCTCCGTCCTCCCCGTGAAGGTGGGAAAAGACTGTGACGCTTCTGCAGTCAGGCGTCAAACATCTCTGTGCACATCCTCCATCCTCCCAAACAGAGCCTTCCTCCCTCTCTCCTGCCCTGCGTTCCTTTCTGTCCAGTGGGTGTAGACACCCAGAATTCAAAGTACTTAAACATCATCCTGATAATAACATGAGATTAAACCTCCTGCCCCCAAACAGAACGGGCCATCAACAGTCAGAATCGAGTCCTATTGTCGTTGTCACTGTTCTGTTAGTATTACTACCAATACTGCTTAGCAGGACAACTCTTCACCCCCCTTACTGGCTTCTCCTCTTGACATTTGAATGTGGATGCTTCCCGGGCTTCCCCCTCAAACCCTCTTCTACACTCTCCTCCCGGAAAAGTCATGCCCCTCCTGCAGCTCCTGCCACTTTTCTTTTGGCCACACCACGCAGCATGTGGGATCTTAGTTCTCCGACCAGGGATCCAACCCGTGGCCCTGCAATGGAAGCGGGGAGTCCTAACCACGGGACCGCCAGGGAATTCTGATGCATAAATCTGCGTCTCCGGCTCTAACCTCTCTCCTGAGCACCTAACCGAGTTTTCAACTGCCTGATGGACGGATGGTGCCCAAATGGGTGTCCGGCAGGCAATGCAAATCTCCTAGTCCAAACTGAACTCATTAGCTTCCCTCCAAATGACTGCTGCTGGGGCTCTGCGAACGGCCCTTCCTCCGGCCCCACATCCAGCCAGCTGTCCGGCCCCAGTTCCCCCTCCTTCTTCACCTACGTTACGTGCATTCATTTCTCTGTAGTTAAAGCCCTAATCATGTCCCTCCTGGGCCAGTTCAAGATTCTTCTAACCGGCCCCCGCTGGAATACAAGTTCCCCGAGGTCAGAGCTGTTTTGCTCCCCACTGGATCCTCCACCAAGTCACAGGAAACCCTTCATGAGCAAAGGTCTCTCTATCTCTCCTCCACCTTCACATTGCTAAAAAATTCTTCCCTGAAGCAAAGATCCAATCATGTCAAGTCCCCAAAGACATATTCTGTAGGTCACCAATTGACCCCAGTGTTCAAATTCCTACACGTCGTAATGAGCTGGGCATGTAGCTCCAACCTGCCTGTCCATCCCCCTCCCTTGTGTCTTCTCAATCTATCTGCCCTTTACTAAGGCTGCCCTGGGCTAGTCCTTGTCTTTGGTACATATTCTTTTCAATCCTAGTATCTGTATCCTGGAGGGAAAAAAAAAAAAAAAAAAAAGCATCTCTCAACCAACACCTTCTCTGCCTGGAAAATTATTTTATTGTTCAAGACTTAGCTCAAGTGTCCTCTTCTTTGGTAAGCCTCCCCCCGCCCCTCCTTCTTCCCCAGAGTCTCCAAGATACATCTCCACTATGAGACCTGCTATAGGAATTATGACAGTGAGTTCTGTACCGGGGCCAAGGCCTGGTGACCTCCTAGCGATTTCAGTACCACACACCTGTCTCAGCCTGTGCCATCGGGTGGTATTATGTATTTGTTACACTATAGTCCTTCAAAACAAACGAAGCTCTTGGTAGGCTAATCCCAGCATGGTGAATGTAGCAAACATTCATTATTCATCACCAGTTTGTTAGTGATGACACTGACACCTCAGATAGTCATGATACTTCCCCCTAGTCGTGCATTTGATTCTCACAACCATCATGGGAGCCAGATGGTCCAAGTATGTCACAAATAATGAAACTGAGGCAGCAAACAGGTTACCATCACTTAGCCAGACGGTGACAATAGCAAGGCAAACTGGCTCCATGTACTTTCTACTGGACCCTATACCTCTCCAGCTCTTTGCCTCAAGAAATGAAGACATATCCACCAACTCATTATTACCAGCAAAAAAGCACCTCCCATCCACAAAACAATGGTGTAAACAGTTTGGTGTGATGAAAAAACCTGGTCCACCATTTACAATCCAAGAGAAAAAATCTGGGCATAGAAAAATCTAAACATAGAGTGGCCCCAACGAGCCATCGAGTACATGCTGTCATACTACCACTTAAAGTTGCAGATGTGACTCCCAGAAGAAACTGAAAATGCATCCTTGGGTTAGATTCTGACACTGAGACTCAGAGTTAGTTAACAGAGGCAGTGTAATAGAACAATTGAGAGCCTCTCCCAGGATCAAGCCTCTAAACCTATCAAGTTTCTACAAAACAAGCAGGTCCTGTTATTTCTGCCTGGAGAGAATCAGAATCTTCTGACTTTAAGTGTTAAAGGATTCTTCTACATACTGAGGCTCTGAATTTGGAAACCAGCTAGATGAGCCGCAATGTTGTACAACATTCAGATTTTAAAGAATCCACTGTAAGAATGGATTTTCTTTCTTTCTGAAAAGAACCTCTCTTGCTGGTTCACCCAATTCAATCACATATCCCTTTTATAAATGCAATCAAACCAAAGAAATAAGGGCTTTTTGTATTTTGTTACTCGGAGAAAAAAGGCGTCTCGAACACGAGTGACGCTCCTTGCGCTCCTTGCTCGGCTCTGCTCCCTCACTGGTAATTCCAGGGCGTAAAAGTCACCCACTGCAAACAGAAACGTGAGATAACCAGGTCGAACTGTCATTTCCAGAAAACCTTACTCATCCTCTCCCTTGAAAAGGTCAGTTTATTGGGATAGTGATGAAATGATTATTAACCAATCCTACTGGGCTCTGCAAGTCCTCTCACCTCTAAGGATAAAAATCCATTCCTGGAGACCAGGCATTCACTGGACGTGCTCACACTTGCGTACACCCAAAGCCCCCTGCCCTCCTGGGGCTGCTTGTGGCTTTACCCCACGGTGAATTAATGGAGGCTCACCCACCATAGTGCTCCCCAGTTTACTGGCATCGCCAGACAATGTCAAGAATTATTTTGTTTTACTTCTCTGATGTTCCCAGTTTACCTTGTCTCAGATGAATGAAGCAATTACAATACTCTCAATGAAGACGCTATTTTACAATGCACTTTCAATTCCAGTTTGTGACCAAGTTACTTAATTATTTCTATTTGTTTTTCTTCCTGAGTGGATAATTTCTTCTGTCTTAGAATAGTAGAGCAATCTTTTTCTTAAAGAAGAAATACTGGGCCACATGCTTCCTTAAAACTTAGTGTCTTCAGCTCATACCATCAAACACAAACATCTTCCTGGACAGTAGAGTAAACAGCGCTCAGATCTCATCAAATATCAAACCTTATTCTTAATTCAAAGCTGCTGAAGGAACTTTTCCTCGTGCCCATGATCCTCAGCTATAATTTTTCTTTTTATCTTTTGATATGTACTAATTAGATTATCATCTACATCGTATAAATGAAAAGACAGGTTTAAAGGCTGGCCCCCAAGAGATAAGTCTCGACCAATAGGCCTGCCTGCTTATCCGTCTTTGTCTATTTGTGGGACCTTAGGAGATCAACCTCCCAGAGAATGTCTCTTCAAATTAAAAAGAAAAAAAGAGAGAGAGAGAGAAAAAAAAATCAAAATCTCTTCATTTCACTGGGTTGTTAAGAAAATTAAAGGTGGTGATACATGTAAAAACACCTTGCAAACCATAACATTCTAAGCACATACTAGCTAAAGTTATTATTAGTGCTTGACAACATGGCATGGAAAAGGACCCCTCCAAGGAAGGCTACCTCATTGGGAACGATAAATAGGAGGGGATGGTGATGGCCTGACAGTCACTAAGGCTATCTCATTGGGGACAATAAACAGGAGGGGATGGTGATTGTCTGACAGTCACTAAGGCTTTCTCATTGGGGACAATAAACAGGAGGGGACGGTGATGGTCTGACAGTCACTAACGGAAGGCCCCAGAGACCAGCCATTTGTTTTCACACCCTTTCCTCCTCAGGGCAGGTGAGACTCAGAGCATATCTCATTCATTCTGACCCCCTTCCTCAGACAGTCACAAAGAGACTGGAATTGAAATAAAACACATCCTGACAAGTTCATGAGTTTCTAGCCCCTTCCCTCTCTCCATTCGGAGCTCAAGATTTAGGCACTGTGGCTCTCACTTTTTCTCGAGTTGAGAGATTCTGTTGCTGTTGTTGATTTGCTTATATATTTTCTGCTTTTGAGTCACAACACAAAAGAGCGCCCTGGAAATGCAAATCAAAACCACAATGAAAAACCACCTTACACCTGTCAGAATGGCTAGCGTCAAAAAGATAACAAATATTAATATATTAAAAGTATAGCACAGAGAACTCTTCTCAATACTCTGTAATGACCTACATGGGAAAAGAATCTAAAAAAGAGTGGCTATGTGTATACGTATAACTGATTCACTTTGCTGTACAGCAGAAACTAATACAACATTTTTAATCAACTATAATCCAATAAACATTTTTTTAAAAAAATACAACAAATAATAAGCGTTGGTGAAGATGTAGAGAAAAGGGAACCCTTGCACACTGTTGGTGGGAATGTAAACTGGTGTAGCCACCATGGGAAACAGCACAGAGGTTCCTCAAAAAATTAAAAATAGAATTACCATATGATCCAGCTATTCCACTCCTGGGCATATATCCAAAGAAAATGAAACACTAATTTGAAAAGATATATGCACCCCCATGTTCATAGCAGCATTATTTACAATAGCCAAGATATGGAAGCAACCTTAATGTCCATCAACAGATGAATGGATAAAGAAGATGTGGTATACATATACAATGGGCTATTGCTCAGCCATAAAAAAGAATGAAATTTTGCCATTTGGAACAACATGGATAAGCCTAGAGGATATTGTGCTTAGTGAAGTAAGTCAGACAGAGAGAGACAAACACTGCATGTTTTCACTTATATGTGGAATTTTAAAAATAAAACAAATGAGTATAACAAAACAGAAACAGACACAGATACAGAGAACAAACAAGTGGTTACCAGTGAGGAGAGGCGCACAATAGGGGAAGGGGATTAAGAGGTACAAACTACTATGTATAAAATAAATAAGAGGGACTTCCCTTGTCCAGTGGTAAAGAAACCCCCTTACAAGGCAGGGGACACAGGTTTGATCCCTGGTCAGGGAACTAAGATCCCACACGCCTCGGGGCAACTAGACCCTTGCACCGAAACTACTGAGCTCGCGTGTCTCAACTAGAGAGCCTGCGTGCTGCAAACTACAGAACCCACGTGCCCTGGAGCCTGCGTGCCGCAACTAGAGAGAAGCCTGCGCGCCGCAAGGAAAGATCCCGCATGCCTCAACAAAGATCCCGCGTGCTGCAACTAAGACCTGATGTAGCCAAAAATAAATAATAAAATAAATAAATAAATAATTTAAAAATAAAATAAAATAAATAAGATACAAGGATGTAATGTACAGCACAGGGAATATAGCCAATATTTTATAATAAATTTAAATGAAGCATAATCTTAAAAACTATCAAATCACTATGTTATACACCTGAAACTAATGTAACATTGTATATCAACTATACTTTAATTGAAAAAAGAGTTCTCTTATTCCAAGGTGGGGCAGGCCACAGTTCCAAAATATTTGATAACTGTGGCTTAAAGAGAAATACTTGGGTTGAAACACAAAAAGCAAAAAAATGCATTTAGAGATTAGCATTTCCATGCCTACGGAGAAAGTTTACAATTAAAAGGATAATATGGGTCACCATGCCTGGGGTGACCCTGAGCAATAATAGTTCCTACTTCGTAGAGCTGTCATGAGGATTAAATGAGTTAATATATGTAAATGAGGAGAGCAGCATTGGCACAGAGTAAGCACTGTCTAAAGGTTTGCCATTAGTATTATTACAACAACTGACAAATTTTTATCAATCACTCAGGTGTTGGCCAATTTAAAACTTGTCCCCCCCAAAAATAAAATAAATAAAACCTGTCCCATCTTTTTCCAATCTTCCATGGTTAGCAACAGTTGACAGCTTGTTCTTGTGAGAATGGACCAATAAATCAACAAAATGTTGTATCTGATCCATGAGAATATACATCTGATGCATTTGTCCTAAGTGCTGTGGTTGGTTTTGGCGAAATGCAACTGTGTTTCTAAACAAATCAGAAAACCTATTTTTCTGCCCCTTTCTTTCCCTCAATTCAGAGACAATGATCACAATGACCTCTTTAGACATATTGTTACTAAGTGTGGTTGTTTTAATTATCAAACACCAAATGAACTTGCAAAATAAGACAAGGATAAAAGAAGTCTGGAAAAATCACCTTCCTCTTCAATATCAATAAATAACACTAAATTTTCAATTGAATTAAAAATGTACGTGAAGAAAACAGTGTGATGCAACCTTCTGCATTCAAACTTTTGAGAAGAAACCAGCCCTTACTTGTCACTTTCCTAAGGATCAAGGACTACGTTCAATTCCCTTATCTTCGTATCCCCAGGGCATGCAACAGACACTCACAAAAGATGGATGAATAGATGGAAAAAACAGAGCTGGCTTTTACCCACAGTGTTCAGAACCCATCAAATTCCTACAATCACAGAATTAAAGAATGTTAGTGATATGGAAGGAATTGAGCTCAGGAGAAGTTACACAACTTGCCGAAAGCCACGTGGCTATTTAACAGCAGAGACTGAACTTGATCTATCACCCCTGTAAAGAACACTGGGCTCTCAAGCTGTACCAGAGCTTCCCAGCTAAGGGCAAGTCTCCATGGCCTTTTGGAAGCTTTTGAAATATGCCTCTGACATCAGGAAAAGTGTCACATGGGTGCTTTTCTTCCCGTATCTAATCAATATTTACTGGAGAGCAATCCTCACCTACACTCTTTGTTACTCTCAGGAATTAAAGAACCACTGACTCTCTCCAACTTGCCACTTCAGGCCTCTGAGATGAGAGATTCGCTACTTGTAGTATGAAATCCTTCTCCTGTCTCCCAGAGCTTTCCGATTTCACCTCGGGGATAAATCAAAAGCGTTTCCATGCTGCTTATATTAGAGTGGACTTTTGTTGAAGAAACATGCATTATAATTTGAGGTGCTGGGACTTTTGTTTACAGACTGAATTAAGTACAGGTTGAAACTGTGGCTTTTAGACATAACATTGCAGGAGAAGCTTACACTCTACCACGTAAGGAATCTTTCTCAAACTCCGAGAGACTGGCACCTCCAACTCAGTGAGCTGGGCAGACAGCATCTGTTCCTGCCTGCTGGCTCACAGCTCAATGCTACGGCCACATGGCCCAAACAAGACCTCCAGGAGCTTAAGCCAGCGGTACTAGTGCCACAACTCTGATGTGCAGACTGGGCAGCCCAACGGGGAGTGTCCTGGGTCAGAGACTTGGAAGCAGAGAAAGGAAAGGGAGCATAGCTCAGATGATATTACGTTCCTGCTCTAAACCCTTCAGTGGTTCCCACTGCCTGCCGTGCGACACTCGGAATCCTCACGGGGGCTTATGATTGGGTCCCAATCTATTTATTGCTCCTCCTTACCTACTGGTTCCCTGCAGGTCTACCATGTTCTAGACGATCCAGACTGTTCTGTCTCCCTGAACAGTTCAATGACGTCACCACCTCCACACCTCTGCACAAGGTGTCTCTCCCCTGAGATGCTGCAACCACTGCCTCCCTCAGATCTCATCCTAAGTGCCACCTCTTCTCTAGAACCTTTCCTGAATTCTCCTCCAACCTCCCAGGCCTCCTCCAAGTGGAAGTGGCCTCAATCACCGTGACACTCTTGTAGCACTTTTGTAACCGCCCATGGTAATTATTTTCGAAACGGTGTGTCAGCAATTTGGGAATGTCTTTTCTTGCTGTCAGTCAGCATTAGCTGAGCATCTTCTGTGTGTCAGATGCTGTGCTGGGTGCCTGGGACATGAAAATAAATAAAGTCAAGGTTCTTGCCTTCAATGGGCTTATGCTCTAGTGGATGAGATGACACTAGGACAAAGGGTTATACCTAGTGCAGGGGGGAAATGAAATATGAAAGAGATGATGGCATTTTAAGTTGGGTCTTAAAGAGAAATGTGTTCACTGGGCAAAAACTAGAGAGGAAGGAAGGGTTCTTCTAGGGGAGAAGAACATTATATACAGCAGTGCTTGTCACAGGTTTTACTGAAGGAATAAAACAAAGGCCGGGAAGGTTACAGATTGGTTAGCCCCCTGCTCACTACTGTCTACATTTACTGAGTGTGTTCACGACTCCCATCCCTCACAGCAACCCCGAAAGTTAGGCAGCATCATCCTCATTTTATGGATGAGAAAACTGAGGCTTCCAATGCCCAAAACCCCAAAGCTATCATGTAGCAGAGCGTGGCTGGTGTTCCTGATACTATAAGGTTGTACTAATGAGTTTGCCTTCAAGGACCTAAACATAAAGCAAACTCTTAGCTCTCTTCCTCTAAGCCTGGGTGGACCACTCCGGGCAGACCTCAAATACCCAAAAACCATCTCAGGGAACACATACTGCGAGGGAAGAAGAGAGAAGCAGCAGAAGCTGTGCTGCGTGCAGATTCTGGGAACAGCGAGGCCATGCGTCTCCCTGTAAACCCGATGTTACTCCTCTCACGGTATATGACTTTAGTGGCCCCAAATGTGGGCCCTCTTTCCTAATATATAAACGGCAACCTGGAAAGAGCCATCCAAAAGTCACCTCAGGCCAACTCAGGCTCATTAAAGCTCCCTTAGGGCTCCGAGAATTGAAGTGAACCTCTGGCTTCCTAGGAGAAAGCACTTCGTTTTTGACAGTTCTTTTCCCCCCTTTTCTTCATCTGATCACTTCCTCAATTTTTCCCTTCTAGTTCAGGCTTTTTCTGTAACTCCTGTATCGGGCACATGCTCTTTTTTTTTCCCCTCCTAGCTGAGACTATTATATCTTGCTATTGTCATGTTCCTTTTCCATTGAAAGCAATCCACATTTCAGAACAGTGTCTATTAAATAGGCACCTTTTCATGGATGGAAAAAAAAAAAAAAAAGACAGCACCCTCTGAGGGCTGGCTTTCAGTTCCGTGTGTCACCTAAAGATGAGACACTTGGGTGAGACTTCTGCCTCTTCACAGGCCATTTGTATTTGGGTATTTGAGAGAGACGGCAGAAAGTCTGGAGTCAGAACCAACCTGTTTTAAGGAATTCTTCGTCGAAAGCATTGCTAATCAAAGGGTGGTCCTGAGACCAGCAGTGACTGCATCACTTGTGGGCTTGTTGGGAACGGAGACTCTCAGGCTCACCCCAGACCAGCTGAACCAGAATCTGCCGTTTTGCAAGATCCCAAGTGATTCATAAGTACATTAAAATTTTAGAGTACTGATCTAGAATTAAAATGAATTTGCTTTAATGAAACCACCCTGTAGCCTCCACGTGGACTTCTTTACTAAGAAAGAAATCTCTGTACAGTGAACTCCATAGAACATCCTCCACCACGCTTTTCCACCCAAATTGTTTATTCATGGAAGAATTTTGAAATGATAAATCATCTTCTAGAAATCACACTCAACCTGAGGGAGTTCCAGATGACACAAAGCTGATGGCCAGCCTTTCTGCAGCGTGTGGGAACTAAGAAGGGAGAAGTAGGGCTTCCCTGGCGGCGCGGTGGTTGAGAGTCTGCCTGCCGATGCAGGAGACACGGGTTCGTGCCCCGGTCCGGGAAGATCCCACATGCCGCGGAGCGGCTGGGCCCGTGAGCCATGGCCGCTGAGCCTGCGTGTCCGGAGCCTGTGCTCCGCATCGGGAGAGGCCACAACAGTGAGAGGCCCGCGTTCCGCAAAAAAAAAAAGAAGGGAGAGGTAACAGGCAACCCTCGTCCCGCCTTCTTTAAGGCCCTGGATCTTTCTGTTGATATCTTTGCCTCTCGAAAGAGGGGAGTAAAAGACGTGTTGTACAACCACGTGGGTGACTAATGTGAGACTGAGGGGGTTGTGCTGTGTACTGAGCTCTGAGATCCTTGAGTGGGGGGATGCTCTGTAAACACAAATGGCAGAACCAAGGGCCAGCCAAGTCCAGGCTGTGCTCACACCTCACACTTCCAATAACAACAGTCAAGACACACACAGATGAACCCTGACTGACCTGTCACCTACACTGGAGAAAGGAACAGAGAGGATGGAGAATCACGTGCACCTGGTTTAAGGAAATGACAGCTAGAACTGCAGGAAAGAAAAGGGAAGAGGGGAGGTGATGACCAGGCCCTGCTCGAGGCTGTCCTGCCCACCTGGTCTCAGTCACCCTCAGTCACCCTCCAAGTGGAGCTCACGGGCGGACAGAGGCTGTGATCAGAGCCCTGGCAGGCCACACAGGTGCTGGCCTGGCATCCCACTTGACCTTGGTCTCTATGAAGAGGACACCTGCCTCAGAGACATTTTTATAAAAAAAAGGGAGCACCAAAAAAGTTACCCCTTGTTGAAAAACCAAAACCGGTTCCCCCATCCAAAGTGAGTGTTTTCTCACTAATTCCGATAAACATGCACATCACAGGAAGCTCCTTTAGACTCCTGGCATCTTTCAGACCTCTAAGCGCAACGCCTGGGTTATTGATTCCTCTGTGTTAAAGCCCAACTTGGCAGTGCCCTCCCCCACTTCTACTAATTTTTCACTCATTATTTCCATCTTCACCTTTGAATTCTCTAAAACGGCAGTATTTTAAAACACTAAAAGGGTTTCCTTGTATCAATCGATAGCTGCTTTTCCACCAGTTACAATTTCTTTGTAGATTAACAGTTTTTCAGCTCCAGAAACATGATTCTGTCCTTTTAATATGCCCACATCAGCAAGCTCTCACAGGAAATCTGGAACGGACAGCAAAGAGCAGTGGTGGCAGAAAGACCCTTAGGCTCTTAAATTCAGACAGGAATGCCATCCACCTTCCTCTACCACAACCAAAAGATAGCCCTCCCCCCCCAGAACCGAATACGTCAGAGATCAGCCGCCTCTGAGGATGCCTCTGAGACGCCTCTGAGGCTCTGAATTTGATTTCAGCTAACTTCCACTTCATAGAAAAGCACTCGACTTTATTCCCCCTGTAACTCATACCTGGATAAGCCAAGCAGTTCTCCAGAAACACATCTGAAGGAACAACTGTGCATCCCCTCCCCACCGCCAACATGCACGGGCATGCCTGAACACACCGCCTCCCAAGGCAAAGAGAAAGTTAACTTTCAAATAAAGCTGTCCTGCAGCCAGTCTGGTCACATTTCCAGACCCTTCACATTCACAAAGGTGGTTCTTGCAACTCTGGCCTAAATCCAGAAGCCGAAAACTGACCTCTCCCTGCTGAGGGCACAGACCAGGGTCAAAGGTCCACAAACACACGTTCGCCACAAATACACCGCTTTCTTTCTCTCTCTCTCTCTTGGCCAAAGTGAGAATAATGGGCCAGGCTTATTGTCTTTCCTTCAGAGAAGCCAGGATGGGCGGCTGGTGGGAAGCTCCAGACAGAATGTGGGTGTGTGAATCTATGCAGGCTCCACAGAGGAATTTTCTGGGAACTCCAGGGGTTTTGAAGAAGGGTGGTCTCAGGCTGGGAAACAGGGGCTCCTCGGGTTCTCGGGTACCCCAGAAGTGTGGGGTGTAGGGGGGGCGTAGTGGCAAGGCTATCCTGCCAGCCAGGCTCCCCTTCCCTGCCGTCCCAGGCCCTCCCCGCCACGGCGGGGTCACTCACCGCCCGTGAGCTGTGCAGGGCCGAAGCACAGCGCCAGCTGAAACCACAGGATCACGGCCAAGAGTCTCTGGGGGGACTGAGGTTGCTGCTGCTCTAGAAATCCATCTCCATTGCTCGGGTTCATTCCATGATACATCTTTCATCCACAGAGGGCATCCGGCTTGCAAGAGTCTGCAACCAAGAGCGAACACGACGATACCCCAGGCTGCCGGGGCGCCGGGGGCCACGCTCCCCCTCCTCCGCCCTGGGACCGGGACCCTCGGCTTCCCCTGCTCCTTTCCTATTCCTCACCCGCGCGGCCCCCGCCCCCTTTCCCACTGCGAGCTCCCCCCTCTTCTCCCCAGCGCGGGGTACACTGAGTAACTGCCGCCGCGGGATGCTGCGCGTGCGGGAGGGATGGAGGAGGGGTGGGAGGGCAGGGGTTAGCGCACATTGGCTCCGCGCCGGTCCCCCGGATTCAGCGGCTGTGACCACGACAGGAAAGTCTAAAGCCTTCCAGCCTCTCGGGGCTGAAAAAACACTTTTCCCCGGGCCTACACATTTCACTCCTAGCAATCTCACGAGGTGGCACCGGATCCCCCCAGCTACTTCTCTGGTTTTCCCCAGGATCGGGATGGGTCCTACTGCCCAGTCCCCAGTGAGATTTCTCTGCGCTGTCAAAAAATTCCTCCCTCGGGGAGCAGAACCAGGCACCAACTCCCCCTCCTCGGCCTGCGAGCGCCTCCCCGGGATGGAAAGCCCCTTCCGGGGCTCTCGGTCTTACCTGTGGGTCTCATGCATGCAGCTTCCTTCCCTCCTCCGCCTCCTCCCCCCGCCAGTCTAACCCGCATCTGTGCGCGACCTCTGCTGCCGCCGCTGCGCGAGCGAGCGAGACGGAAGCGGCGGCGGCGGCGGCGGCGGCGGCGGCGGCGGCGGCGGCGGCGCCCGGCTCCAGCTCCCCCCGCCCGCGCTCTCCCTCCCCAGGCTCCGGGAGCGGACGGGTGCGGGAGTTGCGCGGGGGAGGACGGCAGTCCGGCCGCGCGCCCCCGAGGAGTCACCCGCGCGCCCACTACCTGAGCTCCCGAGCGCGCGGCGGCGGCGCGGAGAGAGGGAGGGGGCGGGGGCGGGGCGGAGGCGCGCGGCCCGGACACGCACGCGGCGGGCACGCGCCTCCGCAGACCCAGGCAGCGCCGCGGCTGGGGAAGGGGCCTCGCCAGCGCGGGGAGGGGGAAGGGACCCGCCGCCGCCGCAACCAATCGGAAGCCCGCGCGCCTGCACCTGTCGGCACAGGCCTAGGGCCGGGTCGCCCCTTTCCTGGCGCAGGACGGCGGTCTCCGCCTGGGCTGCGCGCGAGCCCGGGTGGCCGCCGCGGCCTCCGCGCGTCCTCCGGTGCCCCCAGAGCGCGGCATGGCGCGGGAGAGGGCTCCGCTTTAGGCTGCTGCCGCGGTGGTGGCTCCAACCCGTGGGACAAGAGTGCACAGCCCGGCCGGTCCCCACCCCAAGACCCTCACCACCGACGGGGTTCACGTGGGCAGGGCGGGGGACGGCCAATTGCCAAAGTCTCTTCCTTTCCTGCGTTTAGCTCTCCGCACCTTACCACGTCCCACCAAGGCTCTGCGTGTCCCCTCAGAGCCCGAATGACACTCTTCTCCATCCCCTGCTCCCTTGATATTTGCCCTTTTGCGAGCAGCAGGCTTGTGCAGGAGGGCTCTGAGCCTGTCTGGGAGATGCGCTGGCCCCTCCGAACCTCCGCACGGCGCGCGCTCTCCTTGCGGGGAGAGGGAGGGTCCTCGGTGCCGCTGCAGAAGGTGGAGTACGGAGGAAGGGGCGGCGGCGGGGGGTGCTTCTGGGGCTGTGGATCGGAACCCAAGGGGTTCGAGGGCGTTTGCCTCGGAAACATCCAAGTTTATCTGGAGAGAGTTCGCCTTGTCGGTGTTGTCTCTCTGCGGCTTTTGGTGCTCGACCCCAGCCCGCAGAAGGGTGCAACTCACTCCCCACTGGTTCTGGCCGCCCGCTGGCCCTGCACAAGACTGGTCTTCCTCGGCCTGCCTGGCTCCGAGGGCCTCCGTCCCAGCCACGGTAGTTAAGGGGTGTGAGCTGATGAGGTGGTGCAGGCAGGCAGCACTTTAGAACCAGCGGCACCCCATTATTCTGTAGCAATTTGTGGATATGAAAACCATGTTTCGGATACCGCCACCAAATCATCCTCTGCTTCCGTCGGCTTTCCCCAAATCTCACATACTGATGGTAGTCAGGAAATTACAGCTTTTACTCTGTCGACTCTTACCGGAAGTAATTTTAACAAATTCTTTCAGGATAGATTAACTTTTAGTAAATAAATCTAATTCAGCATTCTTTCTATTTATTTTTGCTTTGTAAAACTGAGATGGCAGCTTTGTATAGAATCAGTTTAAGATTTTTCACTTGCACAAGTTCGTTTCTGCTGAAGCTTGCGCTTTGGGGCTCCAGAATCTTAGCTGGGTACCCATGCTTCCAAGGTCCTATGACTGACCTCTAGAGTTTGAATACTTATGTAATTGTTTTTCTCAGTAAATTTTCTAAAGCTTTCTAATAAGCCGTCAAATCAACAGACTCAGAAGCATTTGTTGACCATGTGTATGTCTTTATAATCATGAGAGATATGTCTTAGCACCATTGAGACCTGTTCTCCAGCTCATAAGTACAGTCCAGTCATACAGAGAATATCAGGATTGAAAGAAACATCCAAGTTTATCTGGTGCCAACACAGGACCTGTGCTTGAGTCCCCCCTCTGACATTTCTGCTAAGTGGTCATGCAGCCTCACGGAATACTTGAGGAAGCCTGTAATGTTTGCCCACAGCTCTCTTAGAAAAGCCCTCTTTGTACTGAACTGAAACCTACCTCCCTGAAACTTTTACACACTGGTTCCGGCTCTTCCATCTGGGCCCACACAGCTAGATGGAATTCCTCTTCCTTAAGACAGTGCTTCACCCATTTGGAGATGGCTTTATGTCCCCTTAACTCTTCCTTTCTCTGGGTTAAACTTAGCTACTTCACACAGTGTAACAGTGCCTAGACTCCTAGCCAGCCTTGTGGCCTTTCTCTGGATGGGACCCAGTTTCCCAATGGCCGCCCACCCCCAAGCAATCAGAGTTTGTTTCCAGAAGGGGATTCCACATTCACTCTATGGGTTCTGACCAGCATACGACAGGACTGGCACATCCTGTATTTTAAATATTTGCTTCTATTAATGCAACTTTAGAAGACAAGCATTTGAGGGCAGGTACAGCACACCCTTTTGTTAGCTTTCCACATTATCTCATGTATTAGTTTCTAGGACTGTCATAACAAAATATCACACACTAGGTGTCATAAACCAACAGAGATTTATTTTCTCACAGTTCTGGAGGCCAAAAGTCTGAGATTAAGGTGTCAGCAGGTTTGGTTTCTTCTGAAGCTGCTCTCCTTGGCTTGCAGATGGCCACCATCTTGCTGTGTGCTCACATGGTCACCCCTCTGTGTGTGCAAGTGTCTGGTGTCTCCCTCTGTGTGTGTGTGTGTGTCCTAATCTTTTTTATAAGGACACCAGTTATATCGGATTAGAGACTACTCTAACAACCCCATTTTAACCTTATTCCCTCTTTAAAGGCCCTGTCTTGAAATACAGTCACATTCTGAGGTACAGGAGGTTGGGGGACACTATTCAGTGTCCAGTGTTACACTCATTTTACAGGCAAGGATGCTAAAGACAAAGGAGTTCAATCCATTTACTCACGACCACCCAGCCAAGGAAGGCATCAGATTAAATCTAAAGCAGTTCAGTTCCATCTTAATGGTTTTCCCAATACATCACAGCTATTGCTATGAATACCTTCCACCTCAAGGATTCTAGGCAAGTTATCCTGAATATTAGGATACAGATTTTTCTCAAGAGGATGAGAATAAGGGTAGATGGAATGCAGGAGAGAGCATGACTTCCTTCCTGCTAAATGGGGAAAAACTTAATCTTTCTTCCTCTTTCATATAAAAGTCAATGCCAAAACCAATACCAGTGGGGAGACATGCTGAAGCAAAGCCCCCAGAGCCTCCCTCCCAAACACAGGAGAGCCGAGGGGCTTTTCTGACCTGATTAAAAACTCCACCCCTCCTCGGACTCCACGCTTCTCTCAACCCTCCATGAATGACGTTCCTCACTGTTTACACTCATTTTCCCCTCCCCTCTCCCATCCTCTTACTGTCCCCCACCTTGCCCTAGGATTTTTTTTCAAAACGTACTGAAGCTCTGTATTCACGGCACAGCCTTTGATTTCATTTTCAGTGGACAATAACATTTCATTCCAAATATATTCATTGAGCACCTACTATGAACTGGGCACTGTACTACGTGCTGGAGATGCAGTAGTGAACAAAGATGCTAAACCCCCTGCCCTGGAAGAACTCACAGTCTACTTAAGGAACACATGATAAACAAAAGAAGAAAATATTGGGAGTGTTAGATGGTGTGAAGTACTAGGCAGAATAATAAATCAGGGAATTTATAGAGGAGATGTGCAGGTTAGAGCATAGGCAGAGTCGTTACAACAAGGTGATCCAAATATTCAGTAACTTAAATAGAAGTTTCTCTCCCTTATGTGAATGTCTTACTATTCTAGGTGGATGGGGCATCTCTGCTCCACAGGGTCATTCAGGGACCCAGATTCCTTCTACCTCATTATTCTGCCGTCCTCTAAGATACTGTCCTCATGTGTGGGACTGAAGCTGGGTCACTGATCGGTCTGGGGTCCAGTCTGAGGGAGAGTGATAAGAAAAGGGAATCTAAGGCAAACAATTTCCTTTCAGGCAAGGGAGGCAGGAGTTACACAAAAATTAACTCTCTCACCTATCATTAGTGAGAACCTAGTCACATGATCATATCTAGCTACAAGGGAAGCTGGGAAATGTAGTCTTTATGGGGCAAACAGGTGACCAGAAGCAAGAAGAGAGTGGACTGAAGGGGTCATGGGAAACTGGCAGTCTATCACATGTGCTGTGCAAAGATCGAGGCTTAAATTTTTCATAAAGTAGGCAGGGAAGCCCTTACTGGGAAGGTAGCATTTAAGTAAAAACCTGAAGGAGTGAGCTATGCAGTTTTCTGAGAGAAAAGCATTTCCAGGCAAGGGGAGAGCAGATGCAATGTCCCTGAGGCAGGAGCATGCCTGTTGTGGACAGGAAACAGGAAGGATGTCAATGAGGCTGGAGTGAGTGAGTGATGCAGACAACTAGGGGGGCTGAGGTCAGAGAGGTCTCCTACTGAGGTGGACCTTAGAGGCATTGGCAGGGATCTGGTTTTTACTCAGAGTGAAAAGAGAAGCCATTGGAGGTTTGTGAGCAGAGAAAGGACACGGTGGCACTTGAACAGGAAGTGTCTGAAAGGATTTATGTCCAGCATGGCATCAACCACACTCTACCACTCTGTGCTCTGTGGCCCTTTCATCCTCCCTCTTGAGCACCTCTCAGCTCCTGCGCCCCTGAACCCCAGAATGCCAGCTTTGAAGACACACTGTTTCACAGTCCTATCAACCCTCAGTGTCTAAACATTATCTCCACGAAGCACCTCCCACAGTCCACACCTTTTCATTCATCCCAATGTGCTTGCACTTAGCAGACTGGTACCGTGCCTCTGAGTAGATTGTGAGTTCTCTGGGAGCAAGTGTTTCTCTACTTGGTCCACCTATTGCTAAACATAGAGCCTGGAACACAGTAGAGCAATCAAGAAATATTTTCTGAATTAACTGATTAAACAGCAGAAGGAAAGGAGACTTTCCCCACCAATCTTGCCCTGCATTGAAAACCAGACTGAAGTCAGTTGATATTCTCTCTTCTCTCTGGGTTTCCTCAACCCTGCCCATCCAGGAAAACACAGAATCAAACACAACCCATTTAATGAGCTCAGGACGTTCTAGAACATAGCTTAGCATTGCACTAGATGCTGGTTTTGAGTACAGATCCAGAATTGTCAAAGCATAGGACCCACCCACCACCTCTGTCCTGGATGGATGACACACTCAGTGAGGAGACACACTTCCAAGGCTGGAGTCTGGAGCAGGATAAAAGTGCTCATTTGGAAATAGAGTTACTATATGATCCAGCAATCCCACTCCTGGGCATATATATGGAAAAGACAAAAACTCTAATTCGAAAAGGATACATGTACCCCAACGTTCATAGCAGCACTATTTACAATAGGCAAGACATGGAAGCAACCTAAATGTTGATCCACAAATGAATGGATAAAGAAGTGTCATATATATATATATATATATATATACACACACACACACACACACACACACACACACACACACACACATATATAATGGAATATTACACAGCCATAAAAAAGAGTGAAATAATGCCATTTGCAGCAACATGCTGGTACGATGCCAGCACTGTCCCCCTGCCATAGGTCCATCTAGAGATTATCATATTAAGTGAAGTCAGTCAGAGAAGACAAGGACAAATATATGATGTCTCTTATATGTGGAATCTAAAAAAATGACACAAATGAACTTATTTACGAAACAGAAATAGGCTCACAGACATAGAAAACAAACTTATGATTACCAAAGGAGGGAGGGACAAAATAGGAATTTGGAATTATCAGATACACACTACTATATGTAAAATAGATAAACAACAAGGACCTACTGTATAGCACAGGGAACTATAGTCCATATCTTGTAATAATCTATAATGGGAAATAATCTGAAAAAGAATATATATATATGTGTATATGTATAACTGAATCACTTTGCTATACACCTGAAACATTGTAAATCAACTATACTTAAATTTTAAAAAGTGCTCATTCAGTCACCTCTCACCCATTCTTCCTCCATTCAAGATGTATCCTCGGGTACTTGACATGTTTCAGTCATTGTACTAGGTGTGGAGGATACAAAAATATAAAAGACACAATCTTTGCCTTCAACCAGTTTATAACCTATGGAGAGAGTAGAAAAGTAAATCTGCAATTACAGGGTCATGGGCTAAGTGCTAAGATTGTAAAGCAGATAGGATGGAGTGTGCTGGAAAAGGATCCTGGGGGTGACTTCATACGTTGTATGAATAGAAGTGTGTGTGTGTGTGTGTGTGTGTGTAAAGGGGAGAAAAGGAAGAGAAGGTGCAGTGAGTTCCCAGGCAGAGGGAACAGCTTGTGTAAAGACCAGGAAGGAGGGGGTGGGGAAAGAGACCAAGTGTAGAATTTAGAAGACAAGTTGGGAAATGCCAAGAAGTAAAACTTCCAAAAAGCACCTGTGCCATATTGAGAAAGGCTTGGAAAGTCATGGAGGGAAGTTTGGTTTGTGTCTGAAGAAAAAGAGAGAAGACTGTGGAGGAGTGGAAATAAATTGGAGAGAGGAGCCAGGAATGGACTATTCACCATTGGACCAAAGATACGTGAAAGGTACTCAACATCACTAATTAATGAGAACATGCCAATTAAAAAAACAGGCACTATTTTCCCCTATCAGATGGACTACAAATATAAGTTTAATAACATCAAGTGTTTGGTGATGATGCAGGGAAAAGGGAATTCCCATATTTTGCTGGTACGAGTGTAAATTGCTATGTATTAACCATGTCTTTTATTTTCTGTATTCTGATGCTTTGACACCTGGGGCCTTGCTGACCCTGAAGAGACTGCCCTTCCCAGGGCTAAGCAATTCCTAGAGATAGTAAACTAGAGCCCACACACCCCAGTACCTCCTTTATGGTCTCTCACACTTAGAGTTACTATCCCCCTGACATAATCACCACAGGGCCAGGTACCCGACAACTAGGGACAGACCCTATGCCTCAGAGCCCACTGAAATTATTCAAACTAGCCTATTATAAACTTGTTTACCCACCTCACCACTCCTTCCCACGAAAACCACACATTCCCCACTGCACCCCTCACTCCCTCTGCCTCCTGGCCAGTCCTGGTGCTTCCCCAAGTGGCCCTGCATGATTTACCATGCCTCCTGCTTCTAGGGAATTGTGAGTATAAAGAAAAACACCTCTTTCCTGACAGTCATTTCCATGTCTACATGTCTTACTGTACCTGATTAAAACAAAGCCTTTGGTGTCCTTAAAACATGCTACGCTTAGAGGAGGGTAAACTGCCCTGCAAACGCACCACTCATTATTACCCCTAAAGAAGCCCTGGCAAGTTCACCTCAAACACTGCACCCACTAAGCAAAGATGATGTCAGTACTTACCTCATACAGCTGCTGAGAGGCTTAAATGGGATCCCCTAGAAAGCACCTGAAGAGCACCCAAGACCAAGTACTCAGGCAAGCATGTCCCAGGATGTTCACTGCAGATATTTCTGTAATGGTGGAAATTGGAGCCACCCTGAATAATGGAATGACTAAAGGAATTGTGGTACAGTCACACTAAGGAACAGTATGTAGTCATTAGGTATAAACTAGATCTCCATGTAGGACCATGGAGAGCTCTCCAAAACATTGTTGGGTGAAAGAAGCAAATTGTGGGACAAAATGGACAGTAAGACATGATTTACGGAAAAACAATACCATAGATTTTCTATCAACTAATGTGAATAAAAAGGAAAAATGTCTGAAACCATGCACAGAAGACAGTGGGGTTGCATCTGGGTTGGTGAGAGCAGATGGAATTGTTGGGGAGGATTAATCAAAGAATAGTTTTATTTATATTTTACTTTCATTATTTAATTTATTTATTTGTATATAATTTTGTTGAGAATACTATTATGTAATGCTTAGATAGTTAGAAGTTAATTTGCAATGCAAAGGAAAAGATAGGAGGGGAAAAAGATAAACATAGAAGAGGAAAAGGTCGGAATGAACCTGGGGCCTAAGGACATGAAGTTAACTTTGAGAATACCATGCACTGATGGTATATTTTTTGAAACTAGAGATAATGGAGATCTATCTGAATAAGGCATCTTTTGACTGAAGCATTTCCTTGGACAGGAGTGGAGGGATAGCCAGTAAGGACTAACTGCAAAACTAGTTTGCCATTTTGTAAAAGATCAACCCTGAGCTCCCCTCCTCATAGAGATTATTGAGATACTGGCTTCCCTTGTCTCTCTCTGGAGCCTTCCTCATTTCATACTATATCCCTAGCAATGGGTTGGTTGTTTTCCTATAATGATTATAGTAGGCTAGACTGACATAACCGATAAGCCAAAACAAGTAACAACATAATAGAAGCTCCTTTCTCTTCATAGGACAGTGCAGGGCACTGATGGTGGGGCAGGGATGCGGGAATTAGAGGAAGACATTCAGGACCAGACAGAAGGCAACTTTGTCATCATCAACATAGTTTCCAAGAATCTGTGATCACTGCCATTTCAGCTGTTTTATAAGATTTAAAGATGGTGAGACCCAACACAATGACACTTGGATAAATGAAAGGCAAAATTCTCTGATTCTTAGAGCTCTGAACAAGAGAAGATTGCTAGGCAGGGCCACACAGGGGACTGTACCCAGGAACAGAGTAACAGCAGGCTGGGGGTCTGGGGGCAGCTGATTTATGGCAAGTGGGGGGGGGTTAGCTAGGTTTCATGGTCTTCCTGTGGATTGGCTAAGTTGAATAATTTGGGGGTGGGGCTCTGGGCATAGGGGTTACCCCTAGTTGTCCGGTACCTGACTCTGGGGCAATTAGGGTATATGTTTCGTGGCCCCAGAGTGTTAGGGCCCAGCAAGTGAAGTGGTTTGGGATGTGGACTTAATAGGCTGTTTAAGAAGGGAAACTGACTGACCAGCCTCTATTCAGGGCTTCAAAACTGGGACAAGACAGTACAATTAAAAAAAAAAAAAAAAAGTTATATCAGCGCATAGAAGAAGGAGGGTAAGGCATAGGGTCCAGGCCTAAAAGTGGTCCATATCTTTTCTGCCCACATTCCATTGGCCAGAATGAGGTCACATGGCCAACTAGTCACATAGTCTCACAAAGATGCAAAGGGCGCTGGGAAATGTAGTCCCAGGGACAACCGTTTCTGAAGAAGGAAAGCTCAGATTTCAATGGCCAACTAGCAGGCTGTGCCAAAAGGCTGTAAATGAATCTGAACTCAAATATTTCTTTACTTCTTCCCCCCCACCCCCCCCACCCCCCCAGCCCCCCAGCTCCCCAGCCCCCCAGCCCCTGCTTTCTTAATATCTGTTTCACCTGCTTACATGGTGAGCTGCTTCAGGGCAAAGACCATCATGTTCTCCTGCTTTTGATTCTTCCCCAGCAATTATTTCTGCACCCAATGGGCTTCTCACTAAAACAAGTCTCAAGTAATTTCAGTACGCAAATTAGCTGCCACTTCAGAGCCTGGCATAAATATCTGATACTTAGAATATGATTTCAGTTAGTTAAATTTAGATCACTGGGGGGAAAAAAGAACAGCAGCATAAATATTCTCTGGGCCTTTGGCCTTTTTATTTAATTCTGAATTGGGTAAGTCTTCAATAACTTTAAGCTTTGACCTCTATATAGCAATATTTGGTTCTTGGATTAAATCAAACAAGTGTCGCTAATGAGATAGTTTAACAATGTCACATATAGTCAGATTTTCCATTTCCGTTGACTCTTGGGTAAAGGTAAACCAGTGCTTTCAGGAACACTTTCAGTAGTTAATTACATTAAAAACGTTATTTTCCTGACCTTTTTATCTTGTCTCATCTTCTTTCACCTTGCCTTTTTTTCTTGGTTTCTTAGACTCTTACCTTTTTTTTTGCGGTACGCGGGCCTCTCACTGTTGTGGCCTCTCCCGTTGCTGAGCACAGGCTCTGGACGCGCAGGCTCAGCGGCCATGGCTCACGGGCCCAGCCGCTCCGCGGCCTGTGGGATCTTCCCGGACCGGGGCACGAACCCGCGTCCCCTTCATCGGCAGGCGGACTCTCAATCACTGCGCCACCAGGAAAGCCCCAAGACTCTTACCTTTAAAACCACTGTCAACTTAGCATAAATATTTTCTTCAGGAAGGCTAACACTTAATGACACCAGGGAAGGGGTGGGAGAAAACAAACCTCACTATGGAATCACTCGACATTCATCCAGCACTTATTGAGTGCCTAAGGTATGCTGAACACAATGCAAATCCATAAAAATGCAAATGGCTATCATCTCAGCCTTTAAGAAGCTCACAGTTATGAACCCGAACCTACACTTCTTCTACATAAAAGTTTTTATTCAGTCACCCGTTCATTCAACAGATATATCTTGGGTCCTACTCTGTGTAGGTTGCTGATCTAGCTACTGGAAATACAGACTTGAACAAAACAAAGATGCCTGCCCTTCTGGAGCTTACATTCAAGGAAAGGAAGGTAGGCAATTACTTATCCCCACTCCCCACCCTTCCAACCTAGAGGTGATTTCCTTTACCTGTGAAGTCCCCAGATATTTTAGTATCTTCTGGCCAATTGCTACTCTCTACCAGAGTTGACAAAGAGCAGGAACTAGGTCTTAACTTTGATATCCACCATGATGCTAGGACAGGGTTAATAAATGCTTATCAGCTCAATAAATGAATAATGAGTGCGTCTTTTCACAAAAGTACAACCTGTGTAGCTAAAGCAGGTGAAGACCCACAGGAAGCTGAAAATGCCTTTTTCATGTCCGAAGGCAACAAAGTAGCTGCAAGCTCAATGGGGTTTGCACCCACGCTCTCCCCCTGCCTTCTCCTGACCTGGTTTGGGGACTGGGATGAGAGGGTGCGGACATGAACTACATCTACCATTGCAACTGCATCACAAATAAATTTTGCAATGGGCTTTACGGTATTATTTTTTTTTATTCTCAAAGGAGAATTTTAATTCTCTAGGGGTCATAATAGTATGAGAAAAGATATAGACCACTTCAAGGCATGTTTGGGAAATTATGGATAACGTCTTGTGCCGAGAGAGTATGTGTGTTTAGGGGTGAGTTAGGAGATGGCTATTAATAATAAACGTAGAACATCCTGTTAGGGCCTCACTGTTAGGGACCTTACATGCCATACCAAGGAGTTTAAACTTTATTCAAAGGACAGTGGAGAGGTTGTGGATTGAAGGTTGGAATGGAAGAGGTTGTGGGGAAAGAGAAGAGTGAGAAAACAATGGAGCAGCCATCACAACAGGCCGGGTAAGGGGTAATGACGTGTGAACCAGAGTGGTGGCAGTGGCCATGGGAGAATGGAGGACTGAAGAGGAGGAGTGTCAGATCTTCAGATGTGTTGAGGGTAAGGAAAAAGAGGATGCAAGGATGATATCAAGGCTTGATATCAAGCCTAGGAGACTAAGCTATAAATTACTATCAAAAATAGGGAACACAAATGAAAAGGTTTTTAATGAGAATGGTTATGAATTCAATGTTGGACATACTGAGTTTGACTTGCTGGAGGGAAATACACACACAGATATCAGGCAGGCAGTTGGAAAACAGGGCTTAGGAGCTTTGAAGAGGGCTCGGTGTGGAAGAAGTAGGTCCACGGGTTGCTCCAAGTCTGTCTGTTAAAGCCACAGAATAGATGTACTTGCTTGGGGAGTGCACAATAAAAAGAGAAGAGGCCCTGGTCAGAGCTTTTGGGAACTGTACTGTATGGGAAGGAAGGAATGGAGGGAGGGAAGGAAGAGGGAAAGCAGTCAGTGAAAAAAAGAGCAGTGGTTCTCAAACTCTAGAGGGTCAAAGAATCACCCAGAGACATTCATGCAGATTCCTAGACCCCTCCCCAGAAAACCAGATTCAGTAGGAACATACAATCTAAAGAGAACACTCCCTTCATTATCTACTGATGCACGACAGATAATCCCAAAATTTCACATCTTAACACAGCAACATTTTTGATCTCATGGTTTCCAGAAATCAAAAATCTGTGAGCAGCTCAGCTGGGTGGCTCGAGGCCTTTCGCAAGGCTGCAATCAAGTTGTAAGCCAGATATCTGAAGACTTATCTGGGCCTGAAGCTCTGATCCCAAGATGAGTGTCCTCATCAAGTGGCAGCCAGCTTCCCCTAGAGCAGGTGATCCAAGAGAGCAAGGCAGAGACCACAATATCTTTTATGACCCAGGCTCAGAAGTCACATTTGTCATTTCTGCAAAATCCTAACGGTTACATAGATGAGTCCTATTTACTGTGAGAGGAGAGTTCACAGAAGTGACGGGAGACAAAATCAGGGTGGAGGGGCAACTTGGAGGCCGACTACCATATGTTCCTACCCTCCTGGAGTTATTTTGATGCAAGTAGCCCTCAAGGAAATACTGGATGGGAAAGAGTAAAGGTCAACAGAGGAAAGAAAACCAAACAGAAGGTGGACCTCAGTGCCAAATAGGACTGAGAAATCAAGATAAGGTTGAGAAGAGGCCAGTGGATCTGGCCTCTGGTATATCAGTCTTGACCTTCTCAACTCGGAAGCAGCACTTCTAGAGAAACACAATCTTTTTATGCAACTCATGGTGAGAAATATGTTTTACTTCATTGCCTGGTACACAATGCACTCGTATATAGAAACAAATGTTTCATGAGTTAATACCTATTTCTACTACATGAGAAGCACTCATATTTCTTATCCTAGTCTGGTCTATTTCTCTAAAAACAATGCTAGTCAAGACCCACTAAACTGATTTTGTTGGTCATTAAAGCATCTGACCTGAAGCTTGAAAAAGCAGTCTCAATAGGATTGGGTAACAGTGAAGATGATGGTGATGACAACAAACACATTTTGAGTATATACACTTTGCACTAAATGTAATACCATGAATTATCTTATTCATAACAACTCTATACTATAGTACCATTATCATAATTTTAGATGAAAAAGTTTAGTACTTAAGTAGCTTTCTCAAGGCCATATGCTTAGGAGGTGGTACAACTGCAATTTATTTTAACCTAAACAATATGATTTTGGAACTTACACTTTAGAGCTGTGGGATCCAATATGGAGGCCGCTGGCCACATGTGTGTACTTCAATGTTAAATTTAATTAAAACTAAATAAAATTAATGTTTCAGGTCTCAGTCACACTAGCCATATTTCAAGTGTTCAACAGCCACATGTGCTAGTAGCCTCCATATGTGACAGCAGAGATACAGAGTACTTCCCCCATTGCAGAAAGTTCTGTTGGACAGCGATGCTCGAGAGCTAAACCACCAAGGGCCAACGTATTTGGAAGATGGGAGTCACCTGAGCATGGCTGTAAGGTGAGAGGAAGGAGTTGGAAAAAGAGAGAAGAGTCGAGATAGGGGATGCAAGATGGAGCAGTGGCCTGGGGGAGGATGGACAGGCAGGATCAGAGTACGGGGAAAGTTGGCTTTGCCAAGGGATGGGGACAATTTCTGCTCTGGGTTAGAAAGGAAGAGGAAAATGGGTGAAGGTCCAGAGGAAGGGGAAGGGGACAAAGCTTGCTTTGATAACACTTGATTTTGTCTAAAACGTAGGGGCTGAGAACAGGAACAAAGAGTGAGTGGGCCAAGTTTGGGCATTGAGTCAAGTAAGAAAGATTGGAAATCATTGCTGCAGGAGGTGCATATACACAAAGAGAATGATTGATGCTCACCCATGGGGGCTCAGCTGCGGTTAGATACTGAATTTTAGGTGCAGCCAACCATTTATTTCATTCATTCAACAAATACATGCCAAGTGCCTACAACATGCCGGGCACCGTGCCAGGCACTGGAGAAACATTAGTGAATGATAGTGACAAAAACAGGCAAGCCCATTCTCTCATGGAACTTACTGGTGGAGGTCTTTGTTAATCACAGAGCTGCCAAGTGTAGCCCTGCAATGGACACATACCACCAAGCAGAGGGGCTGGCACTCTAAAATGGCTATGAGAGGGCATGGCAGGGGATTTCATCTGGTCAGGAAGGTCAGGGAAGGCTTGCCTCAAACCAAGACTTGAAGAAGGAGCACCAATCCATACAGAAGGGAGAACGGCTCATAACTTTGCCCTGAACTGGGACCATGCAGAGACGCAGGCAGGCAGACAAAGGCACCTTTGTAAGGTTCCTGCGGATAGAAGTGTTTGCTGAGCACACAGACAAAGCCGCCCATGGTGGTCGAGATTCTACTCCAGCCCTGTGTGTGGTTGGCTTTGAGTGAAAAAACACCGTATGATATCCACAGTAGGATAAGCCTGCTGGATGTGGCGGCTGGAATTTTCGTGGGCTGAGGGTTCCTACCCTGCTGATAACATCAGTAAAGAAGTCAATGCACAGGGCTTCCCTGGTGGCGCAGTGGTTAAGAATCCACCTGCTCAAGGCAGGGGACATGGGTTCGAGCCCTGGTCTGGGAAGATCCCACATGCCACGGAGCAACAAAGCCTGTGCACCACAACTACTGAGCCTGCGCTCTAGAGCTCGCGAGCCACAACTGCTGAGCCTGCGTGCCACAACTACTGAAGCCCATGCGCCTAGAGCCTGTGCTCCACAACGAGGGAAGATACCACAATGAGAAGCCCGCGCACCGCAACAAAGAGTAGCCCCCGCTCGCTGCAACTAGAAAAAGCCCGCGCGCAGCAGTGAAGACCCAACGCAGCCAAAAATAAATAAATAATTCTTTGATTAATTAATTTTAAAAAAAAGAAGTCAATGCACGGCATTATTACTGATACAATACATGCGGTCAGCACTCACAGCAAACCATCCATCACCAGACTTGTACTGTAGAGCTATCTCCCCTCACTTAGACCTTTCGGAAAAACAAATTTCCTTTGAAGTTAAAAATGCCAAGCTCAATTTTAGCAAAACAGAAAAAGATAAAACTTTTAAAAACCCACACAATTTTTAAAGTTTCAACAAAGCACATTCTTTTTAAAAAATTTAATATAATATCTATATTATGTTGAGGATGAAGAAGTTGTTCCAAATTGGGTAAGTTATTAAGTGTTACTATTTTTCCAAATTTCCTTTGGGAAAGCCTCTTCCTATGTTTAAGTTTACAAATTATTTGTGATAAAATTTCAAAAATAAATAACGTTATGGCGCAGTTTTGTGTTCCTGTGTCACTGCTGAGTGATCCAGTAACTGCATCCCGTTATCACACTGTGGAAGTGAACTCCCTTTCGGCTCTCAAAGTACTTATTTTAAGTCCTTCCTTCCTTCATAAGAATTGGTTGATTACCATCTCCTGCTTTTAACTGCATTAAGGTTACAAATGTGAAAAACATCAGAATGCTAAGATGAAGCAAAACTAGAAATGTTAAAAATCCTGTCCTGCTCTCTGGTCCACACGTGATTCTCTCTGGCTATAATTATGTTGCACTTGCTCAGAAGGGCATACGATGTAGAGGTTAGGGTGAGGGCCAGGGTTCTGATTCTGGCTCCCCTGCTAGCTAGCTTCCTGATCTTCTGATTCTCTCTCTGTGCCCCAAGAAAGAACAGTCCCTACTTCACTTCACTGTCGTAGGGTTTACACATAAAGCACTTACAACAACACTCCAATGCTCCAACTTAATATGGGTCAGCCCTCGTTTCCACACATATCTACTCTCATACACATGGAATATTTGCATGGTGGATAAATGGTTGTTTCCATGGGAACTTAACTTTCATATTTCCAAGTCCTTATCCCACTATCTTCTTCTTCTTCTTTTTCTAAAGAAGTTTATAAGCTACAAGTTTCATTCTTAGAACAGCATTAACATAAGTTTTTCATTTACTGCTGTGGGTGTTCCCATAAAAAATCTGTTTTCACTGTTTTGTGGGTCTGGTATTTTTAATGAGTTCATATCTCATAGGCACATGTAGAGAGTGGTCTATTCTGTATTCTCAGTTACTGTTGCTTTGGGGCATCCGTATTCTTGTGTAGTAAGGAAAAAATGGGGGTGGGCATGAAATAACTGAATTCCTGTGAAATCGTACTGCAAAGCTAAAATCTGAAACTTAATAATTTAACCTATCATCCAGCCATTGAGGAAAAAAACCTTTTGACCCAATTATTATCTTTTTAGAAAAGATAATTTCAAAGCAATACATTTTTTAATTATCTAGTGTCAGGTGTACAGCATCATAATTTGAAATCTGTATACACTACAAAGTGATCACATCCGTCACCATAAAATTGACCACTTTTGCCCACCCCCTAACCCCCTTCCCCTCTGGTAACCACTGATCTGTTCTCTGTATCTCTGAGTTTGTTCGTTTGTTTTGTTTTTCTTCGTTTTGCATACCACAGATGAGTGAAATCATATGGTATTTGTCTTTTCCCTTCTGACTTATTTCACTTAGCATAATACTCTCCAGGTCCATCCATGTTGTCACAAATGGCAAGATTTTATTCCTTTTTATGGCTGAGTAGTAGTCCATTGGGTATACATACCACATTTTCTTTAACCATTCATCCATGGATGGACACTTAGGTTGCTTTCATATCTTGACTATTGTTAATAATGCTGCAATGAACATAGGAGTGCATATATGTTTTTGAATTATTGTTTTCATTTTCTTTGAATAAATCCCCAAAGTGGAATTGCTGGATTGTATGGTAGTTTTCTTAATTTTTTGAAGAATCTCTATAATGTTTTCCATCGTGGCTGCACCAATTTACATTCCCATCAACACATCCTCTCCAACACTTGCTATTTCTTGTCTTTTTGATACTAACCATTCTAACTGGTGTGAGGCAACATCTCATTGTGGTTTTGATTTGCATCTCCATAATAATTTGTACTGATGAACATCTTTTCATGTGCTTATTGGCCATCTGTATGTCTTCTTTGGAAATGTGTCTATTCATGTCTCTGCCCATTTTTTAATTGGGTTGTTTTGTTGTTGTTGAGTTTTATGAGTTCTTTATACATTTTGGATATTAGCCCCTTATCAGACACATGACTTGCAAATATTTTCTCCCATTTAGTAGGTTGTCTTTTTGTTTTGATGATTGTTTCCTTTACTGTGCAGAAGTTTTTTAGTTTGATGTAGTCCCATTTGTTTATTTTTACTGTTGTTTCTCTTGCCTTTGGAGTCAGGTCCACAAAAACATTGTTAAGACTGATGACAATGAGGTTACTGCCTATGTTTCCTACTAGGAATTTTACTGTTTCAGACCTTGCATTTAAGTCTTTAATTCAATTTGGTTGATTTTTGTGTTTGGTGTGAAATAGTAGTCTAGTTTCATTCTTTTACATGTGGCAATCCAGTTTTCTTAACACCACTTATCAAAGAGACTGTCCTTTTTCTCCATTGTATGTTCTTTGTGACTCTGTCATAAATTAATTGTTCTTATATGTGTGGGTTTATTTCTGGGCTATCAATTCTGTTCCACTCATCAATGTGTCTGTTTTTGTGCCAGTATCATACTGTTTTGATTTCTATAGCTTTGTAGTATAGCTCAAAATCAGAGAGCATAATACCTCCAGCTTTGTTCTTCTTTCTCAAGATTGTTTTGGCCATTCAGGATCTTTTCTGTTTCTGCACAAACTTTAGAATTATTTGTTCTAGTTTTGTGAAATATGCCATTGGAATTTTGATAGGGATTGCATTGAATCTATAGATTGCTCTGGGTCGTATGGACATTTTAACAGTATTAATTCTTCCAATCCATGAACACAGTGTATCTTTCCATTCATTTGTGTCTTCTTAAATTTGTTTCATCAGTGTCTCATAGTTTTCAGTGTACAGGTATTTCACCTCCTTGGTTAAATTTTTCCCTAGGTATTTTATCCTTATTGCTACAATTTTAAATGGGGTTTTCTTAAATTATCTTTCTGATAGAAATGCCACAGATTTCTATATATTGATTTTGTATCCTGAAACTTAGCTGAATTCATTTATTAGTTCAAAGAGTTTTTTGGTAGAATCTTTAGGGTTTTCTATATATAGCATCATATCATCTGCAAATAGTGATAGTTTTGTTTCTTCCTTTCTGATTTGGATGACTTTTATTTATTTTTCTTGACTAATTGCTGTGGCTAGGACTTCCAACGCTATGTTGAATAAAATTGGTAGAGTGGACATCCTTGTCTTGTTCCTGACCTTAGAGGAAAAGCTTTCAGCTTTTTCATCACTGAATATGATGTTATCTCTGGGTTTGTCATATATGGCCTTTTTTTGTTGAGGTACGTTCCCTCCATACACATTTTATTGAGAGTTTTCATCATAAATAGATGTTTTTATTTTATCAAATACTTCTTCTGCATCTATTGAGATGATCATATAATTTTTATCTTTCGTCTTATTAATGTGGTGTATCATGTTGATCGATTTGCAGATGTTAATCATCCTTGTATCTCTGGAAGAAATCCCATTTGATCATGGGGTGTATGATCCTTTTAATGTATTATTGAATTTGGTTTCTTAATATTTTGTTGAGGATTTTTCCATCTATACTTAACAAGGATATTGGCCTGTAATTTTTGTGTGTGTGTGATGTCCTTACTAGTTTTCGTATCAAGGTAATGCTGGCCTTAAAAGTGAGTGTGGAAGCATTCCCTCCTCTTTGATTTTTTTTTTTTTGGAAGAGTTTGAGAAGGATAGGTATTAAATCTTCTTTAAATGTTTGGAAAAATTCACCAGTGAAGCTGTCTGGTCCTGGAATTTTGTTTGTTGGGAGGTTTTTGACTACTGTAATCAGTCTTCAGGTTTTATATTTCTTCATGATTCAATCTTGGTAGATTGCATGTTTCTAGGAATTGGTCCCTTTTTTTCTATGCTGTCCAATATTTTGGTGTATAATTGTTCATAGTATTCTCTTATGATCCTTTGTATTTCTGCAGTAGCAACTGTAATTTCTCCTCTTTCATTTCTGATTTTATTTACTTGAGCCCTTTCTCTTTTTTCTTGGTTAGTCTAACAAAAGGCTTTTCAATATTTTTTATCTTCTATTTTCTATTTTTTTAATCTTCTCAAAGAACCAGATCTTAAGTTCACTGATCTCTTTTCTTGTCTCTTTAGTATTTATTTCATTTATTTCTGCTCTGATCTGCTCCTTCCTTCTACTAACTTTGGCTTTCATTTGTTCTTCCTTTTCCAGTTCCTTTAGGTGTAAAGTTAGATTGTTTATTTGAGAGGTTTTTTTGTTTGTTTGTTTCTTGAGGTAGGCCTGTAATGCTATGTACTTCTCTCTTCAAACTGCTTTTGCTGCATTCCATAGATTTTGGTACATTGTATCTGTGTTTTCATTCGTCTCCAGGTATTTTTCAATTTCTCCTTTGATTTTTTCAATGACTCACTGGTTGTTTAATCTCTACATTTTTGTGGTTTTTCCAGTTTTCTTCTTATAATTGATTTCTAGTTTCATAGTGGTCAGAAAAAATGCTTGATATGATTTCATTCTTCTTGATTGTATTGAGACTTGTATTGTGGCCTAATATATGATCCATCCTGTAGAATGTTCCATGGAGAAGAATGTGCATTCTGCTGCTTTTGGATGGAGTGTTCTGTAGGTATCTATTAAGGCCATCTGATCTAATGTGTCATTTAAGGCTGATGTTTCCTTATTGATTTTCCGTCTGGATGATCTACCCATTGCTGTAAGTGGAGTGTTAAAATCTACTATTATTGTATTGCTTTCAATTGCTCTCTTTAGGTACGTTAATATTGGCTTTCTATACTTTGGTGCTCATATGTTGGGTGCATATGTTTATAAATGTTACACCTTCTTGCTGGATTGACTCCTTTATTATTATTCCATGCCCTTCTTTGTCTTTTATTACAGATTTTGTTTTAAAGTCTCTTTTGTCTGATAAGTATAGCTACACAAGCTTCCTTTTTGTTTCCATTTGCATGGACTATCTTTTTCCACCCCTTCACATTCAGTCCTTACTTCTAAAGTGAGTCTCTTGTAGGTGGCATATAGATGGGTCCCATTTTTTCATCCATTCAGCCACTCTATGTCTTTTGATTGGTGAGTTTAGTCCATTTACACTTAAAGCAATTACTAATAGGCATGTACTTATTGCCTTTTGGTTAATCGTTCTCTGGCTTTTTTGTTGTTCTTCTCTGTTCCTTTCTTCTCTTTCTCTCTTTCCTTGTGGTCTTTTGGCTTTCTTCAGTGTTATGTTTAGATTCCTTTCTCATTTTCTTTTGTGTGGTTAAGTTTTTTCCTTGTGGTTACTGTGAGGTTCATATATAACATCCTATGTATACAGCGATCTAAGTTGATAGCAACTTAATTTTGAACACATTCCAAAGCTTTACATTTTTACTCCCCCCTCCATGTTTTTTTTAATGATATCTTTTACATCTTTTTATTTTATGCTTCCCTTAACTAATTATTATAATTTTAGTTAATTTTACTACTTTTGTCTTTCAACCTTCATACCTGTTTTATAAGTGGTTGATCTACTACCTTTCCTGTATATTTACCTTTCTAGTGAGACTTTTACTTTTGTATGTTTTCATATTATTAATTAGTGCCTTTTCTTTCCAGCTTAGAGAATTTCCTTTAACATTTCTTGTAGGGCCAGTTTAGTGGTGATGAACACCTTTAGCATTTGCTTATCTGGAAAACTCTTAATCTCTTCTTCAATTCTGAATGATAACCTTGTCAGGTTGAGAATTCTTGGCTGGAAATTTTTTCTTTTCAGCACCTTGATTACATCATGCCACTCCCTTCTGGCCTGTAAAATTTCTGTTGAAAATTCTACTAACAGCTTTATGGGGTTTCCCTTATACATTATAAGTTGTTTTTCTCTTGCTGCCTTTAAGATTCTCTCTTTATCTTTAATTTTTACCATTTTAACTATAATGTGTCTTGGTGTGGCTCTCTTTGGGCTCATCTTACTTGGAACTCCCTGGGCTTCCTGGACCTGGCTATCTACTCCCTTCCCCAGATTAGGGAAGTTTTCAACCATTATTTCTTCAAATTATTTTTCTGGCCCTTACTCTCTGTCTGATCTTTCTGAGATCACTCTAACACAAGTGTTATTCCACCTGATGCTGGACCAGATGTTACTTAAGTATCTTCACTTTCTAAAATTCTTTTTCATTTTGCTGCCCTGTCTGGGTGATTTTCATTGCTTTGTCTTCCAGCTCATTGATTCATCCTTCTACTTCATTTGGTCTACTGTTGAACCCCTCAAGTATAGTTTTCAGTTCAGTTATAACTTCTGTTTGGTACTTTCTTATATTTTCTATTGCTTTGTTGAAGTTCTTGCTGTGTTCATTCATTATTGTTCCAAGTTTGGTGGGCATTTTTATGATCATTACTTTGAACTATTTATCAGGTAGGTTGCTTATCTTCATTTCATTAATGTCTTTTGCTGGGGATTTGTCTTGTTCTTTGGTTTGGAACATATTCCTCTGTCTCCTCATTTTGTCTGACTACCTATGTTTGTCTATATGTATCAGGCAAAACACCTACTTCTCACAGTCTTGAAGGAGCGTTCTTGTGTAGGAGATGACCCTTGGGGCCCAGAAGCACAGTCTTTCCTGAACACCAGAGCCAGGCGCTCAAGGGCAAGCCCTTGTGTGGGCTGCATGCACACACCAGCTCTGGTGGGGTCTCAGCTGCTGTGTGGAAAAGGCAGGGGCCTGGGGTGCTCACCTGACTTGGTTGCAGCACGGCCACTGCATGGAGAAGGCAGGACACAGTGCATTCGCCCAGCCCGGTTGTGGTGCAGCTGCTGCGCAGGGTGGGCAAGGCCCTCAACCAGCTGGGTTGCATTGTGGAGTGGGTGGAGCATGCCCTCTGGTGCTATCAGGCTAGAAGGAGGGTGCCAAAAATGGCATTCACCAGCTCTTCACCAGCAAGTTAGGATGAGATTGTAAAAAACGTGCCCACCAGCACTTCCATCCCCAAGAAGGTCCCAGCAGGTTCCTACCTCTCTGGCAGCCACTGTAAAATCAGTAAGTGGGTCCCCCTCACTTATGGTCTAGGTGCTCTTTGCCATTTTTGCCCTTTCTGCTGCTTTTGCCCTGTATCTCACTGCAAATGGGTCTGCATGTAAGCCCTTTAAGAGTGGGTTCTCTGTTCCCTATAGTTTTATGGTTCTCATGGACTTAATCCCCACTGATTTGTGGGGCTCCTCTTTTCAGTGCTGGACCCAAAGGTCAGGGTGCCTCACATGGGGCTCAATCCCTTCACTCCTTGAGGGAAAGTTCTATATCTTTGGGATCCCTCCCAGCTGTGGGTCACTGCTTCTGGGGTGGGGGCCTGGGTGAGACCGTGTCTCTGCTTCTCTGTCTCAATGCATCTTTTTTATCTTTTGTTGTCAAGGCACTGTTTATCTAGTTCTCAGGTCCTTTTCAGAGGAAAATTATCCATATGTAGCTGTACGTTTGTTGTGTCCATGGGAGGAGTTGAGTTCAGGGTCTTCCTATGCCGCCATCTTAAACCCTTCTACTCAAAGCAATAAATTTACATAAAATAAAAATTACCTAGACGTTGAAAGCTTTCACTTGCAACATGAATGTTGAGGAACCTCAATTATCTAGAGTAGTGTTGTCCAATAGAAATATACCATGATATATACTTACATATATATAATCTTAAATTGACTAATAGCCACATTAAAACAAATAACATGTGAAATTAACTTTGATAATATGTTTTATTTAGTCCACTGTGTTTAAAATGCAATCTCAACAAGTGACCAATATTATAAAAAGTGTTGAGATATTTAACTATTTTTATAGTAAATTTTTAAAATCAGTGTGTATTTTACACTCATAGCACATGACAATTGGAACTACCCATGTTCAAATGCTCATAGCACATGACAATTGGAACTACCCATGTTCAAATGCTCATACCCATGTGTGGCTGCCAGCTGCTATATTGGATGGAGAAACTCTAGTTTATTTCTCCCCTTTGGACCATCCAAGAACTAGTTGCTTTGTGCCAAGAGATCAAATCTGAAGACACTAACAGTCATTCTGAGTAAGGGCCCAAGACACATGTCTATTCTATAAGTCAATTAGATTGTGAGGTTAGATCACATTTTGCCATATTTTCTAAGTCTGCAACAAATGCAGAAAAGAGGCCCATGTCCTCATTTGTCAGAATGTCTAAATTCTGAGGCCTCCAGTGAAATACATTGAGGATTTTTCTGCCAAATAAAAAGGAGGCTGATTGTTCCTAGTATCAAGGGAATGCTTGGCAGCTGAACATTTACAAAACATCTCTTTCATCTGCCTGATGGAAGAGCTGACCAAGGCTTCCCAGGTAGTCATTCTCCCAGGGATCTTGACCAGATGCTAACAATGCAGGTGAGAGCACCTGTCCTGCTTGGGCAGCTGTGCTCTAAGCAGGAGCCTCATCACCAGGTCCCTCAAAAGATAAGGTTTCTCTTCCCAGTTTCATCAGCCTCTTCCAGACATTCTGTTTGCTGCTCTGTGCCATAGTCACTTTTATTACAGCTTCTTTCACCTGATTTCCAAAATCACTGTTTTCAAGGTCACCTGGACTGAGACCTCTTGTCACTGCCACTCACCATCTTCCCAGGCCCCTGGGGTAGAAACCCTCTTTCTCCAGATCGAGTCCACCTTCAGGTCATGGTTCCTTGACCTCTGCCGTGTACCTTGAATCCATCCCTCCCTCTCCCCTTGCCAATGTCTGGGTTTACACTCCCTTCTTGCTTGCCCCACTACTGAACCAATTTCTTAACTAGCCCCCTTTCTCCAAGTTCCCTACCCATACTCATCTCAATTTATCTTCTACCTTGCTGCCAGGGTGAGCTTTCTAAAATAGAAACTAAATCGGGTCACTTTTTGGTTTCAAGACTTTTACTGACTCACTGTTGTCTACATAGTGGATTTTAATGCTTTTTTATAAGCAGAGGAAGCCCCAACTTTTTTCAAGAAGGTGTTACCAAGAACCCCAGGATAGAAAACAGATAAAATCTGAGCTGCTCTGAGCTGCTCTGGGTGAAGCAGGGACAGAGGCCTCAGAGGCTGCCCTAAAGTCCTCTAGCCCCACCTCCTCTGGGCCCCCGGCAGCTTCAAGGAATCCTGAAGCACTTCTGGACATAGCTGGAACCCTACTGCCCAGCGGGAAGCCTGTGCTCCTTGGCCTAGCATTCAGGGCCCAGTGGAATCTGGGTCCAGCCCACCTTTTTGGTGCCATCACCTGTCACGGCACTGCACACATACCCCAAGTCCCCGCTACACAAACCACACATGACCCCACATGCCAGGCATTTCTGAGGCTTCACACTGTGGCCACACGGTGTCCTCTGCTGGGTGTGTCCTCCTGCCCATCCCTGTATGGTGAGATCCTAGTTCCCTTCCCAGGTTTAGCACCATCATTCTATGTGAACTCTTCCCTTATGAACAACCTGGATGAACTTCCGTTATAAACTAACCCCTCCCTCCTCTAGGAATACTGTTGAATTTACTGTCTAACCACTTACCACATCCGTTACCTGGACGTGTTTCTCCTAGCAATATTGTGGGCAAGGACCTTTGATTATCTTTCTAATCCTGCCCCAGATTTCAATAAATGTTTGTGGCATCATGAAGTTAAGACTGTGTCCCCTCTATCGTCAGCAGAGGTGAGTGAGCTATTCTCAATTCCATGAGGAATTCTGAGAACCTTCAGGGCAAGAAAGAGGCCAAAGAGCCCTGAATTGGAACCTGGCTTCCTCCAAACTATGTCTTTCTTTCTTTCTTTCTCTCTCTTTCTTTCTTTCTTCCCTTCTTCCTTCCTTCCTTTCTTTCTTCCTCTTCTCTTTCTTTCTTTATAATTGAAGTAGAGTTGATTTACAATGTTGTGTTAATTTCTGCTGTACAGCAAAGTGATTCAGTTACATACATATATACGTTCTTTTTTTAAAACATATTCTTTTCCATTATGGTTTATCATAGGATACTGAATATAGTTCTCTGTACTATACAGTAGGACCTTATTGTTTTTCCATTCCATATGTAATAACTTACATCTGCCAAACTATGTCTTTAAATTCGGCCCTACACTATGGCTATGGTTTTAATGCTTTTGGAATAATGATAATGATCACTCTAGTGACTAATTTTTATAAGGCAGCAACCACATGCCAAGCACTGCTGTAAGCATTTTTCAGGGATTAAGTCATTCTTGTTTTGCAGAATGAAGGCCGCAAGAGTTACTAAATTGAACTCCTCTTTCTAGTTGCATTGGGGACTGAATGAGATCTTACAGATCATCTCCTGTAGCAATGAAGAAACCACCAGAGTCACCAGACAGAGAATAAGATGACCACTTCAGGTGATTCAGCAGGTGGCAGAGCTGCCTGGTGGCAGGTCTCCTGGCTCTTGGGTGGCTGTACTTTTGCCCACACGGCACTGCTTCTCTGTAACAGGAAATGGCCTGGTACCAGCGAGAGCCACATGTAGATGTACAAAATGTTTTACAAAGCTTCCACAAATGACATTCAGATATCAGCACAACTCAGTTCATGCCCAAATATTTCCTCACGTAAATGATTCCATTTCAAATTTGATTTATTTTATGTAAAAGTTGCCTCCTAGTAAAAATTATAATCACTAAATAATTTCTCTAACAATGATATGAGTTGCACCAATAGAAACCTAGGGTAGAAACAACCTCCTGTCCTCAGCTATAGACATGCTAATGACTGCATGTGAGATCCCATCCAGGCAGAGTGGGTTCCTGGGGAGGCCTCAGTCACTCTGGTTAAGGCTGCTACCACATGGCTTCAAGAACATGGCTGTCACGACCCTCGGATATATACTGATCATAATTTTTTGTAAAGCATGTCATCTTAGTCAGCTGAGGCTGCTCTATCAAAACACCATAGACTGGGTGGCTTAAACAACAGACATTTATTTGTCACAGTTCTGTAGGCTGGGAGGTGCTAGGTGAAAATGCAAGCACATTCATTTCTTGGTGACGGCCCACTTCTGGGCTTACAGACAGCCACCTTCTGTTTGTGATCTCACATGGCAGAGAGCAGAAGCTCTGGTCCCTTCCTCTAATCCTATCATGGAGGCCCCACCTTCATGACCTCATCTAAACCTAATCACCTCCCAAAGGCCCCACCTCCAAATACCACTACACTGGGGTTTAGGGCTTCAACATATGAATTGGGAAGAACACAAACTTTCGGTCCATAACACATGTCTCAATTCAAAGTGCATTTCCTGAAAGGCAGTATGATATGGAAAGACAAGGGAACCTGAAGTCAAAACTTCCACCATTGACCAACTGATCTTTGGGGGAATCAGTTAATATGGCCGAGTCTCAGATTTGTCTTAAGGAAATGTTATCAGTTCTATGGCCCTGCCTAGCTGGGTCACTGTGAAACTTCAGGGAGATGTGGGTGAAGAGGACTGGGGTCAGTAAATACTTAATTTTCTTCTTTAAGGATTGACCATATTTGGAGAATGTTATCCAGAACTGTTTCCTCATTACATCTCAGAGACAGGAAGTGACTTAGCCATGATCCACAGTCCAGGATGAAAACAACAGAACACAACAGAGGCATCGTCCCTCCCTAGCACTCTATTCTTTACCTAAACTGTTTTAGGATAACATTAATTCCATTCTTCTTTTCTAGGAATGTGTAGAAACTTTTGTAAACCCGTATATTAAACCTTAGCATTTGTAATTGAAGGCTAGAAGGACATCAAAATGATGTTTATTGAATGCATTAAGGCACTGAGCTCTTGATGCATAGTTTCATCTGACCCTCAGGGCAGTCGAACAATGGTATTGGCACCGCCCCTCTTCCAGTCCACTGTTCCAGAATTTGAGGGTCAGGAGAGTTAAGTAACTAGCCCAAGACCACACAAGTGGAAAGTGGTAGAGGAGATTCAAACTCAAGTTTGCATGACCAAATCCAGCGCTTTTCCCATTAGCCCTGGGTGCCTCAACAAGAAAAATTAATCTCACAAAACTGGAGAAAGAGGAAAACAACAATAACAATGTGATTTCGGCATGCTGTCCACTGATGTTATTTCAGAAATGTGCACTTAACATTCATGTTTTGTCAAAAGCAGTAATTGCCATATTAGGAGAAAACAAATTAGTTGTTTTCTCTCTCTCTCTCTCTCCTTACTAGAGGAGAAGAGAGAGAGAAGAAAGAGAGACGAGAGGAGAGGAGAGAGAGCAGAGAAGCGGAGAGAAGAGAGAGATGAGAGAGAGAAGAGAGAGAGAGAGAGAGAAGAGAAAGAGAGAGAGAGAAGAGAGAAGAGAGAGAGAGAGAAGAGAGAGAGAGCAGAGCACGAGAGAAGGAGAGAGAGAGAGACCACAAGAGTAGAGAGAGAGAGAGAAAGGAAGAGAGAGAGAGAAAGACGAGAAGTAGAGAGAGGAGAAGAGAGAGAAGAGGAGAGAGAGAGAGAAGAGTAAGAGAAGAGAGAGAGAGAGTGATGAGAGAGAGAGAGAGCAGAGGAGCAGAGGAAGAGAGAGATAGAGAGTGAAGAGAGAGAGAGAGAACGAGAGAGAGATGGAGACGAGAGAAAGAGAGAGCGAGAAGAGAGAGAGATGAGAGAAAGAAGAGAGAGAGGGAGAAAGAAAGAGAGAGCGAGAGAAGAGAGAGAGAGAAGCGGGCGGAAAGAGCGAGAGAGAGAGAGAGAGAAAGAGAGAAAGAGAGCGAAGGAGACTAAAGAGCGCACGAGAGGCGACCGCGATAGACGAGCGCGAGAGCAGAGAGCGCAGCGACGACGCAGGAGATAGAGAGCAGAGCGAGCAGATAGAGACAGAGCGCTAATAATCTATCCCTCCATTCATCTCTCTCTCTCCTCTTCGCTCGCTAACCTATCACCCTCTCTCACCCCCCCCTCTCACCCCTCGTCTCTCTGTCTCTCTCTCTCTCTTTCTCTAAAAGTTTAAAAAGTACACTTTGGGCTTGCCTAACTTAAAAGGGCAGAAGGATGGTGCAGTGACTTAATGTGCCTTCCACGCCGCTTCATTTGCATACACTGCAGAGGCGCAGAGACGCAGGGACCCCTCGACTAAAGGGCTTCCCCGCTACATTCCATTCTGCTACTTTAAGGTGTACAAATGCGAGTTCAAATTTGCCTGAAAGACCGGGGGGGTTAGCACCAGCGAAGGGGACACGCCTTTGACAGCGAAAAGGAAAAAGAGAGAAAGAAGAAAAAAGAAAAGAAAGAAAAGAAAAGAAGAGAAAAGAGAAAAGAAAAGAAAAGAAAAGAAGAAAAGAAAAAGGAAAGAAAAAGAAAAGAAGAAAAAGAAAGAAAAGAAGAAAAAAGAAAAGAAGAGACGAGAAACGAAATCCCATCCCCTCCCCTCCCCTCCTCCTCCCCTCCCCTCCCCCCGCATTCTCTTCCCCCCCCTCCCCTCCTCCCCCGTCCTCTCACCGCTCGGGCGCTAGGAAGTCCCCAGTGGGCGAGGGCCGAGGGCTGCGGCAACGGGGGTGCGGAGGTGCACTGTGAAGTGGCCACAGCGTCACAGGCGGCCCGGACCCCCGGGATCCGAGGGCGGGGCGGGTCTCCGCAGCGACCCCGTGAGGTCCCGGGACCCTGGCTCAGACGCTGGGAGCGCGGGGAGGGAGCATGGAGGGCTTCGGCCGCTTCTCCCCGCGGCCTCACTCGGACCTCTGGGAGGCCCCGCCGCCCCGCAAGGAGCGCGCATCCTCGGCGCGGCTGGGCGGGTCAGGGCCGCAGAGCGAGCAGGGCCTGTGCTCCCGGGCCGGGACTCCCCGCGAGGGGAGCGAGGCCGCGGCGCCCTGGCCGCACCTGCTCTGCTCGCCCACCCCGCGGCCCCGCCGGCACCGGTACCCGGACTTTCCGCCTGAAAGCCGCAGCCTGACAGACGTGGCCCGGAGGCCCCCGGACCACGCCAGGAAGCACCGGCCCCGCAGACGGCGCCTGGAAGACGCCTGGGGGGAGGCAGGTACCAAGCCCCTGGAGCAGGGAGGCAGCCCGCCTAGCCCGGCCTGGCAGCAGCAGCCCCAGCTGCCACCGCAACAACCTCAGCCCTGCCAGCACTACCCTCCGGCCTGGGGAGATTCGCCCCCACCTTACCCGCAGGGAGCTTACACTCCCCCGAGTGGAACTTTCAGGGTAGAAAAGGTGCAGAGCAGAGGCCAGTGGGCAGTGCCGGCCTGCAGAGGTCTCGGTCGCTGGTCTCTTTCCTCGGTTCACACGAAGAAGTGTTCTGTGCCCTCCAGAGAGTTCGGGATGCAGTCAGGTTGCGTGTACATCCAGGAAAGATACCGTAATGATCCAGGGGAGTCATTAGCCAGCCAGTACCCCCAGCCCTCGCTCCCCAGCAAGGCGATGCACAACCAGCACACCCAGATCCTCAAGCACAAGCTGGAAGAGGCAGTAATGTCCTCCAGGGGCCGGAAGCTTGTGGCCCTGGTGCTGACCTGGCTCAAAAAGGCCCAGAGGATGCGGGAGCTGCAGCAGCAGGCGGCTCTAGCCTGGGAGGAGCTGAAGCGCTCAGACCAGAAGGTCCAGTTGACCCTAGAGAAAGAGCGCCAGCTGCTGCTGCAGCAGAGCCAGGAGCAGTGGCAGCAGGAGAAGGAGTGGCACAAGGCTCGCCTGAGCCGGGAGCAGCGTGTCCGACAGCGGGACAGGCAAGCGACCTACACGATCCGGCAGGGGAGCAGGTGGAAGGCGCAGCTAGAGGACCAAGACAACCAGCGCCAGGAGAAGCTGGAAGGGGTCCCCTCTGAGACCGAGACCGAGCACGGGAAGCAGTACCAGGTGCAGCGCCTGCAGGAGCACGAGAGGAAGATGCAGGACCTGCGGGAGCGGAACAGCCTGCAGCTGCAGAAGAGGCTGAAGCAGGCCTGTCTAAAGAAGCATGTGCACACCACGGAGGGCCAGAAAAAGATCCAGGAGACCAATCTTAGCTCCCTAGTCAATTACCAGGCCCGGAAGGTCCTCATGGACTGCCAGGCCAAGGCTGAGGAGCTCCTCAGGAAGCTGTCCCTGGAACAGAGTTCCCAGTGGTCCCAAGATTTTCCCCAGGGCCTGATTAAGGAGCATCACCGGGAGCCGAAGGAGAAGGTCAAGGAGGAGGAGCAGTGCCAGCAGGTCAAGTGGTGCGCGGAAGAGCCCGAGGAGCAGAGGAAGGAGCACAAGCGGCTGTCCATGGAGCTCGCGGACCAGAAGATCCTGCAGACCAGGAGTAACGTCCACAAGAATATCGGTGACAAGGTGCAGCACATTCGGGAGCTCAACATCCTTCGGGAGAAGAATCATCACATCCTGAAGCTGAAAGCCGAGAAGGAGGAAAAGTGCCACATCGAGGGCATTAAGCAAGCCATTAGGAAAAAGGAGCAGAAGATGGAGCAGATCTCGCGAGAGAAAGATGCAACCTTCGGTGAATTCCAAAAGATCTCCAGGGCCTCCGGGACAGACAACGTGAGAAAGTTTGCCAACAGCTTCTTTGATCCGATAGGGCGGGAGGCCCAGGTTCGAGCTGGGCAGCAGGGAGGAGGCCACTGAGAACCTGACGACAAATAGCTTACAGCCCAGGCGGCTAGAAAGAGATGTGGCAATGTGATTCATTTTATAATCTGATTATAATTGAGCATTCATTTTTTAAAAGTACATAAAATAGCTGCAATTTCCTCTGATGAACTAGGTTATTGATTCATTTGGATGGTTGAGAGGGTTGGGGTAGAAATTTGGAAATTTTAAGAAAATTACTTGCCTTTGTACATTTGGATTTAAATAGAAAATATTCATTTAGTTCTCAAGTAATCTTAGAAGCATATGTCAGACACATCTTTGAGGAACCAAAGAAAAATCTACAGTGGGAATACAGTTCTGTGTCATGAGGTAAGTCTTTCCCTGTCCCAGAACTTATGAAAGTGTGAAGTGTGATGTACCTGTCATAAGAAATCTCCAAGAAAAAAAAGAGTGTGTGGGGGTAGGGGTGGGGGGAATTTCTGTAAACAAGTATATTTGGGAACACAGTATACTACAGCCCCTCTTGGGATTTCATAATGCATGTGAAATTTTTAAAGGCTCTGAAAAGTCTGGCAGTAAAGACACATTTGATTAACCTAGTGTTTTTCACAAACCACGGAACTCTTTTTTCTTGGATCTTTCCATGGGATTGATGTTCTGTGAAATATTTTTGGAAACAGCTCTCTGTAGATCCTCCCAGGCTGCACTTCTTTGGCCTTCCCTTCCTGTGTTAATAGGAAATATTTATAATTCCTTTAGCACTACTGATTGACTGCACCACCACAGACATGCTGTCCAAAAGCTCACTGGAATCTTTTGGTCCAATTCTTTTTTTTTTCCCCCTTTTGGTCAGTCTCATCCAGTCTTTTGGAACAAAATTCTATTAGAATCCTTCTCTTCCCCTCTGTTTCTCCTCTGTCTCTTCTGAAGGAGGTATGTGATGTCATTCTGTCTACCCACATTGTGTCTAATTAACCTAACGAGTCTGAATGAATGGCTAAGCATGATTCAGGAACATGACATTTAAAAAATAAGGAGCCAGAAGCTAAGTAGAATTTAACCCATCACATCTCAAAGTCTCTACTGAAAAATTCTAAAGGTGTTCTTTAAATGCCCCCAATGTAACATTTGTCTTTCAAAAAAAAAAAGAGGGAAGAGGAAGTAAGCCCCACTGGAACATTTGTGTCTTCTTAGTGTTTCTGAAATGACATGAAAGGTGACCTGGCAAGGGGTTTTGTTCAAAGGTCAGTGTGAGATCCATATTCTCATCTTACATAATGGAAACTGGGCCCACTTCCCTGCCATAGTTCCCCTCTGTCTACTGTCCCCAAAGAGACCTACTCAGGCCCTCACTCCTTTGCTCAAAAGTAGAAAGGCCCGTACATCTTGGCTCAATTTCTAATCTTATTATTTTCTTCTGTTCACCCAAGCTAATGCTGTTCCAGCCAAATGCTGTGTACATTCCCAGCATTCTAGGAAAGTGCTTAAAATATCTCAGACAGACGCCCCATGAATCTAACTCTTCCTCTTGACATAGGTATGTGACTTTGGGGAAGTTACCTTCCTGGGCCTCAGTTTCCTCATCTGTAAAATAGAATTATATTTCATACTTCAAAGGGATGTTGTGAGGGATGATTAAAATAATGTAAGGTGTCTGGCATAGTGTCCAGAACCTAATACACACAGTAATTAAATATTGCAGTTGTTATTATATTACTGGCTTTCCATTTTTGTCAATTCCATTCTCCCTCTCTCACTGCTTTCTCACCAGCTGCCTCCTCCCATCATACCCAAGTCTGATTTTTCTGAGGTTAGCGCACATCCTGCCTCTTGTATGAAATGTGGGGCCTCCCTGGCTGCTCCATCTCAACATCAGCCTTCTTTGACAAGCTGCTCACTTTATGGCTTATTGAGCACTTAGAAATTGATGCTTTGTTGGCATATCCATTTTGCAATCCCCATCTTGGCTTCCAAGCTGGACTGCGTGCTACTTAAGGCCAGGGTCATTATACCCATGCTTAACATGGTGGTCAATATATAGTCAAAAGCCATTAAGCACGATATTTTGACCCTATATCCATATCCCATGCCTTTACCCTACTAATGTTCTTTGCTGTTTGCTCCAAGAAATAAATACAGACTTTCATTCTTTTATCCAATTCTTTATGAATATTACTGGTAGAAATAATCAATACAGAATAAGACTGACAGAAGATGAAGTACATTTACTTTCCCCTATTTTTCCCTTAAAAAATATATATATATATATTCTATATATACATATATATCCCCAGTATAAATATATATTTTTTTGACCCCCACCATTACCCATGCCCCCAAAGACCCAGTGAGGAGCCTAGACTTTTACCTTCACCAGGATGTAATAAGGAGCTCCCCACCCTGGCAGTGTCAGTTGAGGCCACTTGGGGAGCCTAGACTTTCAACCACTAGCGACACCACCACCACCACCACGATGCAGTAACAGGGCACCCCTCTCTCTCCCTACTGAGTGGTATCAGATAAAGCCTAGTGGAGGGGAGTTTTTTCACCCTCAATCAGTAACACCCCTCTGGTGTCAATAGATGTCATGTGGGGAGCAGTAATGAGGCACTCTTAGCCCTCCCAGCCAGGGAGGTATCAGTGGAGGCCTAGAGGGGAGCCAACATCCCCACCTCCACCCAGCAGTGGTGGAGAGAGCCCCCTCCCCCCCGCTCAGGTGGCAATGGAGGCTGAGTGGGGAGCTGGACTTATACCCCTGCCTGGCAATAATAAGGCCTCAACCTTCTTCCCTTTCTAGAACAGTGTGAGAGGAAGCCAGATAAAACAGCAGATCCAGTCTTACAATACTCAAAATGTCCAGGTTTCAGTTCAAAATCACACTTCATATCAAGAACCAAGAATATCTCGAACTGAATGAAAAAGACAATAGGTGTCAATGTGAGGATGACAAATGTTAGAAATATCTAAAGTTCTTAAAGAAGCCATGATAAAAGTGCTTCAACAGGCAATTATGAACACACTTGAAACAAGCAAAAAATAAAATTGTCTTGAAAAATAGAAAGCCTCAAAAAAAATAATACAAGATATAAAGAAGAACCAAATGGAAATTTTAGAACTGGAAAATACATTAACAAAAATAAAAAGCTCAGTGGATGAGCTAAACAGTAGAATGGAGGGGACAGAAGAATCAGTGAACTGTAAGACAGAACAATAAAAATTACCAACTCTGAGAAATAGAAAACTACCAAAAAAAAGAAATTAGCAGAGCCTCATGGACCTGTGGGACTATAACAGAAGTTCTAACAGTCATGGCATGTCCCCAGAGGAGAGGAGTAAGAAGGTAGGGCTGAAAAAGTGCTCAAGGTAATAATGGCTGAAAACTTTTCAAATTTGGTAAAGAGCTAACCCTACATATTCAAGAAGTTGAGTGAACCCTCCCAAAAGAGTAAACCCATAGAAATCCATAAGACATATCATAGTCAAACTTCTAAAACTGAAGAAAAGAAAATAATTCTTGATCAGAGAATGAGAAAGTAAGCCACAGACTGGGAGAAAACATTTGCAAAAGAGTGGCTATATTAATACGAGACAAAGTGCACTTCAGAGCAAAAAATTACCATAGACAGGAACATCATAAACTTACAAGAGAGTCAATCCACCGAGAAGACATAGTTCTAAACATCTATGTATAAACAACAGAATTACAAAATATATGAAGCAAAAACCAATAGAACTAGAAAAAGGAATAAAATCACAGTTGCAGCTGGAGACCTGAACACCCTTCTCTCAACAATTGATAGGACTTCTAAAAAGAAAATCAACAAAGATACAGAAAAACTTAACACCATCAACTAACAGGATCTAATCAACAGTTACAGAAAACCCCAGCCACCAACAGCAGAACACACATTCTTTTCCAGTGCTCATGGAACAAATAGCAAGAGAGATCATATCCTGGTCCATAAAATAAATTCAAGAAATTTAAATTATCGAAGTCATACAAAATGTGTTCTCTGACCACAAAAGCATCAAACTAGAAATCAATAACAATGATACCAGGAAAATCTCCAACAGTTAGAAATTAATCAGAACTCTTCTAAACAATCCCTAAGTCAACGTCTCAAAGGAAAATTTTAAAAATACATTGAATTTGGGCTTCCCTGGTGGCGCAGTGGTTGGGATCCCGCCTGCCGATGCAGGGGACGCGGGTTCGTGCCCCGGTCTGGGAGGGTCCCACGTGCCGTGGAGCGGCTGGGCCCGTGAGCCGTGGCCGCTGGGCCTGCGCGTCCGGAGCCTGTGCTCCGTGGCGGGAGAGACCACAGCGGTGAGGTGCCCGCGTACCGTAAAAAAAAAAAAAAAAAAAAAGTTTGAATTTAATTAAAATAAAATGTCAAATTTGTGGGACACAGCAAAAGCAGTGCTGAAAGGGAAATTTATAGAATTAAGTACATTTAAAAAGGCAAAAATCTCAAATCAATAATCTAAGCTCCCACCTTAGAATAACCTAGAAATAGAGCAAAACTAAACCCAAAGCAAGCAAAGAAAATCAAAGAACAGAAATCAATTCAAATAAAATTGAAAAATTCTTTGAAAAATTCAATAAAGTAGACAAACCGCTAACAAGACTGCTAAAGAAAAAAGAGAAGACACAAATTACCAATATCATGAATGAAACAGCAATATCACTACAGACCCTGAAGATATCAAAAGGATAATAAGGGAATGCTATGAATGACTTTACACAAAGTTTGACAACTTAGATAAATGGACCAATTCCTCCAAAAACACAAACTACCACAACTCACCCAATATGAAATAGATCATATGAATAGCCCATTATCACTCATGAAATCAAATTCATAATTTTAAAAATCTCCCCCCAAAATCTCCTGGCCAGATGGTAACACTCAAGAATTTCACAAATGCTTAGACAAGAAATAACACCAATTCTACACAACCTCTTCCCAAAAAATGGAAGAGAAGGGAACACTTCCCAATTTATTTCATGAAGTTAGTGTTACCACAATACCAAAACAAATACAGTGTGAAACAAACAAAACCTGCAGAATAATGTCACTCATGAATATAGATGTAAAAATCCTTAACAAAACGTTAGCAAATTGCATGCAACAGTATATAAAAAGAATTACGCACTACAACAAAGTTGGATTTATTCCAAGACTGCAAGGCTGATTCAGTACTTGAAAATCAATCACCATATTAATAATCCAGCACATTAGCAAATTGAAGAAAAGCACATGAACATATAAATCAATACAGAAACAGCATCTGACAAAATTCAACACCCATTCATGAGTAATACTTTCAGAAAAATAAAAATAAAGGGGAACTTCCTCAACTTGATAAAGAGCATCTACAAAAAAATCTACAGCAAGCATTACACCTAAGTGAAAGACTACATGCTTTCTCCCCAAGATCGGGAACAAGGCAAGCATGTCCATTCTCACTGCTCTTATTCAACATCATGCTGGAAAGCAAGAAAAGAAAATAAAAAGCATAAGATTGGAAAAGAAGAAACAAAACTATCCTTATTCACAGATGACATGATGGTTTATATAGAAAATCCAAAGGAATCTATGTAAATCTTCTAATAAGTGAGTTTAGCAAGATCACAGAATACAAGAGCAGCATACAAAAATCAATCAGATTTCTATATATTATCAATGAACACATGGTCACTGAAATTTAAAAATACACTGCCATTTACAATAACTCAGAAAAACTTACATATAAATCTAATAAAACATAAATATGACTTATTTGCTGAAAACCACAAAATGCTGATGAAAGAAAGAAGACCTAAATAAATAGACCTACTATCCATGGATTAGAGGATTCAACATAATAAAGCACAGGGATATCAGCTCGGTGCTTTGTGACCGCCTGGAGGGGTGGGATAGGGAGGGTGGGAGGGAGGGAGACGCAAGAGGGAAGAGATATGGGAACATATGTATATGTATAACTGATTCACTTTGTTATAAAGCAGAAACTAACACACCATTGTAAAGCAATTATACCCCAATAAAGATGTTAAAAAAAAAAAGATGTCAATTCTCCCCCAACTGATAAACAGATTTAGTGTAATTCCTCTTAAAATCTCAGATTTTTAGTAGATATGGACAAGGTTATTCTAAGATGTATACGGAAAGGCAAAGGAACTAGAAGAGCTGAAACAATTTTGAAAAAGAGAAAGTGGGAGGAATCAGTCTGCCCAGTTTCATGACTTATTACATGGCTGCAGTAATTAAGACTATGTGATACTGATGAAGATATAGACACATACGTTAATGGAACAGAATAAAGAAACCAGAAATAGACCCACAGAAATATGTCCAATTATCATTTTTGGCAAAGATGCAAGAGCAATTTGGTGGAGAAGGACAGACAGCTCAACATAATACTGCTGGAACAAGTGGATATCTACAGGCAAAAAGTAAGGAAGTAACAGAGGGAGAGAGACAGAGGGAGGGAGGGAGAAGGGGAGGAAGGAAGGAAAGACTTCAACCCAAGTCTCACATCTTATACAAAAATTAACTCAAAGTGGATAATGGACTTAAATGCAAATTGTAATACAATAAAGTTTTCAGGAAAATATCTTCAGGATCCAAAGTTAGGCAAAGAGTTCTTAAACTTGACACCAAAAGCACAATCTATAAAAGAAAAAATTGATAAATTGGACTTTATCAAAATTAAAAACCTTTGCTGTGTGAAGGAATCTGTCAAGAGGATGAAGTGACAAGTTATGGGATGAGAAAATGCAAGTTTAAACTATAATGAGATATCATTATTCACCTACTGAATGGCTAAAATAAGAAAGAGTGACAACACGGAATGCTGGCAAGGATGCAGAGAAAGTGGATCACCCAGGCATTGCTGGTGGAAATGCAAAATGGTACAGTCACTCTGGAAAGCAATTTAGCAGTTTCTTCAAAAACTAAAGATGTAATTACCATATGACACAGCAGTTGCAGTCCTGGGCATTTATCCCAGAGAAATTGACTTATGTTTGTACAAAAACATAAATATGGATGTTTATAACAGTTTTATTCATAAGAACCCAAAACTGAGTTAACCCAGATGTCCTTCAACAGCTAAAAGGTTAAACAAACAGTGGTAAATCCATACCATGAAACACTACTCAGCAATGAAGACGAAACAGCTACTGATACACACGACAACTTAGAGGAACCTCCAGAGAATTATGCTGACTGAAAAAAGCCAATCCCCAAAGGTTACATAATGTGTGATTCTACTTATATACCATTAATGAAATGACAGGATTTCAGAAACGAAAAGCAGATTAGTGGCTATCAGGGATCATAGATGGGATGGAGGTGGAGGAAAGTGTTTGTGGCAATAAAAGGGCAACATGAGGGGTTCTTCTGGTGAAGGAAATGTTCTGTATCTTGGCTGTCAATGTCAGTATCCTAGGTGTGATACTGTACTATAGTTTACAGGATGTTATCATCAGGAAAAATTGGGTAAAGGGCACATAAGATCTCTCTGTCCTACTTCTTAAAACTGTATGTGAATCTACAATTATCTCAAAAGATTTCTAAAAACAAAATAAAACTAACATTATTTATTGCTGGAAAAAAATACATTTTTGTAGGTGACAATGAGAACGTCAAAACCTGAACCCAGGAAAACTAGATTTAGTAGAAATTTATTAACACAAAGTAAACTCAACAAAGGCTAAAACTGAAAATAGTAACAGTTGTTACTGACTAAAAATTGAAGCACATTTTCTCTATACATGTATCTATGTATAATTTGGCCTGGAAAAATTGAACTTGGTAGAAATAATTCCCGCAACAGGAGAAGCTGTAATTGGTCACATTTGATATCGTCAAGAACACTGATAAATAAATGCAACTGGTCTCAATGCAAAGAAGTTTCATAAATTGAAAACAAAAATAGAAAAATTTGGAAGCAATGACTGTACCATTTAGAAAACTGATCACAGAATTGAATTGGCTTAAAGGAGTTTGTGTTAGAAAACACTCTCTCAATGAAAACATAATAGCCTTAGTATTCTGACTTAAATATTTGTATTCAGTACTTAGCAGATCAAAACTACGGGATCAAAACATCCTATCATCTAGCCCAAACTTATGAAATGTTTACTATGTGCCAGGCACTTGACATACACTAGACACTTTTACATTCATTTATATCCTTTTATTTTATAACCTTTATAACATAAGTTAGCTACGGTATTTCATAGATGAAGAACTGAGGTTTACAGAGATTGATCAAGATTTCTGAGATGCTGCTGCTAGTAAGTGGTAGAGCTGGGATTTGAACCCAGTTCTCTCTGACTCCCTATGCTGTTTCCATACATTACCGGCCTTTCAGTGATGAAAAGGAAATATACCATTGTGATTATAACCCAGACTCTGAAACCAGACTATCCATGTTCTAATCTAATCTCCATCATTTAACTAAGAGGGGCATTGGGCAAGGTTCTTTACCCATCCATGCATCTTTTATGAAAATCTGTAATTATCTTTCACCCCATTAGCATTACAAGAACAAAACGACATGGTTATTTCAAAAGACAGAGAAAACACATTCAATGAAATTCAAAACATCTATTTATGATTTAAAAAATTAACTAGCTCAGAATCGAAAGGGATTTCCTTAATCTGATAAGGGGAGTCTAACCAAAACCTACACAAAATTATTTTTAATGGTGAAACAGTGAAGGCTTTTAAAATCAGGAAGAAAAAAGAAAAGAAAGAAAACATATAAGGTTTGGAAAGGGGAAAAGAAACCTAAAAATTCTCATTATCCACAAATGATATGATTGTCTGTATCTACAACCTTAAAAGTTTATATATGCATAATACAGCTTTGTGTAATAACCAAGAAAAAGAAACAATTCAAAGTCCATCAATAATAGAATGGATACATAAACTGAAGCATAGTCACACAATGGAATTCTGTACGGCCAAGAGCATACCAATGGTCAACAACCATACTCAACAACATGGGTGAATCTCACAAACTTAATGTTGAGTGAGAGAAGCTAGACACCAAAGAGCACACACTGCATGATTCCATTTACATAAAGTACAAATACAGAAGGACTAATCCCTGCTGTGGAAGTCAGGAGTGTGGCTCCCCTTGGGTGGGGGGCTAATGGCTGGAAGGGGTCCAGGAATGCAGTGTGAAGTAAGGAGGTAAAGCGTGGGATGTAGAATCAAATGGTGTGGGGTTTAAATGCCGGCTCTGCCACTCACCAGCTGACAGACTGTCCACGCGGGACGTAACCACTGTGAGACTCAGTTTCCCCCACTGGAAAATGGGCATAAGGATGGTCCCCACCTCACTGGATTGCTACGAGATGAACAAGATAATGTATGTGAAGTCTGTGGCTCAGGAAGTTCTGGAAAGTGATAGCTATGGTTGTTGTCAGTCTTGTTCTGCTTCCTGGACTCCTCCACTAGGAGCCTAGTGATTCCTGGGGGTAAAAGACAGAGTTTTCCCTTAGCAGATGGCTTTTGATTTTAAGACGTTTCCTTCAAAGACGCTTCGGGGACACTCCAGACCCCAGATATGGCCTCTTCAGTCGACACAGGGGTTACTTTGTCATTGGAACTCCTGCTGAGGTCACAGACACCAAATGTCAAATGGCAATTTCTGCAAGGGGAGTGGGTGAGATACTAAATCAACTGCTTACTTGACTGCACTTCTTACAAATCTCAGACCAGCAAAACACACCTCTCATTCTTACCTTTATGGTCAGAGCTGCTTGAGTCTAAGGGCATTTTGTGTTTGGAAAACCTTCTGGTACCACTCTATCCGGGACTAGTCAGGCAGCCTCCCACCCCACTCTCGCCCAGACACGCACCGCCATTTATCATGAAAAGAATGCAGCACCTGCTTCCCCCGCTAAATTTCCTGCTTTTTGTAAAAGCTTCTAAAATAGATTTTGAATTGTATGGTTTTCATAAATGCTGTTTTTGCAAAGTGTTTCTTGAATGATTATTTGTGCTTAGTGTTTGAAAAATAACTTCGCTCAAAGAGAAGGAAGATAATGTGTCTAGTGACTGTAACTTATATTAATGGGAGCACCCCTGAGCCAAGTTGAAGGAGATGGAGATGAGACACGTGGATAATCAACATCTGAGCTCCTAGAAGGGAGCCATAAACATGAACTGGCAGACTTCCGTGGAGCTTCATCAATTCGTGTTCACTGAGCCTTATTCATTAGGGCAGTTGGGAAGCAGCAGGTATACACACGTGTGCACATGTGTGTATTCCAAGGGATGTAAGGACGAGAGCTTGGTCCAAGCATCCTACCAATGTGACTTCTGCCTCATCCCAAGATGAGTCTGAGGCTTTCAAAGTATTGAAGAAAATAGGAAACGCTCCCCTAGTTCATGACGTAAAGCAGGAAGAAGCTTGAAGTGGGGCGGGCTGGGTGAGGGGTGCTGCACAAAAGCCCAAAATAAAAACAGAGCCTTTTCAGCCCAGAAAGAAAGTCACCCTATCCGCTGCCCAGGCAGGAAAAGACATGGTCCAGAACATTTATTCTGCCATGCGTCAGTCTTTCAGGCAGAAAAAGTCCTGACAGAAGTTGATTTTGCAAGCTGAACAGAGAAGACTCCTTTTTGGAGTGGAGGGGATCAAATGATACTAGATGTGAAAGCACTTTGGAAAGTTAAAGGGATTATACAAAGGTAAGAGATCATTGTCATTAGTGGTATGTTTGCTGAGAAGATGCCAGAATATTTCTTCTCCATAGATGATCATGACACCGCAAGGGCCAGTCATGTCAGAGTGAGGGTGGCGTCAAGTCAGGTGCCAGGAGGTGGGCCGTCAAGTGCAGCCCCTACCGCTGATGAACCGCTAACTAGAAACAAGCGCTTTGCCTCTCTGGCCTTGAGTTTCTATATCTGTAAATCGGGCATAATAATAACACCCTGCTCAGCGGGGTGTGGGAGGCCACATAGGTAAACGTGCCCAGCATGTGAAAGCCCTCAAAAAAACAGCTCTTGTTTACTGAGCTCTTATTCTGGGCCAGACACCACGCTGAGTGCTTTTTGTCTAGTCTCCCATTAATCTTTACAAGAAACCCATGTGGTAAGAATGGTTATTCTCCATGTATGATGGAGACATGGAAGCTCCGTGTGGATGGAGGCCCTGAAAGGTCCTACTGGGTGCCCGAAACCCGTAAGTGACAAGATCAAAACACAAACACAAAACCCGGTGGTTCCAGCCCCAAGCTCTGTTCACTCTCTCCCATTTTTCCTCAGTAAATGTTACTTGAATCTCAACTAGGTTGTCCATCTTTTGAAGGCAGGTCCTGTTTGTACTTCCTGAACTCTCATCCCAGAGCATCTGTTCTGGTATTGACTGCCATTAAATATTTACTGAAATTGAATTGTAATAGCTCTGTGGGAAGGTCCCTGCTGGCCGGGTCAGGCTCTGACACCTGTTCTGTGACTCCACGTGACTCCCTGATCCAGGAGGGATGACCTCCGTACAGGAGCTCAGAGGCCATCACACACACAGCTTCCAAGGGCAGGTGATCAGACAGCTGTGCCCGTCACCACCCTGAAAAGAGGGACCAGATCAGGTAGCCTCTGGTGGCCAGGCAGGAGTCTGAGGCCCTGGGGGCATCCTCCAGCCCAGCTGGCTTATCTCAAAGCTTCCCAAAAATCACTTCAGAAGTAACATTCGAGGTGTCCCTCATTGTAAATCTTCGAAAGCCTGATGTAAAGACTGTATTGTAGGAAACACTGCATCACCGTCAACTTGCAAGTGAAAACTGCTAAAGTGTACACAGTGGACAATTCATCCAGCATTTCAAATTAAGGCTTTTCTAACGTAGCATTTCTTTACTCTCACAGACAGATGCACACGGCCTGATTTGATATGATACCCAAATATAACCAAAGTGTAATTTAGGAAACTAAATTAAACTAAACCAAAGTGTAATTTATTTCTGAGTCGATGATAATACCACTGTAAATTTTCTTTAGGATAACTCCTTCTCGTGTCAGAGATAATAATGTTCTGGTCTTCAATTAAATGAAAGATTGAGTATTTCCTAGGGAGCTAATTGGTAGATGCGGTGAAGGTGCTTCCCTTGTGCTGCCACGTCTCATTTTCCATTGTTCTTGGGTGCTCTCCTTTCGTGCATTCATCCCTCTTTGCGAGTGCCTAGTTCAGAGTTAGTCCCCTCGGGTATACATAATTCTGCAAGAGGAGGACCGGTCCTCTGCCATTCAGAACCCAGGGAAGCAGCCATGAATGAGCAGGAGACAACCAAACTGTGCTGACAAGCATGGGAGGCTGGCAGATGGAGCAGCTCATCAGTTTGGCACTATACTCTGAATCCAAGCAAGCCCCGCACCTAGTGCAACGAGTATTATTTTTCAGGGACTGTTTGCCAGGCTAAAAGTGCTGTGTGGATTGGAACTCCAGTGTCCCATGGCCTCTCCAGCCTCTGACACTGAACTGGCCTTTGTCTTGACCTTCTCATATAAGATCTTGGACTCCCACAAAGTTGCCTCTGGAAGTACCCAGAGTAGGTGCCCCTCCCCACCGTCATGCTTGTGTGGGCCGTGTTCTGCCTCTGTCCCGCTCCCGTCCTCCTGAAAGCCCGCGTGAGAGTCTCTGGCACTACCCAAGTGAGACCCCAGTGTCCCCATCTTCCTACACAGCCACTGCTGCCAGGTTGTATGGTCCTACAGCACAGGGTGTCGTGTGCCCAGAATATTAAACTCCCCTGTCCCTGACTGTGAGCCCCGCTTTGTCCTAGGGATGCACATGCCTGCCGTTCACATTCCTAGGTTCATGGTGTCTCACACAAGACAGTTCCTTCAATCCCTGCCTGCTGCCCTCCGCACGCTGCCCCTTATCAGAGGCCAGCACGAATCCTCCATCACACTCAGAGCCCCAGTGCAGTTCAGTTCTTGTGAACTGACTCCTTCTGCTGGCCCCCAGCTCACCAGACCGGCCTGGACACGTTTGCTGTCAGTGAGGGCTCAAGGAAGGACACCCACTGTGGGAATACACTGGGGTTTTTTAGTTAACATGCCGTTTTGTTTTTAAAAACTGAGATAGATAGATAGATAGATAGATACGTGAGAAAGTTCCTCCTTAGAGTAGAAAACCAGCAAATAAATGTAAAAGGAATAATGGATTTAGAAAACCAGCACCTGGCAACCATCATCATAATGATAGATTCAGGCCAGAATCATCAATGGACGCTAAAATTAGTGGGTGAAATTTAGAGTATCAAAGTACTCAAAGTATCTCCCCCCAGGATTCTTATTAATTACAAAGTAACCTTACAGAAGGGAAAAGTAAGTCACTTTACTGTGGAGAAATCTGACCCATCCCCCCTTAACCAAATGATCAAAGCTAACATCACTGGTGATGAAACAAAGAGACAGCAGCACGTGCCTCCTGATACGGTGCCCTGAGAAAAACCCAGCACCACAGCTTTGGTGTTACTGCCCAGAGCATACGACCTGAATGCGGTCACAAAGAACCATCAGACGAACCCGAAGGAAGGGTCGTTCTACAACGTAAGCGGCCTGCACTATGAAAAAATGTCAAGATCATGAATGCAAAGAGATACTCAATAACTGTTCAAAATGAAAGCAGACTAAAGTGACACAACAACTGAATAATATAGTCCTGGGTTTTCTTTTGCTATAAAAGACTTTATAGGAAAATTGATGACAACTGAATAAAGTCTGCAGATTAGGGAATAGTACTGTATCAGTCTTACCCTGTATCAGTATATGTGGTGAGAGAGAAAATGATAAAACCAATATAGTAGGATGTTAACATTTGGGGTACAGGCAGACCTTGTGTATTGGGCTTTATTGTACTTCACAGATATTGTGTCTTTTACACATTGAAGTTTTGTGGCAACCCTGTGTCAAGCAAGTCTATCGGCGCCATTTTTCTAACAGCATTTGCTCACTGTGTCACGTTATGGTAATTCTCACAGTATTTCAAACTTTTTCATCATTATTATATTCATTACAGTGATTGTGATCAGTGATCTTTAATGTTACTATTGCAAGAAGATTATGAAGGCTCAGGTGATGGTTAGCATTCTTAACAATAAAGTTTTGTTTTTGTTTTTTTTGCGGTACTTGGGCCTCTCACTGTTGTGGCCTCTCCCGTTGCGGAGCACAGGCTCCGGACGCGCAGGCTCAGCGGCCATGGCTCACGGGCCCAGCCGCTCCGCGGCATGTGGGATCTTCCCGGACCGGGGCACGAACCCGCGTCCCCTGCATCGGCAGGCGGACTCTCAACCACTGTGCCACCACGGAAGCCCAGTATTTTTTAATTAGGTTATATATGCTCTCTTAGTCATGCTATTGCACACTTAATAGACTATAGTGTAAACATAACTTTGATGTGCACTAGGAAACAACAAAAATTAGAGTGTCTCACTTTCTTTGATATTCTTTTTTCTGGAACCAAACCTGCAATATTTTTGAGGTCTGCCTTATTTGAGTGAAATTCTTTGTCCTAGCCTTGTAACTGCTCTGTAAATTGAAGTTAGATCAAAATTTATTTTTTTTAAATCTAAGTTTTGCTTTGAGATCTCTGAAGGCATGTTTGTATGTTGCCAAACCAGGGTCATGGGAGAAACAGTTGCTATTTTCCCAGCAATAGCTAAATCCAGTCTTCTCCTTGGCTTTAAGTGCACAGCTGGCTTTCCAGGTCTTTGCAAACAGAGAATCATCACTGTTACCTGAATTTAAACCAGTTCTAAACCTTTTCATGGCTGTTTCAAAATAGCTTAGAAAAAATTGGTGGGGAAATGGGATGGGCGTGAGGTGAGGAGGGCTGCATTTCTAAAAGGACGCATATACCCTGTACACCCTGAGCCCCCCTTAGGGTTGTCAGCTCGGCTTCTGAGAGGGAAAAACTGCAAGGTCAAGGCAAGACCCTCCTTCCCCTTCATGCCAGGGGCCAAGAGCTCCATGTCCACAGATTCCTGCAAGCCTGCTCATGACTCAGGTCTCAGAGCTGATTTCTTATAGTCCTAAAAATAATTCGAAACTAGCCCAAAGCCACTCACACATCAGACAACCTGAGGGCACTCTTGCTGGCATCAGGAAACTCAGAGACCTAATTAAACTCTTCTTCCCCTCCCCTCCCTGGGAGCACAGACTAGGGGAGAGCAAATCACAATGGTCAGATCCACGTGGGTGTCTCCTGAGGGGAGGGGGTGACCTCAGATCCCAGCAGAAAAGCAAAGAAGGTGGGAAGACTGTGGGATCCTGGGCTGCCTAAGGCTGGTTTCCAAGAAAGATGAGTCCCTGCTGCTTCTCTCTTTTGTTCAGGGGCCCGCCAACCCTCTGACAACCGCCCATATGTCCAGCTGGGGCAGTCCCGCTAGGAGCAAAGAGACCTGGATATCTGTGCTAGAGACGGGCTTCAGAGCAGTATGTGGGCCGTGGCAACTGGAAACGACTATTTTCAGTTGGATCTGCAGCCATCTACCACTCCCCTCCTATGTGGGAGGGACAGATATAAACCAGGGACGGGGCAGTTCTCCCAAGCTTAGTTAGCAAGTGACCTCAGGGTTGGACAGGAGGAAGTTATAGGACTAGAGTCCCCACCTCAACCCCTCCACCCCACTGTCACGTACCCTGAGTGAACAGGAAGTGCTTATACACCTGGAAAGTATGCAAGAACACTTCTTAGCTTTGAATCAAATAAATAACATCGAGGCGACATTCAGTGTTCATTGTGTACCTGCCTCGTTCCAGGCACGATGCTAATCTCTCCAGGAGATGATTTCTTTTCGTCCTCCCAACCGTCTATGTGGTAGGTATTATTAGTCCCATTTGAGAGTTGAGGAAACTGAAGCTGAGAGAGGCAATTTCCCGAGTCACCTTTGAGAAAGTGGAAGAGCAGTTAAGTTTGCAATCAAACAGGGAAGCCAAACAACCACATGAAATATTAAACAACAGTAAAAGAGCTCTCTGGAGAAGGGTTGCACCCTAAACTTTGTCCATGACCTCGCCATTTTCAAGGCTTCAGTCATCTCCATGCAAGGCCCCCTAAACATGTAGATCCAGGTCCAGTCTCTCTCCTGTGCTACAAAAATTCCCTAAGTGCTTGCTGTCTGCTTGCTATCTCCTCCAGGTTGCCCTCTCTGGAGCTCACACTCAGCCTGGCCAAAACTAAGCTCACCATCACTTCTATGTTCATCCCAGACCAACTCCTCATCCGATGTGTCTATTTCTGAGCAGCGACACCATCTCCTAAAGACAAAGGTTTGAAATCTTGAGGCTTTCCATCACTGTTCCATTATATGCTGTCCAAAATACTTTTTTCTCATTTTCCTTCCTCTCCCATACCTGCAGCTCTTCTTTCACCGATCCTCCCTCACCCATCTAAGGAAATCTGGGCTCTCTTTTAGCAGAAAAATATGATAGAACTCCTTCCTCATCTATCCACCAGTGCCTAAGAATGATTTTTTGAAATTTGATCAGTCAGAAAAAGGAATGTCAAATCCTGGACACTCACTTTACCTAGATCCAATTTTAATGATTCACATATATACCTTTATTATCTAACAAAATGGGACGAGGATACTCAGCGTGAAGAAAAAAACATTTTTTTAGACTCTACCAAGCCTTGTGCCAGGTGCTTTCACATACATTATCTAACTTAATTCTTATATCAACTCTGCAAGGTAGATACGATAAAACTCACTTTATAGACAAATTCAAAATCAAGCTCAAAGGGTGGGAGGGAGGGAGACGGAAGAGGGAAGAGATATGAGGATATATGTATATGTATAGCTGATTCACTTTGTTATAAAGCAGAAACTAACACACCATTGTAAAGCAATTATACTCCAATAAAGATGTTAAAAATTAATTAATTAATTTTTAAAAATCAAGCTCGGGGGCTTCCCTGGTGGCACAGTGGTTGAGAGTCTGCCTGCCGATGCAGGGGACACGGGTTCGTGCCCCGGTCCGGGAGGATCCCACGTGCCGCGGAGCGGCTGGGCCCGTGAGCCATGGCCGCTGAGCCTGCGCGTCCGGAGCCTGTGCTCTGCAACGGGAGAGGCCACAGCAGTGAGAGGCCCGCGTACCGCGAAAAAAAAAAAAAAAATCAAGCTCAAAGAAGCTGAATAACATGCTCAAATCATACACCTAGTGAGTCTAGAAGCCTTTCTCTTCTCTTTTACAATTTCTCCCTAAGTGATCTCACCCACATTTAAAATATCATCCATAAGCTAATAATTTCCAGCTTCACGTCTATAGCTCTGTGTTCTGGACCTCTTACATTCCCCCCTTAAATGGCTAATCCACCTAGATAAATTAACATGTCCAAAACCCAAGTTTTGGATTTTCCCCTCCCCCACTAAAATAGTTTCTCCAAGGCTACTGAAACTTCTGCCTCATACCTACCACTCTCTCCCTTGCCCTCCATGCTCCAGTAACACAGGCTGACTTGGTATGACTTAAACATGTTAATCTTATTCTTGCTACAAAGACTATGTATTTACAAGGAATATCCTTCCCCCAAATCTTCCTTCTAGCTTTTTCCTTCACAACTCAGATCTCTCACCTCCTCACAGTTTCCCTAATCGTCTAGCTCAAGTAGCCTGTTGGTCCCACCACTTTGTATCCCATCATTCTATTTTTCCTTAGTACATATCAGTACATGTGTGAAATTAATTTTTAAAAATATGTTAGTTGGTTCTCTCCCCAGACCAGATAGTAAGCTCCATGAAGGCAGACACTTTATTTCTTATATCCCAGTTCCTAGTATAATACCTGACACAAAATGGGTGCTCAATAAATATATCTTGAATCGAAGAACGAAAGAGTTTCAGAATGAGAATTGAACACAGGCTCGTGTAAATGCAAACCTCATGCTGGATGAAGGTTGAGTGATGGTTACTTGTCTTGGAAATCACAACATGAGGCAAGTTCCTAGGTGTGCATCAACTTCATTAAACCCTTTGTAGCCAGTTTGATCCCAAGTAAGCTAAGGTCAGTGGTGGGTAAGAAGCTGGGGCCTGGGGGCTGCCATGGTGTTCTGTAGTCAGTGCCCCCTTGAATGACCCATGCTTCCATCTCCATGCCAGGATGGCTACTGTGACATGCATTCAAACCTCTAATTTCACCCTGAGGTAGACACTACCAGATGCCTTCCCAATAGGCATTTCCATCTTCCTAATGCCAAGTTTAATTCATGCATCTACCATTAGCTTGCCATGTGCTTTGGGGAAAGCTGGATACATCCTTAATCCCAAGGGTCTATATGAGTCTAAGCCAGTCATGCCAGTCCCATTCCCCTTGCCTGTGACCGGTTTAGGCATGAACATGGTATGCGGTCCTGGCTAAGGACACATGAGGGGAAATCTGTGTGGGGCTTCTGTGAAAGATTCCTTCACTTGCCCAAGAGAGACACAAGGAAAGATAGTTTCTTTTCTTCCACAAGAGTAATTGTGTTATGGTGTCTGCGTGTGGCACAGTGGAACTAAGGCAGTCATCATGAGCTCACAACAAAGCTCATGTGTTGAAAAGGGCAGAATGGAAGTATGGACAGAAACTGGGGCCTTGATGATAGATGAGCCACTGAATTAACCAACCCCTGCAGCACTCTACCTCGAGATCTCTTTTTATGGGAGATGATAAGGACAATGGTCTTTACTGTCCAAACCATTCTGAGTTGAGGTTTCTGTTTCTTTCAGCCCAAAGCAGGCTCAAGGAGCCATGCCCTGATGAGGCTTTGTTGATCTACTTCTTGGCTCTGTTTCAGGCCTACATCAGTCAAAGTCAAATTGTTGCTGCCTTTAGCAACAATTGGTCACATCTGGTCCTCGGTCCTGAACTAGCCTCGCTATGTGGAATCCTTCCAGATCGAGAAGGGCCACATGAAATAAATAATTTTGACATATTTATTGCACTTTGCATTTTATAGAGGTTTCAGTATTTCCTTCTGGATGCTTAAGCATCTAGCATGTGCCAAGCATGGCACAAGCAGCATGATACAGCTGTGAAGGAAGCAGACAAGGTCTGTGTCCTCATGAAGCCTACAAGGAAACAAGTACAATAATTTCAGGTTGTGGTGACTGACGTGCAGGAAATAAATAAGGCAATGAAACAGAGAGTAACCAACTGACTGCAGTAGGAAGACTTCTTAAGACCTGATGGTCAGGGAAGGCTTCTTTGAGGAGGTGACCTTTTCTCAGTTGTAACTTGCATCTATTTTTTCTATTATTGAAAAATGTACATAACATAAAATTTACCATTGTAACCATTTTTAGTGTATAGTTCAGTAGCATTAAGTACATTCACATTGCTATTCAACTATCATTACCTTCCATCTCCAGAATTTTTCATCATCCCGAACCTAAATTCCATATCCATTGAACACTAACTCCCCATTCCTCTCTCCCCACCGGCCCCAATGGCCACCATTATGCTTTCTGCCTATGAATCTGACTACTCTTGGTACCTCATAGAATTAAAATCACACAATATTTGTCTTTTGTGGCTGGCTTATTTCACTTAGCATATGTCCTCAAGCTTCGTCCATGTTGAAGCATGCATCAGAATTTCCCTCCTTTTTAAGGCTGAATGATATTTCATTGTATGGATACACCATTTTGTTGATCCATTTATCCACTGATGAATGCTTCAGTTCAAGAAGGTGACATTTGAAATGAGAGCTAAAGAATGAAGAGAACCAGCCATCCAAACCCAAAGAATGTACAACACTGACAGTGGACCGTAGCGTAAACTATGGACTTTCAGTGATTATGATGTGTTCGCGTAGGTTCATCGTTGTAACAGATGTACCACTCTGGTGGGCGATGTTGATAATGGGGAAGACTGTACATGTGTGGGCACAGGGGGTATATGGGCAATCTTTGTACCACCTCCTCAATTTTGCTATGAACCTAAAACTGCTCTAAAAAAATAAAGTCTTAACATAAAAAAAAAATAGCGCCAGTCACAGAAATTGCCAAGGGACTGGTTTCTCGGCAGGTGGGGCAGCAAAGATAAAGGCTGGGAAACTTCTAATCTTTCCTGAAGCCTCAACTCCAATGCCAGCCCCTCTGCAGTTTTCTCTCACATCCCTGAGCAGCTGGTCACTCCCTGTCTGTGCTTCCAAGGACTTTTACCTGTATTTATCCCATCGCACCGTTGTCTCTCCTACCAGGCTGTGGTTCCATCACCCTTCCGAACACACATTTTTCCTTTCCCCAAGAGCTGCAAACAACTGCAAAACGGTGAATTTGAGCTGCCAACAAACTGTGAAAATGATGGATTTGAGTTTCTCTTTACTTTCAGTCCCATAAGGCAGAGGCGATAAGGAACACGATGAAACAGCAAACGCAGGCGGAGGAGGAAAAGAAGCAAAGGGCTTGCGTCATCTCCTAGCTAAACCTTGAATTTAGAGCCACAGCTTCCTGGAGCTGGGAGGGATATTGCAGATCCTGTCATACAGGTGTTTGCTTTGTTCTGGGGTGAAATGTTTTGTGCAAGCTTCCTGGATGGACACGGAGAGGCTGGGAGAAGAGCAGGCTCTTAGCAGTCCTCAGAGGTGGTTAAAGCAAGTTTTCAGTGCCCCTCTGTATCCCCCTGGTGTCCCATCGGCTGGAGGACCTCACATTACTCCACAGTTGGTGGGCTTCTGGGGCAAAGGGGTCCTTGCAGGGCCCCCTCAGCTCATACCTGCAAGAGCTGCAAACAGCCCTGGGTGACTTGCTGTAAATCTTTGCTAACAGGAAGGAAAATGGTGGTTATTCCCATTGCCCCAAAGGTCCTGGGTCCCAGAGAGAGAGAGAGAGAGAGAGACTTGGTCTTACTCCAGAGGATGCCATCCCATCAGCTGGGAGAGGGTCGCTGGTGGTGTGGAGGCCCCAGGTGCACTCTAGCGGTTGGTGGGTGGGCAGACCATCCTGAAACTGGCTGTTCAGAGGTGGCCCCTGTGCTTTGCTCGTCCACATGGCCTTGAACCTGTCAGAGCTGCCCCTGCGCTTTGCATGAACTTGCCCTCTACATCCCAAGCCATCCTTCTCTGACTCTCTGTCACAAAGCTGATTAACATTCTCTCTCAGAACAATCCCCAGGCCCCTCAACCCCTTTCAAAAGCTAATTTGTCCCTTTACACGGAGCACAAGTTTGTGGGGACAGAGGATATACAGTAATGCCAATGCTGAATTCTCAGAAAATGGCCAGACGTTAGATGGATATGTATGCATCCCTCGCATAGAAAGAGGAGGATGCTCGTCTTTTGTTTATTGACTAGTCAATCAAAACATTACTCAGAGTCTACTGTGTGCTCGAACCAGGCAGCTTGGAAGAGACGGCACAGCCTGACATGGTCCTGGCCGCTCACGGGTTATCGGCCTGCTGAGGGTGACTAGAACACGTGAGAAAACGAGAGACAAACTGAGCGCTATTGTGTGTGGCCCTAACCCTTTGTGCACGATTACAGGCTGCCATCCACCCCTGGGAAGCACACCCTTTCTATAGGATGGGTCTCCCTCGGAGTATTTTTGAAGGTGAACGAGGCACTGTTCTTCCGAAGGTGGCATTCCTGCCAGACTCTCTAGCATATTCGTCATCTGAATAAATCTGATCAACAAAGGATACTCTATACTCCTTGGAGCAAACACCAAGTACGGATGCTGCATGTGGACCCTGAAGACGGACGGTCATCTCAGTGACAGCTCATTATCACATGACCTGGAAAGCCAAGGTTGCCAATGTCCCCGCCCCGCACCAGGCAGGGCCACGTCCCCTTGACTGCAGGGATTCCCAGGGTGGCGGCTCTGTGTCTGCGGCGATGGCTACACCAGGCACGACTGCCGATTGTTCCCCTGGGGCTGACCTCATACACCTCACGCTTTTGTCCCCTGGGCTGCTGGGAATGTCCTTTGGGGTTTTCCCATCTGAGCTGCCATCTCTCTGCAGTGGCTCCTGCCCTTCCCCTCTTCCTCTCTTCTTGGGGGAATCACAAGGTTTAGGGAAAAAATAGAAGCAATTCCTCTCTAAAGAATTCCACATTTGAAAAAAAAAACGGTGGGGGGGGGGGCTTCCCGGTGGTTGAGAGTCTGCCTGCCGATGCAGGGGACACGGGTTCGTGCCCCGGTCCGGGAAGATCCCACATGCCGCGGAGCGGCTGGGCCCGTGAGCCATGGCCGCTGAGCCTGCGCGTCTGGAGCCTGTGCTCCACAACGAGAGAGGCCACAGCAGTGAGAGGCCCGCGTACCGCAAAAAAAAAAAAAAAAAAATTCCTCATTTGGCTATTTGTTCCCCCTGTGATGGGGCTCAATCACAGCCACCACCTCTGTCCCGAGTTACAAGTGCAAAGGAACGCAGAGAAGGGAGAAGTCAGTGTGGAAGGAAAAGGGCTGGGTAGGCTGCCTGGAGGAGGCACCTGACTGTGTCTTTGACATATTGGCATGATTAGAGAGGGGGAGGGGAGACCCCAACAGGGTGAAGAACTGGGGCAGATCTGAGCAGGGTTGGGGGTGGGCAAGATGAGGGTGACACCAGGGGCAGAAGGGCATGGAGGAGCCTGGTGAGTCCAGGGCAGACGGCCAGGGGAGGAGGTGAATAAGGTCCACTCCCCAGCCAAGAGTGAGCACTTACTATGGGCAGGCACTGTGCTAGGTCCTGGGGACAGAGCAAGGGACAAACAGACAAATCTTACTGCCCAGCACATTGGAATGTGACAGAGCTTATATCCTAGTGGGCAGAAGCATTCTAGGAGTAAAATAATAAGTAAATTATATAGTATTTAGAACCCGATAAGTGCTATGGAGGAGAATAAAGCAGGGAGAGTGAAAGGGTGAGCTGGAGAGGCTGAGGAGTATCAAAATGTAAATGTGATGGTTAGAGAAGGCCACACAGAGATAAGTGACGTTTGAGCAAAACTATGAAGGAGTTGATGGAGTGAGCCATGTGAGGAGCTGAAGGAAGAGTAATCCAGCCACATGGACCAGCAAGTGCAAAGGCCCAGGGGTAGGAGCTAAAACCACATATCCACAGAAAAGCAAAGGGACCAACATGGCTAGCGTGAAATGAGCAAAGAGAGAATAGGAGATCAAGTTAAATAAGTCATGGGGAGGTGGATTGTGGAGGGCCTTGTAGACCCCTGGAAGGGCTTTCTTTGCCTTTTTATTGTCCTCTGAGTGACATAAGGAGAGATTTAGCAGCTCTCTCTGATGGCTTGGTTGGCAAGAGGGGGGAGGGGGGGAAGCAGGGAGGCCAATTAGGAAAGAATGCAACAACAAAGGCAAGCGGTCATGATGGCGAGGACCAGTGTGGTGGCCGTGAAGGTGAGAAATGGTGGAGGCTGGGTGGTGTTTTTTTTTTTTTGGCCACATCGTGGCATGCAGGACCGAACCCATGCGCCCTGCAGTGGAAGCATGGGGTCCTAACCACTGGACCACCGGGGAATTCCCCTGGGTGTGTTTTTAAAGTGGTCTCAACAAGCTGGCTGTAGCCGATGACATAGCCTGGGGTGTAAGAGAAAGCACTCCAGGAAGACGCCAAGGTTTTCCACCTGAGTAATTGGAAAGAAGGAGATTCAATTAATGGTGATAGTTACTTGGTTGGGGAGGGGAAAGGACCTGGTGGGAGGGGTGGAGTTTCAACTATAGAGACTCTGATTTTTTTTTTTTTTTTTTGCGGTACGCGGGCCTCTCACTGTTGTGGCCTCTCCCGTTGCGGAGCACAGGCTCCGGACGCTCAGGCTCAGCGGCCATGGCTCACGGGCCCAGCCACTCCGCGGCATGTGGGATCTTCCCGGACCGGGGCACGAACCCGCATCCCCTGCATCGGCAGGCGGACTCTCAACCACTGCGCCACCAGGGAAGCCCCCGAAGCCTTCTGAAGGGGACAGCTGGCCGCTGGAAAGAGGAAGGTAAGAGCCCACCCCTCCCTCGGAGGGAAGTTCCCCCAGGCTGCCCGTACCTCTTCCTCTTACAAACCACTGGGCAGAAGGAGGGTGACAGGTCGTATCTGATTGCAAAGGGGGTGGGACTTGCAGGTGGGATTTATTCTGGGAAGTCATGTACCCACTGAACATTCAGGGATTTTTTTTTTTTTTAACTAGAAGAATAGAGGAAACTGGAGGCTGTTGATAAGCCTCCCTCCGTGGAGCCGTCTCACTTCCCGGGACTCCCTTCCGCAGCCCAACGACTCCACACTGACAGCCTTGCTTTCCAGCCAGACACACCCTTTACCTTGAATTCCTAAAACAGCACTGTTTTCTCCTGAGAAGGACTTTGTGCCAGCCTCTTCAATTAATGCTTTTTCTCCCAACCCACAAAAGAACAGCCAAGTGAAGAAAACAGCGACAGAACTTGGGATGAAGAAGAGAGAAAATTTAGGTCCCTGCCTTTGGAAACAGGAAAAATAGGAGTCACCCTATTGGAAATAAGGTCACGGGGAAGGAAGAGTGTAAATAAAAATAAAAAACAAACTTACGGTTACCAAAGGGGAAAGGGGAGGGGGATAAGTTAGGAGTATGGGATTAACAGATACACACTACTGTATATAAAATAGATAAACAACAAGGACCTCCTGTATAGTACAGGGAACTATATTCAGTATCTTATAATAACCTATAATGGAAAAGAATATGAAAAAGGATATATATATATATGTATAACTGAATCACTCTGCTGTACACCAGAAACTAACACAACATTGTAGATCAACTGCACTTCAAAAATATATTTATATATGTATAGGTGGGGAGGTGGAATGGGGATGGGAAGAGAGTGCATTTCTAGAGGAAATGGTTATACAAGGTTTGGACATGATAAATTAGAGGTAAGGGTGGCATCAAGGTAAAAATGTATTCCACGTTCTTGAAAATGTAGAAGAAAATATCAGGTAAAAAGTCAAGCTGAAGGAAGAGTAATCCAGCCATATGGACAAGCAAGTGCAAAGGCCCAGGGGTAGGAGCTAAATCCACATATCCACAGAACAGCAAAGGGACCGACATGGCTAGCGTGAAATGAGCAAAGAGAGAATTTTTATATGCCTCAGTTTTCTCAGCTGTAGAGTGGCAGTAATAATACGACCTCTTAAATGATGTAGAGCGTGTAGCACAGGGCCTGTACACAGCGAGTACGGGGTATGTATTAGCTGTTACTGCTTCCACTAGGTGCGAGTCATCAGCTAGCAGGAGGCAGAATGTGCTCACCTAGAGGGATGTTTGAGAAAGAAAAGAGGTGAAAATGTCTCCTTGGGGGTCCACCAAGGGGGAGGGAGGAAGAAAGAACAGGAGAGGGAGGAGAAGAGGCTGGGAAAGTGTGGGGCTGCTGAGGCTTTGAGAGGAGGGAGGGTCAGGAGTGGGTGATCTTTAGGTCAAACGCTGCAGTCAGACCTGGACGAGGGGGACTGAGGCAGAGACCCCATGTTCAACAAGCAAGTCATCAGTACACTTTGCAAGGGAATTTCGCTGAGATATTAGACACAGCAGCCAAGACCACAGAGGATAAATGAAGAAGTGCTGGTATAAATGAAGGGCAAGGGCAGCATAGATCTCACGTGGCCACCGAGACACAGGAGCCAGGTTGCTGGGAGTCACAGAGAAACAAGGCTGGAAATCTGCCAGGTCGATGGGGGAGATCACTCAGCCTGGGTGACACTGGGGGTTCCAGCGCGTCCACCAATCGCTCAGGGCAGCAGGACCCGAGGGATGCGGGGACAAGGACTCCACAGGGAAGGGTAGAAGCCAAGCCGAGCAGCAGGCTTCAGCTCACATTCCAGCCCCCCTGCATCTCTTACCTTCTCGCTTCTACACGCAGGCAATTCTGAGGGTTGGCCAGCTGGTCTCAGAGAAGCAGGTGCTGCTTTGTGGCTGCTCCTAGGTCCTCTGCATAGCGATGCCACAGGGAAGTGAGTTTGAAATTGACGGGGGTTTTCTGCCAAAACTGGTACCCAACTTGTTCCAGTCACAATCTACTCATCATGTAATGATTCAGAAATATGGCCAAGCAGCCCGACAGAGACCCATATTCTTTCTTTCCCTCCCTTTGGTATCTTAGAGGTGATGCATAAGAATCTGTCATATTATTTATGATAAAGTGCCACACATATACTCCCTTTGACATTCAAATCTCTACTTAAATACCATGAAACATGCCTGCCCTCTTTAAAGGATGGCTTCTCTGAAAGCGGATAATTCACCGTTACCTCTACATGACCAGGTGTAATTTGCGAGACCAGAAGATTCATTTTCCTGTTGAAAACAATGAATGGGGCTGAGATGCTGATTTGTTTGGTAGCTGCTTTAGGCTGCCAACTCTAGATGTTTTCATCTTTTATCTAGGCTGGTGTCTGTTTCAGTGTAAAAACAGCCAGGAGCAGTCAGTAAGATAAACACTTGCCAAGAGGGAAAATCTTATCTAATCCATGTGGGACAAAGAAGTGCTGGTGGACCAGCCCAAGTCCAAGAGTAGGCTTGAGGTCCAAGGGGAAGGCTGAAATGGCCTGGAGGTCCACAGCCTTGCCTCTGCCTTCGCAACCAGCTAACCAGTCAAATAAGCCTTGTTAGTTCAGGCCTTCTGGGAAACGGATACCAAGATGGCAAGAGATTTTTACTTGGAAAAATGTCAGAAGGACATAGGAGAGGGAGCGGGAGAAGGAAAGAGAGCCTACAGACGGTGGCACAGGTCTGGCACCCGGGGAGGGGCCAGAGAGGAGGAAGGCTTGAGGTGGGAAAGTCTCAGACTTCAGCTCCGTTCTAAGAAAGCTTCTGCCAAGCTGATGGGAAGTCTCCGAAGCAAAGTGGCTCATCTAGGGAGTCCCCATCCTGCAGGAATGGGCCTACCACAGTCCTCTGCCTTGCATAGTCATTGACTGGGACCAACCCTGGGGAAGCCTGGCCTCCATGCCAGTGCCACGTTGGATCCCGCTGGAGCCATCAGTCAACCTTGCTCCCTCCAGTGGAAGATCTGAGCGACACATTTTTATGGCTGCCAGGCAGACAATTCACAAAAAGCCATGTCTAAAAAGCCTGGTAGGGACTTCCCTGGTGGCGCAGTGGTTAAGAATCGCCTGCCAATGCAGGGGACACGGGTTGGAGCCCTGGTCCAGGAAGATCCCACATGCCGCGGGGCAACTAAGCCCATGCGCCGCAACTACTGAGCCTGCGCTCTAGAGCCCATGAGCCACAACTACTGAAGCCCGCACGCCTAGAGCCTGTGCTCCGCAACAAGAGAAGCCACTGCAAGAAGAGAAGCCACTGCAATGAGAAGCCCGCGCACTGCCACGAAGAGTAGCCCCTGCTCGCCTCAACTAGAGAAAGCCCACGAGCAGCAGTGAAGACCCAACGCAGCCAAAAATAAATACAATAAATAAATGTATTTTAAAAATTAAAAGCCTGGTAATGATCCTTGCGAAAATGTTTGTGACTCAGATACCAACAGGAATGAATTTTACTCCAAGAGACCACTGCTTATTGGGACGATTTTGAAAGTCAAGGGACAGTAGTGGATTCTCCTTACAGGGACTGGGCAGGGACTGGCTCTGGTTCTAGGTCTTGAGCTGTGTCCCACACACTGTCAGTGCTCCATAGAGTTTATTATGATAATAATAGCAATAACGACCACCACAACGATAACAATAGAACAGAATAGAATAGAAAAGAACAGAACTAGGTTCTTATGTTTGCTAAGTGTGATGCTTTCCATAAAAATCCAGGGCTGAGACCATGGCAGAAGTGGGTTTTTTTCCCCCTGATATATAACTTCCAAATTATGGTAACTGCTATACTCAAGACACTCTTCAGTTAGAGAAGGATGGGGCAGCTCATGGAAGGAAAGGGAGGCTGGCAGGATATTCCCATATCCCATTTCCCAACCACTGACACACTGTGCAGAACAGCATGTCGTAATCACGAGCACCACTGAATTAGCATCTCCTACCTGGCAGCCTTGGAACTGGATGTTTTTAGGTATATTTATTATCTGGATTCCTCAACACAGGCTCACAAGATAATTTTTTTTTTGCACTACGCGGGCCTCTCACTGCTGTGGCCCCTCCCACTGCGGAGCACAGGCTCCGGACGCGCAGGCTCAGCGGCCATGGCTCACGGGCCCAGCCGCTCCACGGCATGTGGGATCCTCCCGGACCGGGGCACGAACCCGTGTCCCCTGCATCGACAGGCGAACCCCCAACCACTGCGCCACCAGGGAAGCCCTGAGCCACAATTCTTTATCTGCAACTCTGGAATCCAAAAAGCTCTGACAGCCATAGTGTTTTTTTCCCAAAGTTTGAGGCAAACTCCCAAGGTGGTACAATTTGACCTGAACCAATGTAAGACTATCGGTTTATCCTCCGACTATGAATGTTCATATGTTTCACTGCAGAAATACTAATGTGTTGCTTGCAGGGTGCTGATCCAGACCCCACTTGTGGTGTTATATAATGTACAGTTTAGGGACTGAATTACTTATCTAAATCTGAAAAATTCTGAACTAGAAACATGCCTGGCTCCAGGGATATGGGATAAGGGATTATCCTCTTGAATTCTGCATCCATCAGCACATTTTCAGTTACAAGTAACAGACAACCTAACTCAAATTGGCTTAAATAATAAAAAGAATCTATTAGCTGATAACTAAAATTTTGTGGCTTTCAGACCTGGGTTAATCCAGAGGGCCACAGATGTTAAGCCCTACACTCTCTCTCTCTCCATCTTTCTTGCCTCTGCCCTCCTCAGTCTGTCGGCTTTATCCTCAGTTATATTTACTCACTGAAGCAAAAATAGTTGCCATCGTTCCAGCCCTCACAGGGACAGAGGAAGAGAGACAACTTCGTCATGGATTCCAAGAGAAAGGTCCCATGGCTACACTTGACAGCCACCATGTATGGTGAGTGGGGGTCAATTGTGCTGAAGAGCTTTGCCTGGGGCAAGTGTACTGCCTCCAGGGCTAGGATCAACTTGGTTGACCTGGACCCCCAAACACAAACCAAGAGCTACTGGGAAGGGGAAAGGGGAAATGGATGCTGTGGAGGTAATGACTACCTCATCGCCTCTTACTGAATACCTGACACACAGCCAAGCACATTAAAGACACACAACGCATACTGGTTGCGATGGTTACGTTTAATGGGTCATCTTGGCTGGGTTAACGGATGCCTGGAGAACTGCTAAACTTTATTTCTGTGTGTGCCTGGGAGGGTGTCTCCAGAAGAGAGTAGCACTTGAACGAGCAGACTAAGTCAAGATCACTTTCCCCAGTGCGGGGCGGGGGTGGTAGGGGGAGGCCTCATCCAATCGTTGAGAGCCTGAATGGAACAGAAAGGCAGAGGTAGGGCGTATTTGCTCTCTCTGCCTGAACTGAGACATCCACCTTCTCCATCCCTCGAATACTGCAAGTCTCTCGGGCTTTCAGATTCAGACCAGGACTTCATGCCAACAGCCCCTTGATTGTCAGGCCTTTGAGTTATACCGCTGCTCTCCTGGTTCATCAGCTTGCAGACCGCAGACTGTGGGCCTTCTCAGCCTCATGTGGGCCAATTCCTAAAATAACAATTTTTATATCTATCTATCTATCAATCATCCATCTATCTATCATCTACCTACCTTTCTATCTATCCTATTGGTTCTGTTTCTCTGGAGAGCCCTAACTAATCCACCAGTCTTTACTCAATAGAAACCTTATCCCCAGTGGTAAACAAGGATTCTGCTTTCTCGATAGCATTCGTTGTCAACCCTGCTTCATGAACCCATGCAGTTTTCCATGTAGTTATCTTACAGTATTTATTTACTTTATTATACGTCATATTAGTCATTTGTGGAAATCTCATCCACCTCACTAAACTCTAAGCTCCTTTAGGTGGGGTCTTGTTTGGTTCTGCCTCCCCCCTCAATGCTTAGTATGTGTCTTGCAATAGCAAACAATCTGTGTTGGTTGAACTAAGTCACCTCTCCCCATCTCGGGTCAAAGCGGTGGCGGCAGAGAGAACTGGGCAAGGCGGGGAGGGTGGGGTAAAGATGGATGGAGAGAGAATGATGTTCTCTTCCCATGTTTTTCATTAGAAAACTAACCCTAATAGCACCACACTTACCACACTGTAGTAAGGTGGTTCAGGGAGCAGGAAGCAGAAAGTGTCCTGGGAACTGCCTTGAACAGTAAAGCTGATTTATTTGTTCATACATGAAATCCTCGAGCCAGGGCAGGTTTCAGAATTGACTGAAGGGTGGAGAAGATCTAGAGTGTCGACATGGACCCAGTTTCTTTCATCACTCCGCTTTGCCTTCCCGAAATTGTCTTTCTCATGGAGGCGAAAGGCCTGCCGCAGTCCCAAGCATCTCATCCTCACACCACACTGTCCAGAAGGCTTGCACTGCTTAAACTGAAAGGTGGCCGGGGAGATGGAGGGCGATGCTGGATGGAAGCCAGGGGAACAGGGGAGCATCAGCTTTCCCTTAGTATTTCATGGTATACTAGTTTCCTAGGGTTATTGTAACAAATTATCCAAACTAGGTGGCTTACACAACAGAAATTTATCATTGCACGATTCTGGAGGCTGGAAGTTCAAAATCAAGATGTTGGCAGGATTGGTTCCTTCTGAGGACTGTGAGGGAAGGATCTATTCCAGGCCTCTGTCCTTGGCTTGTAGATGACCATCTCCTCCCTGTCTCTCTTCGCATTGCCTTTCCTGTATGCTTATCTGTCTCAGTGTCCACATTTCCTCTTTTTATACAAGGACACCAGTCATATTGGGTTAGGGGCCCACCCTACTGTAGTGTGACCTTATCTTAGGTCATTGTATCTGCAATGACACTGTCTCCAAACTAGGGCACATTCTGAAATACTGAGGGTTAGGACTTTGACATGAATTTTATTTTATTTATTTATTTTTTTTAAAGAATTGTGTTGCATTCTTTTTCTTTTAATTAATTTATTTATTTATTTATTTTTGGCTGTGTTGGGTCTTCGTTTCTGTGCAAGGGCTTTCTCTAGTTGGGGCAAGCGGGGGCCACTCTTCATCGCAGTGCGCGGGCCTCTCACTATCGCGGCCTCTCTTGTTGTGGAGCACAGGCTCCAGACGCGCAGGCTCAGTAGTTGTAGCTCACGGGCCTAGTTGCTCCGCGGCATGTGGGATCTTCCCGGACCAGGGCTCGAACCCGTGTCCCCTGCATTGGCAGGCAGACTCTCAACCACTGCGCCACCAGGGAAGCCCCCCGACATGAATTTTAGAGGGACACATTCAACCCATAACACATGGGACAGGGGAAAAGATAGCTAAATGAAAATCGGGATTCTATTAGGGGAAAAGCAATAAAATGGATGCTGGGTCAGTGATCCTAGAAGCCTCTACAATATTTTTTTTTTATGAAGAGAGAATGTATTTTCTCTTTTAAGTGCAGCTATTGTAGAAAATCACTTCCCCTTCCTCTAGACTATGGTAGATGACAGACAGCATGACAATAAACCCTAAGAGAGAGATCTCTCCATCACACTGCTTTCTGTCTCTGTGGTTTCACTGTATAGTCTCTCTCTGGCAGCTGTGCTATGTAGCCCTTTAGATCCTCTGAGATACCTTTGAATGTTATCTAGCTAGTCTTCACAGTGCCTCCTGGGAGACAGGACTTCACTTAGAGAAGAAAGTCTCCAGAAGATTTATGGTAGAAATGCCCAGAAATGAGAGTCCTAAGGTTTCCCTGCTGTCCCAGGCATTTTCCTTGCCCCAGAACACTCAGCATTTGGGATCAAAATCTATATTTTCAACCTTGGTGGTATCCTGACACCCTAATGGGGAAAGATGATCTCACTGGGCAGTGTCCACAGAATGTGGAAGTAAAAAAGGCAGAGACTTTATCTCAGATAAGGGCTCTGATGAAGGAATGAGCTGGGAGAGAATGAAGGTCACAGGATGACCTGGGCTATTTAGAGGTGCCCCAACCCCAAACAGTGGCTCCTTCAACCCAGGGAAAAGAAAATGCTACCGTTAGGGGTCCAAGCTATCTAGAACATCTTATTCAGAAGAACCCAATTGAGACCAGGTGTGATAATGTCTTACTTCTCCCTAGTAAAGAGGTCACAAACAACTCTAAGGAAAAACTGTGTGGGCTCCATGGTTTGTTTTATTTCATTTTGTTTTTTAACAACTTTACTGAGGTATGACTGACATACAATAAACTGAACTTACTTGAAGTGTACAATCTGATAATTTTTGACATATGTATACAACTGTGAAACCATCACTATAATCGAGATAATGAACATATCCATCACCCCGGAAAACTTCCCCCTCTTCCTGCTCTCTCACCAGTCCCACACCCATCCTCAGGCAAACACTAATCTGTTTTCTGTCCCTATATATGAGTTTGCTTTTTCTAGACTTTTATAGAAATGGAACTGTACAGTATGCACTCTTTTTTTGTCTGGATTTTTTTCACTCAGCATAACTGAGATTTATCCCTGATGCTGTGTGCATCGATAGTTCCTTCATTTTTATTGTTGAGTACTAGTCCATTGTCTGAACATCCATTGGCCACGATCTCTTTATTCATTCACCTGTTGAAGGGCATCTGGATTTCTTTCAGTTTCTGGCTCTTATAAATAAAGCTGCTTATAAATTCACCCTTGTTTGCACAGGAGGTCCATGGTTTGATTGTGGCATATTGGTTTGGCGAGGATGGCTTCATTCTCTGTGCGTGGGTATGTGGGCCACACAAGGATATTTTAGGGGATGAGTGGTTCTGCTGAGATCCCAGAGCTCTACTTGGCAGAGGCTGGCTTGCTGCTGCTGCTGCCATCTTGGGCCATCTCTGGGGTCCTCTGACTCAAGGGACCCTTTCTGGCTTCTGCTTCGCTCTCCTTCCTTCCCCAACCCATAATGCTGCCATAATTAGTGACTAGATTGAAAACTAGGGAAAATAGTCATCAGGGGAAGAAGAATTGACTTTAAAAGGACTTGAATTTTATTTTTCTTTAAATCAACTCTAAATCCTCCATTATTATCAAGCAAACTAGCTGGCCCACATAGAAAAACCCTAAGATCCAGGCCAGACAGGCCCCTGCCCTGCACCCTGGGATTAGAGGTTCCCACTCTGGCTCTCCTCCAGCCACACCTGACTCCATCGGATAGGAAGCCCACCCAAAGCCTGCGTTACCATCACCCGCTTCACCACGTGCTCAGTGCCCGGGTCCCTAGAATCGCTTGTCCAGATGACCTCAGTCCACTTATAGGACATCTATGTGCTGTTCCCCAGATCTGAACTGCCAAAAGGTAGACAGCTGTGTGCAAAGAGTGTGGACAGAACTTGCATGTGTTCGTAAGTGTACCCTCGTGTGTAGGTATACCTGTGCGAATACACTAGTTCACAAGGCCCCTTGTAGTATGGGTTGCAGTCAGAAGTGAAAAGAGAAGGGGGAAGACAACGGGCCAGGGTCTGGGGACCAGGGGCCAGCTCTTCCCATGGTCCCAGCACAGACCTCCAAGGAGTTCAAAAATTTTAAAACCAGATCTGGCCTGCAGGCTATCATAAAGGTTTATTTGTCAGCATAGGAATCTAGAACAGATTTCACTTAATGTTTGGCTAGATTCAGAACTTTGACATATTCAGACACTGGGCCCATGGCTCTCCATTTGTACTCTTGCCTCGAGCTCTGAAAGTATTAGGGATGGGCCTGGGACCTCCCCTCCCCTCCTCCTACATCACATGTCTGTCATGTTACTTGGCTAGCTTTTGATCCTTTCTTTTGCCTTTCGGGGCTATCCTTGATGTTCATTTTAATCTTTTTTCAACAGCATAGATATTGAGAGAAAAAAGTGTGATTAGGTTGGGGAAGAGGGGGCCACACACATGGTGTAATCTGCCCCAAGCCCACCTGCCTGTGGACCAGACTCTGCAGAGGCTCTAGAATTATGAGTTGATGTTTCTCATCTAAATCATGAGAATCAGGGTAGACGCACTGCTTTGAAGTCAGGCAGCTCGGTTTCTCACTAGAAAGCTATCCTGAGCACCCCTGTGGAAGATGAATTGCCAATTCTCCACTCCTCCTTGTATCCACCCCCTTGCGGCCCCTCCCATCAGGAGATGGAATCTGTTTCTCCACCCCTTGGGTCTGGGCAACCCTTGTTACTTACTGTGACTGATAGAATGTGACACGAGCGACAGTGTGCCAGGTCCAAGCCTAGGCCTCAAGAGGCTTTGTGTATTTTTACTCTCTCTCAGACCCCTGCTTCTGCTATGAAGATAAGGCTGGGCTGCACTGCTGGAGCATGACAGGCCACACAGAGCAGAGCCCAGGCCACCTCAGCCGAGGCCACCACTCACCTGTCTGCCAACTGACCGCAGATACATGAATCAGCTCCACTGAGATGAGCTAAGCACTGCCCAGGGTAGCAGAACCCCCAACCTGATATTTAATTTTGCAAGAAATAATAAATAGTTTTCTTAAGCCACTGAATTTTGGGGTGGTACGAGATTGTAGAGAAACTACTTTTATGTTTCTGCACAGTTAGTGCTTTCTAAACAAATTTCACTGAGATTTGCTTCCTGGGCTCAAAGCAAGCCCTGAAAGGCAATATACAACAGATTAGAATGCGAGAGAGAACTCTAGAAAGATTTACCTAATTCTGGAGGTATGTGCACATTTCAAGGGAGGATCAGCTCTGGGACTTTGGAGATACCTCTGAGATATAAAATTGGAGACACCGGGCTTATCTTTTCCCTGGAGAGATTTATTTACATGCCAAAGGATTAGGGTAAGGATGCTTCCAGTAAGACTCCAAAGAGACTCCCTCAGAAAGGGAAGGTGAGAAAGCTGCCTCTTCCTTCTGCGCATAACACTGAAAATTCACTTCTCTGTGTCCTAGGCCTACAGACTGAGATTACCATCCCATAGAGCATTCCTGCAATTTTACTCTGGCTGGTGATCATCTTGCTGTGAGTAGAATAAGACATTTGTCTCTGATCCAAAAATGTCTTGTATGCATTCAAGACAAAATTAGTAAAGATAAAATTTCCGTTTGTTATGTAGCATTAATTGCAGCAATAGCTGACAGATACAACCGCTGATTTCGGTCTCCTTATTGGTTTCTGCTGGAGCATGTCACCCAACATACTGCACTTGTGACTGATCTACAGGCAGGGCCTAGGTGGAAATCAGAATTTTATCTTACTGTTGTTGAAGCAAAAGGCTATTCTAATAACCAGGAATGTTGAAAAATCAACTAATCCAGATTTTATCAAACTATCCTTCAAGTTACCTTAGTAACTTGTACAATGTTCTGTAAAATGTAAGTGTTCTGTAAAATAAGGAATAGATTTTGGAAATTCTGGGTTAAACCTGGTTAACCTGGTTAAACAAAGTTAAATCTGTTTCTTTCTTTCAGAATTTCTCAGACCTTTATACAGAGCTATCTAATCAGTATGCCTACGCAATGCAGGCACAACAAAGATCATCAGACCAAAGTGCGAAACTGTAGCTTTAAAAATGTTAAAGTCATAAATTAGACACTAAAATGTGAATTACCTCAAATGTGGATTAAAGTACAGGATAATTCTTTTCTTCTTCAATCTTGTCCTATCCGTATGGACAAGTTATAAAAATGAAGCACTGACACCAAAAGCATAGGCAATAAAAGTAAAAATCGATAAACTGAACTACATCAAAAGTAAAAACTTCTGTGCATCAAAGGGCACAATCAACAGAGTGAAAAAGCAACCTACAGAACAGGAGAAAATATGTAAAATATATATCTGATAAGAGGTTAATATCCAGAACATATAAAGAATTCCTACAATTCAACAACAAAATAACCCAATTAGAAGATGGGCAAATGAGAGAATGATGTCAGCAAGACTGTAGAGTAGGAGATACTAGACTTTGTTCCCCCACAAAAGTCCAATTAGACAGCTATCCACAAATGAAAATAGCCCTGGGAGGGTTCAAGCGTCCACCTCAGAACCTACAGTAACACAGTGGAGTGAAAAATGGAAAATAACAGCACAGAGATGACTGCTAGAGACACTGGCTTAGCAGCAACATCTGGAGACAGTTAGGAACAAAGAAGAAGAGAGTGGGCACTATAAGCATCAGCCCCAAGGCAGATGCCACTGTGGTCCCTAGTGGCCTACAGAGGGCCCCAAAAGCCTCTGCTACTGAAGACCTCAATGGCTCCCCCTGACCGCTGTGAACTTCCCACAGCTTTCACAAAGGAGGATCCCATAGCATTCATTGGTGCGGAATCCAGGGGCCTGCTCTGCAGAGAACGCCAGCAGCTTGCACCACTGAGGTGACCAAGAGAAATTACCACCACAGGGGAGATGCTGCTATGCACCCCCTCCAGAAGCAGCTACTGTTGCACTGCCAGGAACCAGGGTTACCAGCACACCTGACAACCCTGTGCACACCCCAGACCCCAGAGCTGCAGTTGCTCTGTATGCACTTGCAATTCAGATCCTGGCTCTGAGGCCACTTCATACATGCCCATGCTACAGATCCCAGCCCCATAGCTTCTCTGTGTGCACCTGTGTCTCGGCACCAGAGCCAATGTCACTGCAGGCTACCCAGTGCTCTAGAGTCCAGAGCCAATACAGCTCCACATATGCCAGCACTCCAGACCCCAGCTTCATGGCCACTTGGTGTGTACCTGTGTCTCATACATCACCACCACTGTGGAGTGGCCAGTGCCCTGGACCTTGGGGCTGCTGTTGCTCTGCAAGCATCCATGCTCCAGTCCCCAGCAACACTGCTGCTCCATGGGCACCCATGCGTTAGACTGCAAGCGTACCCACAAGCAGGACCCCAGGAGTAAAAGAGATCAACAGCCTTTGCCACTGAAGACCCCAACAGCCCTTGCTGTCACTGCAGACACCCACAGCCTTGGCCATCGAGGACCCTTGCAATCTTTGCCAACAATGACCTCAGCTGACAGAGCTGCATGGAGACTACACTGCTGGGTCTTCCCCAGAGCTATAACCATGATACCCCATCCAGCTGATGCCCCCACACCTATCTGCAGGTGAAGGTCCTTCCCTAGCTAAACCAATCTGTAAAGTCTGGAAGAAGTGACTCCTCCATCAAATGCACATACATCAACACATGGCTACAAGAAACACAAAAAAAAATCAAGAAAACTTGATACTGCTGAGGAACACAATAATTTTCCAGTAACAAATCCCAAAGAAATTGAGGTCTATGAATTGCCAAAGAATTCAAAATAACTATTTTTGTAATCCCAGTGAGCTAAAGAGAATGCGGATAGACAACTCCATGAATCAGGAAAGCAGTACAGGAAAATGAGAAGTTCAACATAGAGATAGAAATTATAAGAAAGAGCCAAACAGAAATTCTGAAGCTGAAGAATAAAATGAAATGGAAAAAAAAAGTGCAAAAGAAAGCATCAACAAAAGACTTGATCAAGCAAAAGAAACAATCTGTGAACTAAACACAAATCTATTGAAATTCTCCAATTCTGTGAACTAAACACAAATCTTTTGAAATTCTCCAGAAAAAAGAAAAAAGAATAAAAAAGAGTGAAGAAAGCCTATGTGAATTATGAGACATCATGAAGCAAAAGAATAGTTCACATAATGGGTGTCCCAGAATGAGAAGAGGAAGAGAAAGGGGCAGAAAGCTCATTTAGAGAAATAATAGTTGAAAACTCCCCAAATCTGAGAAGAGATATAGACATCTAAATACATAAAATTCATAGGTCCCCATACAAATTCAACCCAAGGAAGACTTCACTGAGACATATTAGAATAAAAACTGTCAAAAATCAAAGACAAAGAGAATTTTGAAAGCAGCAAGAGAAGAAGACAAAACAAAACTCATCTTATCCAAGGGAAACCCCAAAAGGCTGTCAACAGATTTCTCAGAAGAAACCTTGCAGGCCAAGAGAGAGTGTTATGATATATTCAAAGTGTTGAAAGAAAAAAAAAAACTGCCAACCAAGAATACTTTTACCCAGCAAAGCTGCCATTTATAAATGGAGGAGAGATAAAGACTTCTCAAACAAAATTAAGGGAGTTCATCACTATTAGATCTGATTTACGAGAAATGCTAAAGGGAGTTCTTGAAGTGGAAGTGAAAAGATGCTAATTAGTAACATTAAAACATATGAGAGTATAAACTCACTGGTAAAGATAAGTGTAGTCTAAAATTCAGTATGAGAATATTCTCATACTGAAATGGTGGTGTGTACTCTAGTAAAAAGGTAAAAAGACAAAAGTATGAAAAATAACTATAGCTACAATAATTTGCTGTATGAATACAACAGTGGACACACAATATAAAAAGAAATAAGTTATGACATCAAAAACATAAAATGGGAGGGGACAAAAAGGGTAGAGTTTTCTATGCAATCGAAGTTAAATTGTTATGAGCTAAAAATAAATTGTTATCTATCAGATGTTTTATGTAAACCTTATCGTAACTACAAAGCAAAACAAAACCCCCCCAAAAAAAACAAAACGTATAGTAGATAAACAGAAGGGAAAGAGAAAGAAATCAAAGCACATCACTATGGAAAATCACCAACTCACAAAGGAAGACAGAAAGAGAGGAAGAAAGGAACAAAGGAAATACAAAACAGCTTAAAAAAATAAACAAGATGGGAAAATAATAAACTGATTAATAATTACTTTAAATGTAAATGGATTAAATTTTCCAATCAAAAGACATATAGTGGCTAAATGGATTAAAAAAACAAGACTCAACTATTTGCTGCCTAAGAGAGACTCACTTCAACTTTAGCACACACCTAGGCTGAAAGTGAAGGAATGGACATGGAAACCAATGCAAATGGAAACCAAAAAGGAGCATAGGTAGCTCTACCTATATCAAAAGTCAAAAACTATAACAAGAAACAACGAAGGTCATTATATAATGATAAAGAAATCAATTCATCAAGAAGATATAACAATTATTAAATATATATACACCCAACATTGGAACACCTAAATATATTAAACAAATATTAATCGAGCTAAAGGCAGAAATAGACAGCAATGCAGTTATATAAGGGGACTTCAATATCTCACTTTCAACAGTGGATCGATCAACAAACAGAAACTCAATAAGGAAATATTGGAATTGAACTATACTTTAGACCAAATGGACCAGATATATATAGAGCATCCCATCTAACTGTAGCAGAATATACATTCCTCTTAAGTGCACACAGAACATTCTCCAGGATAGATTATATATTAGGTCACAAAACAAGTTTTAAAAAATTTAAAGCAATACAATCCTACCTCAGGAAACAAGAAAAATCTAAAATAAACAACCTAACCTTACATTTAAAGCAATTAGAGAAAGAAGGACAAAAAAACCCCCGACGTTAGCAGAAGGAAAGAAATCATAAAGATCAGATCAGAAATAAATGAAAAACAAATGAAGGAAACGATAGCAAAGATCAATAAGACTAAAAGTTGGTTCTTTGACAAGATAAACAAAATTGATAAACCATTAGCTAGACTCATCCAGAATAAAAGAGAAAAGACTCAAATCAATAGAATTAGAAATGAAAAAGGAGATGTAACAAGTGACACTGCAGAAATACAAAAGATCATGAGAGTTTACTACAAGCAACTATATGCCAATAAAATGGACAACCTGGAAGAAATGGACAAATTCTTAGAAAACCACAAGCTTCCGACAGTGAACCAGGAAGAAATAGAAAATATAAACATACGAATCACGAGCACTGAAATTGAAACTGTGATTAAAAATCATCCAAAAAACAAAAGCCCAGGACCAGATGGCTTCACAGGTGAATTCTATCAAACATTTAGAGAAGAGCTAACACCCATCCTTCTCAAACGCTTCCAAAATATAGCAGAGGGAGGAACACTCCAAAACCCATTCTACGAGGCCACCATCACCCTGATATCATAACCAGTCAAAGATGTGACAAAAAAAGAAAACTACAGGGCTTCCCTGCTGGTGCAGTGGTTGAGAGTCCGCCTGCTGATGCAGGGGACACGGGTTTACGGGTTTGTGCCCCAGTCCAGGAGGATTCCACATGCCGCGGAGCAGCTGGGCCCGTGAGCCATGGCCGCTGAGCCTGCGCGTCCAGAGCCTGTGCTCTGCAATGGGAGAGGCCACAGCAGTGAGAGGCCCACGTACTGCAAAAAAAACCCCAAAACTACAGGCCAATATCACTGATGAACATAGATGAAAAAATCCTCAACAGAATACTATCAAACTGAATCCAACAGCACATTAAAAGGGTCATACACCATGATCAAGTGGGGTTTACACCAGGAATGCAAGGATTCTTCAATATATGCAAATCAATACATGTTATAAACCATATTAACAAATTGAAGGAGAAAAACCATATGATCATTTCAATAGATGAAGAGAAAGCTTTCAACAAAATTCAACACCCATTTATGATAAAAACTCTCCAGAAAGTAGGCAAAGAAGGAACTTACCTGAACACAATAAAGGTCATATATGACAAACCCACAGCCAACATCATTCTCAATGGTGATAAACTGAAACCATTCCCACTAAGATCAGGAACAAGACAAGGTTGCCCACTCTCACCACTATTATTCAACATAGTTTTGGAATTTTTAGCCACAGCAATCAGAGAAGAAAAAGAAATAAAAGGAATCCAAATTGGAAAAGAAGAAGTAAAACTGTCACTGTTTGCAGATGACATGATATTATACATAGAGAATCCTAAAGATGCTACCAGAAAACTACTAGAACTAATCAATAAATTTGGTAAAATAGCAGGATACAAAATTAATGCACAGAAATCTCCTGCATTCCTATACACTACTGATGAAAAATCTGAAACAGAAATTAAGGAAACACTCCCATTTACCATTGCAACAAAAAGAATAAAATACCTAGGAATAAACCTACCTAAGGAGACGAAAGACCTATATGCAGAAAACTATAAGACACTGATGAAAGAAATTAAAGATGATATAAACAGATGGAGAGATATACCATGTTCTTGGATTGGAAGAATCAACATTGTGAAAATGACTCTACTACCCAAAGCAATCTACAGATTCAATGCAATACCTATCAAACTACCAGTGGCATTTTTCACAAAACTAGAACAAAAAATTTCACAATCTGTATGGAAACACAAAAGACCCCAAATAGCCAAAGCAATCTTGAGAAAGAAAAACGGAGCTGGAGGTATCAGGCTCCCAGACTTAAGACTATACTACAGAGCTACAGTAATCAAGACAGTATGGTACTGGCACAAAAACAGAAATATAGATCAATGGAACAGGATAGAAAGCCAAGAGATGAACCCACACACATATGGTCACCTTAGTTTTGCTAAAGGAGGCAAGAATATACAGTGGAGAAAAGACAGCCTCTTCAATAAGTGTGCTGGGAAAACTGACAGCTACGTGTAAAAGAATGAAATTAGAACACTCCCTAACACCATACACAAAGATAAACTCAAAATGGATTAAAGGCCTAACTGTAACACTAGACACTATAAAACTCTTAGAGGAAAACATAGGCAGAACACTCTATGACATAAGTCACAGCAAGATCCTTTTTGACCCACCTCCTAGAGAAATGGAAATAAAAACAAAAATCAACAAATAGAACCTAATCAAACTTAAAAGCTTTTGCACAGCAAAGGAAACCATAAACAAGATGAAAAGACAACCCTCAGAATGGGAGAAAATTTTTGCAAACGAAGCAACTGACAAAGGATTAATCGCCAAAATATACAAGCAGCTCATGCAGCTCAGTATCAAAAAGCAAACAACCCAATCCAGTATCAAAAAGCAAACAACCCAATCCAAAAATGGGCAGAAGACCTAAATAGGCATTTCTCCAAAGAAGATATACAGATTGCCAAGAAACACATGAAAGAATGCTCAACATCACTAATCATTAGAGAAATGCAAATCAAAACTACAATGAGGTATCACCTCACACCAGTCAGAACAGCCATCATCAAAAAATCTACAAACAATAAATGTTAGGGTGTGGAGAAAAGGGAACCCTCTTGCACTGTTGGTGGGAATGTAAATTGATACAGCCACTATGGAGAACAGTATGGAGGTTCCCTAAAAAACTACAAATAGAACTACCATATGACCCAGCAATCCCACTACTGGGCATATACCCTGAGAAAACCATAATTCAAGAAGAGTCGTGTACCACAATGTTCACTGCAGCACTATTTACAATAGCCAAGACATGGAAGCAACCTAAGTGTCCATCGACAGAGAATGGATAAAGAAGATGTGGCACATATATACAACGGAACATTAGCCATAAAAAAGGAAAGAAACTGAGTTATTTGTAGTGAGGTGGGTGGACCTAGAGATTGTCACACAGAGTGAAGTTAAGTCAGAAAGAGAAAAACAAATACTGTGTGCTAACATATATATATATGGAATCTAAAAGGAAAAAGAAAAAAAATGGTCAGAAGAACCAAGGGGCAAGATGGGAATAAAGATGCAGATCTACTAGAGAATGGACTTGAGGATATGGGGAGGGGGAAGGGTAAGCTGGGACAAAGTGAGAGAGTGGCATGGACATATATACACTACCAAACGTAAAACAGGTAGCTAGTGGGAAGCAGCCGCATAGCACAGGGAGATCAACTCGGTGCTTTGTGACCACCTAGAGGAGTGGGATAGGGTGGGAGGGATGGAGATGCAAGGGGGAAGAGATATGGGGACATATGTATATGTATAACTGATTCACTTTGTTATAAAGCAGAAACTAACACACCATTGTAAAGCAATTATACTCCAATAAAGATGTTAAAAGAAAAAAGATGTGACAGACATATACAATGGAATATTACTCAGCCATAAAAAGAAATGAAATTGAGTTATTTGTAGTGAGGTGGATGGACCTAGAGTCTGTCATACAGAGTGAAGTAAGTCAGAAAGAGAAAAATAAATACCATATGCTAACACATATATATGGAACCTAAAAAAAAAAAAAAAAAAGTTCTGACTCGGTGCTTTGTGAACACCTAGAGGGGTGGGATAGGGAGGTGGGAGGGAGACAGAGAGGGAAGGTATATGGGGATATACGTATACATATAGCTGATTCACTTTGTTATACAGCAGAAACTAAGACAGTATTGTAAAGCAATTATACTCCAGTAAAGATGTTAAAAAATTAATGAAAAAATAATTAAATAAATAAAAACAAATAAGATATAAGGATGTAATGTACAGCACAGAGAAAATAGCCACTATTGCGTAATAACTTTATATGGAGTATAATTTATAAAACTCTCAAATCACTATGTTGTATACCTGAAACTAATATAATATTGTAACTATACTTCACTAAAAATAAAAAAACAAACAAACAAGGAAATGAGATAGAAAAAAATGTACCTTAGGTTGTAAACAATATCTGTGGCTTTATCCTGTAACAGCTGGGTAATTAATTATTTAGCACAACAGTGTTGATATTATTAAATTATAAAGTGAGAGAATTTTTTTAAAAAGCAAATATAATAATAATCCAATTTTTAAATGGACGTGGTACCTGATAGTCTTTTTTTTCCAAAAGAATATATACCAATGGCCAACAGGCCAATGAAATGCTGCTCAGCATCACTAATCATCAGGGAAATACAAATCAGAACTATAATATCACCTCATACCTGTTAGTATAGCTAAAATCAAAAATACAAGAGTTAACAAATGTTGGCGAAGACGTGGAGAAAAGAGGATCCTTGTAATTGTTGCTCACAATGTAAGTTGGTGCAGCCATTATGGAAAACAGTATGGAGGTTCCTCAAAAAATTACAAATAGGGCTTCCCTGGTGGCGCAGTGGTTGAGAGTCCGCCTGCCAATGTAGGGGACATGGGTTCGTGCCCCGGTGCGGGAAGATCCCACATGCCGCGGAGCGGTTGGGCCCGTGAGCCATGGCCGCTGAGCCTGTGCGTCCGGAGCCTGTGCTCCGCAACGGGAGAGGCCACAACAGTGAGAGGCCCACGTACCGCAAAAAAAAAAAAAAAAAAAAAAAAATTACAAATAGAACTACCTTATAATCATGCAATTCCACTTCTGGGAATATATCTGAAGGGAGCAAAATCAATATTTCAAAGAAATATCTGTAATCCCATGTTTGTTGCAGCATTATTCACAATTGCCAAGACATGGAAGCAGTGTCTGTCAGTGGACAAATGAATAGAGAAAATATAATATAAATGTAATGGAATATTATTTGGCCATAAAAAGGATATCCTGCCATTTGCAACAACATGGATGAACCTAGAGGGTATTATGTTAAGTGAAAAAATCAGGCAAAGAAAGACAAATACCACATGGTATCACTTATATGTGGACTCTAAAAAAAAAAAAAAAAGGTAAACTCACAGAAGCAGAGAGTAGAATAATGGTTACCAGGGGCTAGGGACTGGGAGATACGGGGAGATTTCAGTTAAAGTATACAAACTTTTAGTTATGAGTAAGCACTGAGGATCTAATGTATGGCAGAGTGAGGACAGTTAATAATACTGTATTGTGTACTTGAAATTTGATAAGAGTAGATCTTAAGTATCCTCATCAAAAAATAAGTTAATTAAAAAGGTGATGGATGCTAATTAACTTGATTGTGGTAATCACAGTGTATACTTATATCAAATCATCACACATCCTTTAAATATGTACAATTTTGTCAATTATACCTCAATAAAGCATAAATAAAAATAAAGTTGGTGATCAGTTTTTGTTAAAGATGTACTACAAACCTAAAGATCCTCATTTAGGAATTTGGAGAATGTGTGCTTTTAATTGAAGGATAGAGCCATGAGATGATATCACAGATGCTATATAATAAAATTAGGCTTCGCATCACTACCTTTTTTTTTCTTCAGGACTTGAATTGTGACTTCCGTGTACTAACTAATATGAAATATACCTATATTTTACTGTGTCTGTAAATATTAATCTTGTCAGTAAATATTTTTCAACAGTTTTTATTAATGGGCAAAGGACTTGAATAAATTTTGCTCCAAAGAAGACATGCAAATAGCCAACAAACACATGAAAAGATGCTCTACATCACTAATCATTAGGGAAATGCAAGGCAAAACCACAATGAGATACTACCTCACACCCATTAGGATGCTAGTATTAAAAAAAAAAGAAAAAACCCAGAAAATAACAAGTGTTGAGGACACGGAGAAATTGGAACACTTGCACCTGTTGATGGGAATATAAAATGATGCAGCTGCTAGGACACGGGTTCGTGCCCCAGTCCAGGAAGATCCCACATGCCGTGGAGCAGCTGGGCCCGTGAGCCACAACTACTGAGCCTGCGCGTCTGGAGCCTGTGCTCCGCAGCAAGAGATGCCGTGACAGTGAGAGGCCCACACGCCGCGATGAAGAGTGGCCCCCTCTCGCCGCAAGTTGAGAAAGCCCTTGCACAGAAACGAAGACCTAACACACCCAAAAATAAAAATAAAGCCAACCAAATTAAAAAGAATTAAAAGCAGGGTCTCAAAGAGATATTTGTACACTCATGTTCATAACAGCATAATTCACAATAGCCAAAGGTGGAAGCAACCCAAGCGTTCTGATGGATGAATGGCTAACAAAGTATGGTCTATACATAGAATGGAATATCATTCAGCCTTATATAGGAAGGAAATTCTGACACATGTTCCAACATGGATGAACCTTGAGGACATTATGCTAAATTAAGTAAGGCAGTCACAAAAAAGAGAAATATTGTATAATGTCACTTATATGTGGTACCTAGAGTGGTAGAAATCATAGGGACAGAAAGTAGCATGTTGGTAACCAGAGGCTGAGGGGAAGAGGAAATGGGGAGTTGTTGTTTAATGGGTATGGAATTTCAGTTTTGCAAAATGACAAGGTTCTGGACATTGGTTGCACGACAATATGAACAGAATTAACACTACTGAACTGCACACTTACAATGGCTAAGATGGTAAATTTTATGCCATGTGTATTTCGTCACAATTAAAAATTTTAAAAAGAAAGACAATGAAGGAATAATGCCAAGCAAACTATGTCAACATATTATCTCAAAACACCCACCTTAGCCAGGAAAAAAAACCTAATGTTCTATGCATCTCCAAGCGCAAAATAAGAAACAGATAACTTCAAAACGTCAGTTACAACAATATCAGATCAAACTGAAGAAGCTAGATAAAAGTCAGGCAATTAATAACTAAAAGCCATAATGCCTCCTGTAATTGCATAATGGCTCATTTTCCCTGCTGCCTAGAAATTGTCAGCCCTGTGTTTGGAACCAATGAAGCAAAGGGAACAGAAAAGGGAGCACTTTGGAATAATGCTACTAGTAGGTGCATCGTAGCGTTTTAGATGGCACACAGGCAAATTATAGAGTCAAAATGTCTCCACAGCAGGTTGATAAGTCTGCAGATGTTAGTGATTGTGTTCAGTAATTGTATTGGTAGGAATCCCTAAAGAAAGGACCTTGGAAGAAGCATGTATCTTTTGCAAAGAAGTACCAAAACAAACCACAGGTGATGAAATATTCAAAGTGATAGATGGAAGCATCGAAACAAATAGTATCAAAACCCTGCATAAATGTAGGGATTGACGGTATAGCTGCAGTGACAGGAAGGAATAAGTGATGTACATCAAGCATTTATTCTGCAAATCATGAGACACCAGTAATACCTTATTTTATTCATAAAGAAGCCTTCATATGAGCAATTTTACCTATAGATCTGAATTTATATTGAATGATACTATAAAAGTGGTGAACCTAATGAAATTCAGGCTATACCGTCCCATCCGTTTTCAGCTTTTTCTACATAAATGGTATCACAATACCCATTTCTATGTTTCATGCTGAAGTGCATTGGCTGGCCAGGGAGAGAACTGTGTCAGGAATTTATGGACAAAAGGAAGAATTAAAAATTAATTTATGAATCATTCACACTATACAGATATACTAAAAAATAGTTCATGACTTTCTAAATGATTTAATAAGTTTGAGCATCTGATAGAAACTAATTAAAAATTATAAGAACTGCATGAAAACATATAAATGTGGGTGGACAAAGTTTATGAATTCAAAGCAAAATTTACCTTTTGATAAGTGGGGTTAATGTGATTTACTGGTGCTATTAATCAAGACTAATATATGAATCCTAAAAATGATTAAAGACCAATAGAAGAATATTTGTGTAGGCTTAAGGAAAAGCTTCATTATTATTTAGAAATACTAATATGATCAAATTTGATTGCATTCTAAATCTATTCACATTATCGTAAGATATTTGGTAATGAAAGAAAAAGAAAAGCTGCTGGATTTAAATAAAGAATCATCTTACCCTTAAAGTACAACTTAAAGAGATCAAATTATATAAATTCTGGCGAGTGGCGAGGGGAAAGTTTCTGCCCGCTGAGGAATAAAAGACATTATTCTACCATTTGGTACAACATATGTGCTCCAGTGCTAACTATTAAAATCTTGATTAAGACTTATGTGCAGCCATTTCAAATATAAAACCCAATATTAAAAAGTAAGTTTGTGAAAGCAAGATCAAGTTTCTCATTAAAGATTATTTTCAAAAAGTAAGACTTTGTATTTCATCTTCTAATCACAAGTATATAATATACAGAAAAATGTAATATATGTAAATGTAAATCCCCTCCTGTTTACTCCAGTGAGCTACAGAAGTAGAATATCATCATTTTCTATGTGTGCAATCATGTAACAAATGCTGGGAAGCAATGTTTTAATATATTATATGCACTGTTTATACTCAAAAGAGTACTGCGGTATGCAGCTTTCCCCAAACTGACTCAATCATAGAACTTTTCTCGCGTGTAACTGGTTAATGTCTTATGGATCACTAGTGTTTCATAGAACACAGTGTGGAGAAACTGAGGTGATCTAAACCTCTCACCACACAGATGAGGAAACTGGTGTCCAGCGAGGGGAGGTAAATTGGCCAAGGTCGTATCAACGTCTTCATATCTCTGAACCACCCTGTGGCTTCAGAGTTGAATACGTTCTTGGATGATACAGAATCTGCTGATGTTATATTGAAAGCAGAGCAAGCAATAGCATTTGGAGTTTTTCCAGAAAGAATCCCTCAAAGTTCAAGTGGAAGTTACTTTGTGAAAGATCTTTTCTTTCTTCCTTTTTTTTTTTTCTTTTTTGCATCTCTCTGCTTTCAAATCATTTGCTCTTTAACATGGCTTCCCCAAAGAGGCAATCAAATTAGGATTGGGATAAACCCATAAAGAATTCTTTATTGTTTTTTTCTTAATAATGACCTGTCATCATTTTAACTTCAGCTCCCTCAGAACTAGAGTTGCATTTATCCTGTGGTCTCCTGTTTTAGAATGCCCATCCTCACTTTCTATTATGTAATTCCTAGGACTGATTTGTATTGTATATATACTTGTTTTTTCAATCATTCGGCTAATCTGGCTAATCAAATACTCTATGTTTCAAAGATTTTACTCTTTTAATCATCCAGCAGTTGGAAACATGGACAGCCACTGCAGAGTTCCTGAGCCCTGAGATTCCACAAACCCAACATGTGAGGTGGGGAACAGAGGCCAGAGCCTTCCAGCTTCAGATCTCCAATTCTCATCTTTAATTCTTTTTCTTAGACTTCCCATAAGAGTTAAAAGAGAACCATATAGTCTGTATCTTGGCCCTTGTCACATGTTGGGTGTTAAAACTGCCTTGGAGATGGGGTGACAACAGGACATGTATTGGGCCTTCTCCTCATGAGAACTGAAGCAGGGCTGAGCTGAGAGAGGGGTAGGGCTGTGACAAGGGCACAACAAAAGCCTCAGCCATTCCCACAGGGAGCTCTGGAGCTGGGGCAACCCTTCAGAGTTGTCCCCAGCCGGGCGAGGGTCCCAGGCCTTTGGACCCCTACATTGTCCAATCATTGGATGCCATTTAGCCCCTGGAAGGGGCATGAAGTTGGGCGAGGCAACTGTCTTCTGTTGAGGGCAGTTCCCAGTGCTCGGCGGTAAAGTGGCAGCAGCGGGGGGAATAAATCCTTCCTTTCAGAGGAGGCATCGGGAAGTATAGCACAGCATTCGCCACCATGGAGCTGCTTTGGACTTCAGGCCGGTTGGGTAAATACTCACCAGCAAATGCGTGGGCTCCATGCTGTAGCTGGAGAAACGTTCTTCAGACCTGCCAACCCCCCTAAATGAAGGCAAGTACCACCACCTGGAACCAGGTTGTATGGCTCAGTGCAAAGTTCAGGAGACCTGGAAATACTGGATGCTTTGCACAGCATAACCCATGGTTATGGATGCCAACTACCGAGTCAGTCCCCTTGTCCCTTGCCATATGGTATTTCTAGATCCAGGGTTGCCTCACTGTGCTTGGGAATCAGCTCCAACCCTTTCCTCTGAGAAGCGCTGTGCTCACCAGGCAGAGCTGTAGTCACCTCCAGAGTAGCGCCCTCCAGGCAGGTACCCAAGCAGCATCAGGCACCCTGGGATCCCACTGCACAAAGCTGTGCTGTCCTCCCTCCCTCTTTGGGGTTTGTCGTGTAGGTACCAAAGCAGCACTGACCTCTGCCCCGGACTCTCTGAAATGTTTAAGGAAACAACCTTCAGTCTTTATCTGCAGCTCTCTCCTCTTCTGGCTCCACCACTGGACTCAGTCCTTGGGGACTTGGCTGGGACACGCGTCCGAGTGACAGCCCCTGTGCTATGCTATGCGGTGCAGCCTCACTGTTGACATCCCAGGCTCTGGATTTGAAGCCGGGCTCTGCTGCTCACTACGTGCTCCCACTCAAGTTACCGAAACTCTCTGTCTCCCCTTCCTTATCTGGTAAAAGAAGACTAAATAATTCCTACTTCAGAGGTGGGAGAATTTTAAAAATTAATATATGCCGCATTCTTAGAATAGCAAACACTCAGTAACATGACTTCTTTTCGGAATTGCCCTACCCTCCAAGCACTAACCCAGGCCTGGCTAACTGATCTCTTCCCTGAGGATTTCTCCCCAGCAATTTCTCAGTTCCTTAGGCAGATTTCTGATTGTCCGGCCTCTTGGCACAGTGATGAGCACAGAGCAGGCCCCAACTGCAGGCAGCCGGGTCCATAACCACCCTTGGCACCTCTGACCTAGTACCAAGGGAGACCCACCCCCAGCCCTGGCTCAGCAGACCTCCCAGACAGGCAGGGAGCCCAGGTCCCTGATGAGTGTATCTATGTATCTTCCGTACTTCCTGCGGCACAGAAACAGCATGTCTCTCTTTTCAATCCCCCTTCCTCACTTTCTAATCATTGCCTGTGCCGTGTACATTCCCCTGGGCCTCTCGCTGCCCACACGCCTCCTCCCTCGGGAGCTTGTGATTGGCATCAGCAAGACCCTGCCTGGCCCTGCGGTCCCCTCCCACACGCGGCGGGGCCTCAGTGACTGCTCTCAGCTGCCCGTCCTCTTGCCAAAGTGCAGCCCTGACTCTGTCCCTGGCTGACTTCGGCCCAGTCACTTCCCTTCTCTGGACCCAGCGGCTTTACTTATCCCTGAAAGCTCAGAGCTAAGCAGGATGATTCATCGGCTCCCTCCAGCCCTTAACAGGACGTCGTTGGGGACAACAAAGTGCAGAGGCGTGGGCTTCAGACACGGATGCAAGTCCTGGCTTCACATGCTCCCACCATGTGGCCTTTAGCAGCCTCTCTAAGCTTCAGCTTTTGCATCTTGCAAGAACAGATGACGGTTCTAGCCTAATAATAATAATAATGCCCTGACCCCATCTCCTTCCTGTCCTTCAATGCAGACTTTTCCAAGAATCCTTTACTCAGCTCATCTGAATGTGGTTTTTTCCCCCCATAATTAGGTCCCTGTGACACTGAACTACTCTCTGAGTGTACAAATGATGTGTACCTTGCATTCACATCATTATTATGGGGTGGGGACAATGTCCCCCCTGTACCCTATGCCAGCCCAACACAGGGTCTCACACATTGTAGGTCCACAAAGGACATCCTTTGATTTGATCATAGAAAAGAAACAAAGGCTCAAGTGTACCCCTCATCTCTGAAGTCCTGGCATCAATGACACATCAAAGGAGGGGTACCCCTGGGGTACACAGAGTAGGGGGTATAGTAGGAGACTGCAAAATGTAACTTGGGAAACCAGAATTTACACCTGAGGGTTGATACAAATCTAAGGAGAATAAACCAAGTCAGGCCCCTGACCCTTCCCCATGGCCCCCACCACTGCCCTTTAAATAATTCCAGATGGCCCCTCACTGGGCTCTCAACAGCACCCACCAGTGTTGTTTATGTGTCACTATGTTTGCCCCCTTTTGTGGGGAAAACCCAGGAGGACCCGGGAGCGGAGGCAGGTCAGGCTGCACCTGCCCACACTTAGGGTTTTGTTTTACAAACCCAAAGGACGCAGCTCTGCTCTGTGCACGATTCCACACACACATCTGTTGTCCTGTCACATGTGGGGAAAAAATGAGAATAATAAAATCATCTGTCCTTTTTTATACCCAGGCCATCACTTCCAGACTCGACTCTAATTATTTTAACCACCACAAAACCCTCTTCAACAAAGGAGCATACCAATTAATTTTCCCTTATCCGAGATGAGGTCATAATGCATTCCTCCAGGAAAGACAAGCTCTGGATACTGGAAAAGAAAAGAGATTTTAGGACTCCATTGTTATCTCTAATCCTCCTTATGAGACGAAGCTGGTTTTCTTGTCACTCAAACAGGTATTTATTTGGAGCTTGAAGTCATATGAGCCTATAGGGTCCTCAGGCAGAATTACAACGGTGGTAATTATTCGACTCCTCTTTGGTCTAATTTACTGCTCCTTGAAGTGTCTTGCGTGCAGGCAGGCCCAGAATGCAAATGATATGATTGCTTTCATTAAATCATCCTTTTATGACTGTATAATTTCAGTAATTAAAACCTTTACTAATATATTCTACGAAGCAGGCAGAATGTTACACTAATGTATGGCCCTTATTAATTTTTGAAAAACAGGGGTGAAAATTGAATAACCTGCTTCCTCACACTTAAGAGCTCTGGAAAGAAAAAAAAAAAAGAAGCCAGATACAAGTTTGATTAATGTAAACTAATTAGCATTCATTGTTTTTTATTCCCTCTTCCCCATCTGAAAAGTCACATTAGCGGGTATTCACATTGCCTACTGCATATTTCAAATCCTATCTTATTCCTGGCATACCTTTGGGTTTGTGACCAAAGGAGAGAGTCTGCCGACCTTTAATCATCACAATTAGAGTGTGAGAAATCTAAAACATCATCTCTGACTCCCTTGTCTGTCTCAGAGAGTTCTAGGAGCTCTTGTTTTCCCCAAGCAAGACCTTTCTATGTCCTGAGGAATACTGGCTACACTTGATTCATTTTTTTTTTTTAAGATTAGTTTTTATTGGAGTATAGTTGATTTACAACGTTGTGTTAGTTTCTGCTGTACGGCAAAGTGAATCAGTTATACATATATCACTCTTTTTTGGATAAATGGTACAAATGAACTTCTTTACAGAACAGAAATAGAGTCACAGATGTGGAAAACAAACTTATGGTTACCAAGGCGGGGACGTGGGGGAGGGAGATTGGGATTGACATACACACACTACTATATGTAAAACAGATAACTAATAAGGACCTACTGTATAGCACAGGGACCTCTACTCAGTACTTTGCACTTGATTCTTTAACGTGCCTATGGGCACGAGATCACGGGCATCCGCAGGCACACGCAGGCATGCACAGGCTCAGCCAAACATGGAGCTGCTACTTGGGTGCTGTTCCCAAAAGATCAGTAAGAACTAGAATGTGGAACACAGATGGTTTCAGTTAGATCTGGAAGCAGGTCTCCTGCACTGCTTTCATCTTCCATATAACCAAAGAGGTCAAATGCTCATGCTCTGTAGTAACAGTTTCAAAAACACATTGGGATGTACAGTGGCTGAATTCAATTTAAGTCTTAGTTTAAAAATAGCTCTTCTATCTGCAAGTCAAGTACCAAAGTCCTTTCTAAAAAGAACAATTTCCAGTCTGAAACTAAAATCCCATCTCAAGAAACCCCGAAAGGGATCGTCTTTTGTCTTCCTCGTTTGTTTTTTAAATTTTATTTATTTATTTTATTTTGGGCTGCGTCGGGTCTTAGTTGTGGCACGCAGGCTCTTTGTTGTGGTGCACAGGCTTCTCTCTAGTTGTGGCGCGTGGGCTCCAGAGCACGTGGGCTCTGTAGCTTGTGGTGCGTGGGCTCAGTAGCCCCATGGCATGTGGGATCTTAGTTCCCCGACCAGGGATCAAACCCACGTGCCCTGCACTGGAAGGCGGATTCTTTACCACTGGACCACCAGGGAAGTCCCTCGTCTTTTGTTTCTATCGAACATTTAAGTAAGCAAGTAATTAGCTAGGGTTAGTACATCGGTAATTTTGACATCCGGGTTTTGTTATACTGATGTGTGCTGTCGTTCAACAACCATCATCCCTAATATCAGCTTTTTTCAACATTTTTTTTACACTTCTAGTATGTGCCAAACTCCATTCTGAGCTCAGGATCTAAAGCTATCAGTGGCTCCCCATTGCCTATGAAATAAAGTCCATTCTTCTAAGTCCTCCATGATCTGGCTCCAGACCTAGCTTTGCCAACATCATCTTCATCATTCTCATACGTTCACCTTCAGATCTACTTCCTGTTCCTGATACACAGGTTGTATGAACCATCTCTGCCTCTGCTGATGCCAGTTCGAAGGCCCTGTTCCCTGGTGTCTGCATGTCCAATTCCTTTGCTCCCTAAAATGCAGCACGAATGCCATCTCTTCAAGTCCTTTCCATATACAGGGGATCCGGGTTCATATCTGTGTTCACATCTGTGTCCCACAGGTCCTTATTGCTTGGGGAAATAAAAGGTGCCTTCTCTCCCAGATAGTGACCAAGGAACTGACCCCTAGTAAAAGTAGCCCTGTTTGACCCTGATTAACTACGAGGACTTGCTTGGCCCAGGCTTTGTCCTTCAGTCTTCCCCTGAAGAGACCTGCTGTAAACATCCACACTATAACGCACACGCAATTCAAATTGATGGCAAAGTTAAATGAGGACTCTTGGGAAAGATGTGAATTTCATGAAGTCAATGAAAGTGACGTTGGAGAAGTGTCTAATCTTGTACTAAGTCGTTGACACGTAACAGCTGAGGAAGAGAATATCAAAGAGGGTGATACCTTCCAATGGGCTTTAGGAAACAATGATCTGAACACCAAACAATTAGGACAGGCCTTTGGAAAATTAAAAAAGCCCTCAAACATTTTGGGAGAAAAGACTGCCTTTTTGATTAGTCCAGGAAAGTGGAAAGAGAAGTGAAGAAGGTTGTCTTATGCCTTCATATAGTTTTGTCTGACAATGATGCAAAAAATTCTGTAATCAACCCTGGTTTCAGTTTTCATACACCCTAAAATTTAGTGGAAAGTTGTAATTATAACTTAAATTGTGTCACAGCAAAGATAATTTTATTTTTTCATAATTTTTAATTTGGTTTCCCTCAAGACAAAGTCCCAAACTGTTCACACTAGTTACTAGTTAATGCCCCATTTCAACAGGCTTTGCTTAGAACCAACTATCCTTGGATAATAAGGACCTCCTGGACCACTACGGCGATAGCATCTCTTCCTTCCCTGAATATGTGTAGCCCTTTATCTGCACTTCTCACCCTTCAGCTGATGTTACAGCTCTTTAGGAACCAGTATTATCTCCCCCCATCTTGAGGCAAGACCTGTGTATTCAGTATTGGAGGTTGAGTGTGGCCTTTGCTGTCAGGCTGCCTACAATGAAATCGCACTTCTAACTCCTTCAAGCTGTGTAGTCTTGGGTGGTTTCCTTACCCTTTCTGCACCTCAGTGGCTCATCTGTAAAATGGGGACAATAAAAGTGTGTACCCTATGAGGTTTTTTTAAAATGTATTTTATTAATGTATATTTGATTTACAATGTTGTGTTAGTTTCTAGTGTACGGCAAAGTGATTCAGTTATACATATGTATAATAGTTTGCATCTGCTAATCTCAAACTTCCAATCCACCCTCTCCCATAACCCTTCCCTCTTGGCAACCACAAATCTGTTCTCTTTGTCTGTGAGTCTGTTTCTGTTTCGTAGATAAGTTCATTTGTGTCATATTTTAGATTCCCCACGTAAGTGATAACGCGGTATTTGTCTTTCTCTGTCAGACTGACTTTACTTAGTACGATGATCTCCAGGTCTATCCATGTTGCTGCAAATGGCATTATTTCCTTTTAATGGCTGAGTAATATTCCATTGTGTATATATATAGATATAGATATAGATATAGATATAGCACATCTTCTTTATCCATTCATCTGTGGATGGACATTTAGGTTGCTTCCATGTCTTGGCTATTGTGAACAGTGCTACTATGAACATACGGGTGCGTGTATCTCTTTGAGTTATAATTCTGCCAGTCCCAATATATGCCCAGGAGTGGGATTGCTGGATCATATGGCAACTCTATTTTTAGTTTTTTGAGGAACCTCCATACTGTTTTCCATAGTGGCTGCACCAATTTACATTCCCTCCAACAGTGTAGGAGGGTTTCCTTTGCTCCACACCCTCTCTAGCATTTGTTATTTGTAGACTTTTTAATGATGGCCATTCTGACTAGTGTTAGGCGGTACCTCATGGTAGTTTTGATTTGCATTTCTATGAGGTTGTTTTAAAGACTAAATTAAGTAACAGACATAAAAGATCTTAGAATAATGCTTAGCATATGTTAATTATTCAGTTAGTGCTAACCATTTTTAATGTTATTTCCATCCCCTGGAATGTCTAGGGGGAAACCACTTTTACCTATTCATGTAGGTATCTCCCATGTGGAGGTGTGAACTTCAGTCACTGTCCTCTCTCCCCTAACTGGCTTCACCCTGGGCAGGAGATGTGACTTTATCTGATTAGAGGTTTTGAAGGAATAAACTGGGCATATTGACGTTGACTCAGCTCCTTCCTTTTTCCTCTTGGGACCCGGGCTGCTTGCCAATACTGGCACCAGCCCTGGCCTTGTGGGGAGGGGGCCTGGGGTACCCAGATCTTCTACAACTGGGTCACTTTACCTAATTTGAAGATTCAGTTAAGAAGCCCACTTGCTCTTAGTCTTAGCTACATCTTTCAACCAATCAGTACTAACTGTGATATTTCGGTCTCCATCTGCCTTATTGTTTGTCCTATTTTTCAGTTAGTTCAGAACTTGAGTGCAGAAAAACTTGCTATTTACTGGAGGGCAGGGTCTCCTTGAAGATTCCTGGCTGGTAATTCAGTTAATGTTTGCTGGATAGATGAATAAATAAAGGCATAAATTCCAGATTCTAGTTTTGCTTCTTGAAACATTATTTTTCAGGTAAGAAAGACTGCAATACAACAAGCAAAATCCTTATTGTGTTTGGGTCCAGTGAGTCCTACTGAAGGATTTATAGAAAATCAATCACATACACTCCTGTGTGCAACATAGGATCACCCAAAGGGGAAAAAAATGATACTGAAAATACAGTAGCTGCTCCCCAAATCCCTTCTCCAATGGCCCTTTCAACTCAAAGACCTGGAGATTCCAGCTCTTCATCCATTGTTCCAAGGATGCCAGCTCTGAGCATATAATATGCCTCATACCTCACCTCTTCTGGTCAGAAATTTGCTTTGTGAATTAAGAGAGTGGCGAAATGGTCAGCCTCTGCTTGTGATTTGATAGCTACTGACATTTTGTGTTTGTGAAACTTTCTTCTCTCTGCTGGAACTTTCTTTCCCCTAAACTAGCTGGGTTTCTCCTCAGGCATTGCTTGCACATCCCTTGTGCACAGTCCCTCCCCAGCCCAGTGCTCCTCATTGCTCACCATCCCTGATACCCCCCGTACCCCCGAGTGAGGCCGGCAGAAGCCTCCAGCCTCCTCGCCTGGTGCTGCTGTGGGCGCCCCTCTTTCTCTGTTCGTCAGCAGCCTGCAGCAACCCCTCTTCTCCCACTTCCCGTTCCCTGATTCCTTCTGATTTCCTGGCCCCATCCAGACTTACTTCTGGCACTTGCCCTTTACAAACCAGCTCAGCTGACATTTGAACTCTGTGCCTGAAATGCCTGGCCCACCACGGAACCCAGGAACCACACTCCAGACACCTGAGCTTGCCCTAGTCTGTCTGTCTTCTCTGGCTCTGCATTGCCAGAGATATCCGGCCCTGGGATATACTGAGCTCCTGTCCTGACTGGTGCCCCTTACTGCCCAGTGACACACCCACTAGCCTCCTATATACCGAGCTCTCTCCCTAGGTCCGATGGCCCCATGAGACCGGCAGCGCTTCCTGGTAAGACCATCATGCCCTCTGATTATCATATGATCAGCTGCCTCCTGTTCATCCTTAGGCATTGGAGAGGGCAGTCTATTTCAACCTCTGCTTGTCCCCTACCCCTGCTCAGCTCTACTGACCAGGGCAGGGAGTCCACTGGCCACTTATCCCATCCACAGTGGGCTCCAGCAATAGCCCTGCTCCCTCAGACTCCAGCCCCAAGCCTGAATGCTTCTTGAGTCATGGCCTCCCTCTCCCTATTCCCTGGGTGGGCCTAGTCTACGGATAGTAAGTACCCTAGATAAGATACAAGTATCTTATGCCAACCCTTATCCACTGGGAGTGGCAGCCTCAAATGATGTGTTGAGGTTATTTCTGGGCTTAGCAGGAAAGAATGATGCAATCGATTAGTGATGTCTACCATGTGAGCAGGAGTGGGGAGGGGTGATCTATATGCTGTCTGCTATCCACTCGACAGTTGCTTCTGCCTCAGTTTCCCTAAGCAGGTCTGATTCTCTGCTGATTTTAAAGTCTGGCCTGATCTCTAGCCCACCTCACTGGCGTCCCAGATCCCTTCCATCTCTGCTGGAGAAGTGACTCAATTTCCTATCTCCTCTACCCGTGGCTTGGGTCCTGCCTTCAGCAGACTGGTCACTTGGGAATATGCCACAGTCACTGCCCGCCCACTTTCAAGTATTTTGGTTTGCTCAGTTCTTCCTGCCACCATCTCCCAGCTGCAAAACTGGGCACTGGTTCAAAACCATAGTGAGATAGCACCTCATACCCACTAAGAGGGCTAGAATCAAAAATTCAGGTAATAACAAGTGTGGGTGAGGATATGAAGAAATTGGAGCTCTCCTACACTTCTGCTGGGAATGCAAGATGGTGCAGCCACTTTGAAAAACAGTCTGTAAATTTATCCAACAAACATAGGCTACCATTTGACTAAGCAATTTCACTCCTAGGTATATACTCAAGTGAAATTAAACTTATGTCCACATAAAAACCTGTATACGAATGTTTATAGCAGCATTATTCATAATAGGCAAAAAGTAGAATCAACCCAAATGTCCATCAAGTGATGAATGGATTAAAAAATGTGGTATATCCATATAATGGAATATTATTCAGCCATAAAAAGGAGTGAAGTGGGCTTCCCTGGTGGTGCAGTGGTTGAGAGTCCGCCTGCCGATTCAGGGGACGCGGGTTCGTGCTCCGGTCCGGGAGGATTCCCACATGCCGCGGAGCGGCTGGGCCCGTGGGCCATGGCAGCTGGGCCTGCGCGTCCGGAGCCTGTGCTCCGTAACGGGAGAGGCCACAACAGTGACAGGCCCGCATACCGCAAAAAAAAAAAAAAAAAAAAAAAAAAAGGAGTGAAGTACTGATATCTGTTATAACTTGGATAAACCTTGAAAACATTGTGCTGAGCGAAAGAAGCCAGGCACAAAATACCACATATTATATGATTCCATTTGCCTGAAAGTCCAGAATAGAGAAATCTATAGAGATAGAAAGCAGATTACAGGACTTCCCTGGCGGTCCAGTGGCTAAGACTTTGCCTTCCAATGCAGGGGGTATGGGTTCGATCCCTGGTCAGGGAGCTAAGATCCCACATGCCTCATGGCCAAGAAAACCAAAGACATAAAACAGAATCAATATTGTAACAAATTCAATGAAGACTTTAAAAATGGTCCACATCAAAAAAAATCTTTAAAAAAAAAAAAAAGCAGATTAGTGGTTGCCGGGGCTGGGAAGGGGATGAGGGGATAAGAGGTGATAGCTAAATGGTACAGAGTTTCTTTTTTAGGTGATGAAAATGTTCTAAAATTTTCTAAAAATGTTCTAAAACCATGGTGATGATTGCACAACTCTGTGAATATACTAAAAACCATCAAACTACATACTTTAAATAGGTGAAACGTATGGTACGTTAATGATATCTCAATACAGCTGTTTAAAAAATACAGAACAGGTCCTGGTGCCAACACCTACCTGAATGAGGTCTGGGGTCCTCATGGGCCCATCTGGCCTAGGCTGGGCTGGGTTGCATCTCTACTTTGTGCCCCAGGGGTTTCCAAGCCAGCACTGCCTAGCTCCAGCCAGGACTCAAAGTGACCTTGCAGCATGACCATGTGACACAAGCAGGAGTGACTGTGAGAACAGGAGGGCATCAGAGGCCACGTCCCTCTTTTCCTGCGACTGCTCTGACAACTGCTGCTCATGAACAACTCGGCCAAATTCATGGCTTCACTCCTCCTATGCCAGTGGCCTTGTGAGCGTCCTGCCCTGGTCCCGGCCCTAGTCTGATGCTGGTCACCCTGAGGGGTCTCCATGCTCTCGGGATCCCTCAGCTAGCCTGTTCCCCCCAGCCCTCCAGAGGGACTGCACCAAGGATGGCTGGTTCAGTTAAGGCTACTGTGACTCAAAGTCCCAACAGCCGGCTTGAGTAACAAAGAGGTGGCAGGAGGGATTCATTCCAAAGTTTAGAGCCCTGTTTCTCGACTTTTTTTTTTTTTTTTAAATCATCCCCTCTCAGGAACTGTTTCAGAGATCTCTGTGTGGAAATCAGGTCCCCTAACCCCATAAAATTTTAGTACTGCAGATATATTCTGTATCTGTTTATGTACTATGGCCTTTGGAGGGCCACAGACCATTGTAATATCAAAGGCTTTTTTGCCCCCCAAGAACTAATTTTGCCTCCTTAGGGCAATATCTCCCCTGTTAAGAATGCAGGATATTCTAGTTTTCTCCAGATATATAATTCAAAAAGGTACATGCACCCCTATGTTCATTGCAGCACTATTTACAATAGCCAAGACATGGAAGCAACCTAAATATCCATCAGTAGATGAACGGATAAAGATGTGGTACATGTATATAGTAGTATTCCATTGTATATAATGGAATACTACTCAGCCATAAAAAAGAGTGAATTAATGCCATTTGCAGCAATATGGATGGACCTAGAGATTATCATACTAAGTGAAGTAAGCCAGACAGAGAAACACAAATATCCTACGATATCATTTATGTGTGGAATCTAAAAAAATACATACAAATGAACTTAGGTACAAAACAGAAATAGACCCAAACATAGAAAACAAACTTATGGTTACCAAAAGGGAAAGGAGTGGGGGAGGGATAAGTTAGGAGTTTGGGATTAACATATACAAACTACTGTATATAAAACAGATAACCAACAAGGATCTACTATATAGCACAGGAAACTATACTCAATATTTTGTAATAACCTATAAGGGAAAAGAACCTGAAAAAGAATATATATATATATATGTATACATATATGTGATTCACTTTGCTATACACCTGAAACTAACACAGCATTGTAAATTAACTATACTTCAATTTAAAAAAAGAAAAAAGAAGTTTAAGTCCAAAACAGATTTTTAAAATGAAAAAAAAAAATGTATTCTGTCTAGTTGAGCTACCATGAGCTGAGCCCCATTATTTTAAGTATTTCTGTTGATCTTTGTACCTTCTGTAATTTTTGATTTATAAATGTTATTTGGTGCAAGAAAAAATGAATGCAGGATATTCTAGAGGGATCTCAGGGGAACCAAGGCCACAGGTATCCCGAGCCTCAGAAATAGTTCAGAACAAGAAAGGAAAATGGCTCTGCTTCTTTCCTCCTACTCTATCCTTATCTGTGTACTTGCTCCTTTTTCTCTTCCTCTCTCTGCAAAGTAACTTTCTTCGCTGTGCAGCCACCTGTAGAAAACACCGCCCATACTCCCTAGTGCTGACTATTCAAGGAAGCAACCCAGATGAAGGCTGGAATCCCTTAGTTTCCAACCCTAATGATCATGGACGGACTTCTTCCAGTCCAGGCTGGAGTTGCCCACTTCTGAGACAATCAGTGGGGCCAGTGAGCAGGGTCATTAGGTACAAAAATGGCTGCTGGGGGTCCATCACTGTTACAAAGTGGACAGAGAAGACAATTTCCAAAGGAGGGATGCCTGAACATCAACATCCTAACACTGGCTTAGAACCCCAGCTCTCCCATTCCCTCCTCTCTTCCGTACCTCCCTGAGCTTCATCTTCTGTAGATTACTCTTAAACTTCACCCAGGCCATGGCTCTACTCCCAACTCAGGCGTGGACCTCTCACTGATGTCCTGAAGTGAATTAATACTCAATGAGGGGCCTGGAGAGCCCGGTGGCCCTGACACAGTCGGGAACCCGGTGACTGACCTTGGCCAACTGCCTATCTTTCTTTCTGCGAATGGTCAGTTGCATCATGGGAATTTCACCTTGTCTCTCCATCCCCAGCTCTGAATCCTTGTTCTAAGCTGTGTTTCCTCAAAATGACCCTCTTGGTAGCTTCCTGGAAACCAGCCCTCACCTGTCCCAGTGTACTCTGTGCAGGACTCCTAGGGCCCACTGTCATCCATACCTGGATCTTCTCCACGTCTATTACCTGCATGTGAACTTCATCTCATCCACCAAGCCGCAGCTGTCCCTGCCTTCAAGACACAACCTTAGGCTTTTAAGCAAACACTCACACCTGGGAGTTTCCCTAGACTCACTGAATCTACCTTCCTAGCCAGTTACACATTCCCTGATGTGTACTTGTCATTCATCACACCCTCTCCCCTCCTCTGTGTGACTGTCCCTCCCAAGGTGTGGCCCACGTCCAACCTTCATTCTGTGCCCCAAACACAGAAGACCCACTGCCCTGAGGTGCTCCCTGTTAGATTCCTCCTGGGCACCATTCTTTCTAAGGTGTCACAGTGGCAAGCGGCTGGCAAAGAATTTGAGTGACATGCCCTGTAAGCCAGAAACTGGCAAGATAATAAGAAATGCTGAGAAGCACATGGAACAGCTTTGTCCTTTCATCCCCGAGGCAGCAGCTGTGTACTTAGTATTTGGAGCTCTCAGGACCTTGCTCCCCGGAGGAACATCGGTCTGGCTCGTAAGACTTGGAATGGAAAGTCGACAGATCCCAGCAGAAGTGCCAAGCCTCACTCATCTCGATAGGGGCACAGAGAGTTCTTCCTGTTCAGTTTCCAGGAGGCTGATGAAGCTGAGGGGCAGTGGCAGGCAGGCATGGATATAGTCATCTTTAGAATCAAGTTTCAGCGTAACAGCCCTCGCCTGCACAGTCAGGCAAATGGTTGTGATCAGATAAGAGCAAATCCTTCTTCCTGCCCAGGACTCTCAACGCCTCCAGACTCACAGGCAGATAAGTCTTCTCAAGAAGGAAGTGATCAAATAACAGGTGCAGAATGGTTTTATCAAGAGTTGTTCTGTAATAACCTATATAGGAAATAAATCTGAAAAAGAATAGATATAGGGGGCTTCCCTGGTGGCGCAGTGGTTGAGAGTCCGCCTGCCGATGCAGGGGACGCGGGTTCGTGCCCCGGTCCGGGAAGATCCCACGTGCCACGGAGCAGCTGGGCCCGTGAGCCATGGCTGCTGAGCCTGTGCGTCCGGAGCCTGTGCTCCGCGACGGGAGAGGCCACAGCAGTGAGAGGCCTGCGTACCACAAAAACAAACAAACAAAAAAGAATAGATATATGAATATGTTTAACTAAATCACTTTGCTGTACACCTGAAACTAACGCAATATTATAAATCAACTATACTCCAATATAAAATTAAAAACAAAAAGAGTTGAGTCACTGAGATGGTTGCCACAAAGAGTGGGGCTTAAAGATGTGGTTTGGAGCAATGCCCCAGAACTTCATATGTGAGGGACGCCTTCTTCCTCATCTTTGCCATCCCCACCTCCACCCCCTCTCCTGCATTTGCTTGTCTCCCTACACTGGGGTCATTCCTCTCTCTGTCGGCAGCCTTCCTGCTCTCCATCTGCATCACGGCTGCCTCCATACATACCTCTCAAGGGATTATCTGGCCCACAAAGTGCCCCCTTCTCTAGGAAGACCCTTAAAACTCAGAGGTGAGCCTCCTATAACTTTTTCTGCCCCTGTGATCTTGCCTCTGCCCCACTGATCGTCCCCATAGTAGACCCCTGACCCAAGCTGAGCTGGCCAGTTTATCCTGCAAATTTGAACTTAAGAGAGACACAATGACCGGAGCCACTGGAGCGGAATCACATTGGTGGCCGCCCAGCTATCCTGCTGCTCTAGGTCTGAATCAGTCCCAATTCCTCTCATTGCTGTGTCAACTGGAATTATTATTATTGCTAAATCTCTCTTAAGTGAGCCAGGGCTAGATTCTGTTGGCTTACACCAAAAGAACTCTGAAGCTAACTGAACCATTTTTTCCATGTTTCTATTTCAGATTCCCTGGAGAGAGAATCTGACTCAACCTCGCCTCTGGAATGGCTTTTTCTGGGTCAGCGTCTACCCCGAGGCCAATCAGCTGTGGCTGGGAAAAGCAGGGCCACTTAGAAACATGGCTATAGTGGCCCACCCTTGGATGTATTGTTCAGGGTTGAAGACACCGTTTCAGGTGGCTGGGAAGGCCCCCAGGAAGGGTCTCCTACAATGAGATCAGGCAGGGAAGGGGGAGCCAGGCATAGATGAGGGTAGTAAGCAATCTGGTGTAACTGAGGAAAAGGGCGTGTGATGGAGCGCAGTGTGGGGTTAGCTTGCCTTGAGCCTTATTATGTCTTTCTGAAGCAGGAAGAAATGTTCCTAGAATTACGTCTCCACTGGACTCTGCAAATCTTCTAACTTTGGAGGCTTGGCGCCTGGTGGGCTGCAGAGACGTGCAACTTCAGGTAAAGGATAGCAGTGCTAACTAGTATGCTTCCATAAGAAATAACTTATCGGTTACTCGGAGCTCTGTCCAAAGCTGTGAGCCTAATTAGCTTTAATATACTCTTTGCCGAAAAACCTAATGTGAAAACACAGACACACGCAAGGAAAACACATTTGGTTAATTAGCCTTGTGAAAACAACGTTCCTCACTTCTGCGCCAGCTCCCAGGTCTCTTCACTAAGCAGCCAGGGCCACGGCTTCCTGGAGGGATCCAAGGCCCTGTCTCTCTGATAATGAGAGTGGGCTTCGGGGAACCCTGCCTGCCACCTACCAGGTGCCAGAGGATGTGAGCTGGCTGCCCCTCTTCATCATCTCCTAAGTCACCTGGACCGACACCTAGGTCAGAAGTGGAGCGAGTTGTGGAGTTAGAGCTGGAAGGGCCATGGGGAAGCACCTAGAAGAGCTCCCTCATTTTATTTTATCATTTTATTATTTATTTATGGGTGAAATATACACAAACATGAAATCTCCCATTTTAACCATTTTAAGTACACAATTTAGTGGAATTAAGTATTCACATTGTTGTACAACCATCACCTCCATCTATCTCCAAAACTTTTCCATCAGCTCAACAGAAACCTTTATACACATTAAACAATAACTCCCCATTCCGTTCTCCCCCAGCCTCTGGCAACCACCATTCTGCTTTCTGTGTCTACATTTTTGATGACTCTAGGTGCCTCATATCAGTGGAACCATACAATATTTGTCCTTTTGTGTCTGGCCTATTTCATTTAGCATAATGTCTTCAAGGATGATCCATGTTGCAGCATGTGTCAGAATTTCACTCCTTTTTCAGGCTGAAGAGTATTCCATTGTATGGATATACCACTTTTTGTTTTCCATTCATCTGTGGTTAGACATTTGAGTTGTTTCCATCTTTTGCTATTGTGAATAATGCTGCTATTAACATTGGTTTACAAGTTTATCAATTTTTAATTTTAATGTTATATTACATAGTAACCATGCTCAGTGTAGAAAAACTTAGAAAATGCAGGTAAATGAAAAAGCAAATCAAAATAATCCTTAACCACAACACTGAGAACTAACCCTATGAAGATTTACTATTTAGCCTTCCAAATGTACTCTCACTCCTTCAGTTTCTTTCTCCTTCTATATAACCATGTAGACATACTTATATTTGTAAACAAGATGGAAATATACTATACACATTTGTTTCTATTTTAACTTAATTTTATTTTTTTATGCAGCAGGTTCTTATTAGTTATCCATTTTACACATATTAGTGTATATATGTCAATCCCAATCTCACAATTCATCACACCACCTCCACCCCCTCACTGCCGCTTTCTCCCCTTGGTGTCCATACGTTTGTTCTCTACATCTGTGTCTCAATTTCTGCCCGGAAAACTGGTTCCTCTGTACCATTTTTCTAGGTTCTACATATATGCGTTAATAAACGATATTTGTTTTTCTCTTTCTGACTTAACTTCACTCTGTATGACACCCTCTAGATTCATCCACATCTCTACAAATGATGCAATTTCGTTCCTTTTTATGGCTGAGTAATATTTCATTATATAAATGTACCACATCTTCTTTATCCATTCCTGTCAACGGGCATATGAGTTGCTTCCATGACCTGGCTATTGTAAACAGAGCTGCAGTGAACATTGGGGTGCATGTGTCTTTTTGAATTACGGTTTTCTCTGGGTATATGCCCAGTAGTGGGATTGCTGGGTCATATGGTAATTCTATTTTTAGTTTTTTAAGGAGCTTCCATACTGTTCTCCATAGTGGCTGTATCAATTTACATTCCCACCAACAGTGCAAGAGGGTACCCTTTTCTCCACACCCTCTCCATCATTCATTGTAGATTTTCGGATAATGCCCATTCTAATTGGTGTGAGGTGATACCACATTGTAACTTTGATTTGCATTTCTCTAATAATTAGTGATGTTGAGCAGCTTTTCATGTGCTTCTTGGCCATCTGTATGTCTTCTTTGGAGATATGTCGGTTTAGGTTTTCTGCCCATTTTTGGACTGGGTTGTTTGTTTTTTTAATATTAAGCTGCATGAGCTGTTTATATATTTTGGAGAGTAATCCTATGTTCGTTGATTCATTTGCAAATATTTTCTCCCATTCTGAGGGTTGTCTTTACATCTTATTGCAGTTTCCTTTGCTTTGCAAAAGCTTTTAAGTTTGATTAGGTTCCATTTGTTTATTTTTGTTTTTATTTCCATTACTCTAGGAGGTGGATCAAAAAAGATCTTGCCGTGATTTATGTCAAACAGTGTGCTTCCTAAGTTTTCCTCTGAGAGTTTTACAGTGTCTGGTCTTACATTTAGGTCTCTAATCCATTTTGAGCTTATTTTTGTGTATGGTGTTAGGGAGTGTTCTAATTTCATTCTTTTACATGTAGCTGTCCAGTTTTCCCAGCACCACTTATTGAACAGACAGTCTTTTCTCCATTGTATATCCTTGCCTCCTGTGTCATAGATTAGGTGACCATAGGTGCATGGGTTTATCTCTGGGCTTTCTATCCTGTTCCATTGATCTATATTTCTGTTTTTGTGCCAGTACCATAATGTCTTGATTACTGTAGCTTTGTAGTATAGTCTGAAGTCAGGGAGCCTGATTCCTCCAGCTCTGTTTTTTTCCCTCAAGACTGCTTTTGCTATTCGGGGTCTTTTGTGTCTTCACACAAATTTTAAGATTTTTTGTTCTAGTTCTGCAAAAAAATACCAATGGTAATTTGACAGGGATTGCATTGAATCTGTAGACTGCTTTCGGTAGTATAGTCATTTTCACGATGTTGATTCTTCCAATCCAAGAACATGGTATATCTCTCCATCTGTTGGTATCATCTTGAATTTCTTTCATCAATGTCTTATACTTTTCTGCATACAAGTCTTTTGTCTCCCTAGGTAGGTTTATTCCTAGGTATTTTATTCTTTTTGTTGCAATGGTAAATGGGAGTGTTTCCTTAACTTTTCTTTCAGATTTTTCATCATTAGTGTATAGGAATGCAAGAGATTTCTGTGCATTAATTTTGTATCCTGCAACTTTACCAAATTCATTGATTAGCTCTAGTAGTTTTCTGGTGGCATCTTTAGGATTTTCTATGTATAGCATCATGTCATCTGCAAACAGTGACAGTTTTACTTCTTCTTTTCCAATTTGTATTCTTTTGATTTCTTTTTCTTCTCTGATTGCCATGGCTAAGACTTCCAAAACTATCTTGAATAATCGTGATGAGAGTGGACATCCTTGTCTTGTTCCTGATCTTAGAGGAAATGCTTTCAGCTTTTCACCATTGAGAATGATGTTTGCTGTGGGTTTGTCGTATATGGCCTTTATTATATTGAGGTAGGTTCCCTCTATGCCCACTTTCTGAAGAGTTTTTATCATAAGTGGGTGTTGAATTTTGTCAAATGCTTTCTCTGCATCTATTGAGATGATCATATGGTTTTTATTCTTCAATTTGTTAATATGGTGTATCACATTGATTGATTTGCCTATATTGAAGAATCCTTGCATCCCTGGGATAAATCCCACTTGATCATGGTGTATGATCCTTTTAATGTGTTTTTGGATTCAGTTTGCTAGTATTTTGTTGAGGATTTTTCCATCTATATTCATCAGTGATATTGGTCTGTAATTTTCTCTTTTTGTAGTATCTTTGTCTGGTTTTGGTGTCAGGGTGATGGTGGCCTCATAGAATGAGTTTGGGAGTGTTCCTTCCCCTGCAATTTTTTGGAAGAGTTTGAGAAGGATGGTTGATAGCAGTTCTCTAAATGTTTGAGAGAATTCATCTGTGAAGCCATCTGGTCCTGGACTTTTGTTTGCTGGAAGATTTCTAATCACAGTTTTAATTTCATTACTTGTGCTTGGTCTGTTCATATTTTCTATTTCTTCCTGGTTCAGTCTTGGAAGGTTATACCTTTCTAAGAATTTTTCCATTTCTTCCAGGTTGTCCATTTTATTGGCATAGAGTTGCTTGTAGTAGTCTCTTAGGATGCTTTTTATTTCTGCAGTGTGTGCTGTAACTTCCCCTTTTCCATTTCTAAGTTTATTGATTTAAGTCCTCTCCCTCTTTTTCTTGATGAGTCTGGCTAATGGTTTATCAATTTTGTTTATCTTCTCAAAGAACCAGCTTTTAGTGTTATTGATCTTTGCTATTGTTTTCTTTGTTTCTATTTCATTTATTTCTGTTCTGTTCTTTATGATTTCTTTCCTTCTGCTAACTTTGGATTTTGTTTGTTCTTCTTTTTCTAGTTCCTTTAGGTGTAAGGTTAGATTGTTTATTTGAGATTTTTCTTGTTTCTCGAGGTAGCCTTGTATTGCTATAAACTTCCCTCTTAGAACTGCTTTTGCTGCATCCCATAGGTTTTGGATCATCGTGTTTTCATTGTCATTTGTCTCTAGGTATTTTTTGCTTTCCTCTTTGATTTCTTCAGTGATCTCTTGGTTATTTAGTAATGTATTGTTTAGCCTCCACATGTTTGTGTTTTTTACGTTTTTCTCCCCTGTAATTGATTTCTAATCTCATAGCGTTGTGGTCAGCAAAGATGCTTGATATGATTTCAATTTTCTTAAATTTACTGAGGCTTGATTTGTGACCCAAGATGTGATTTATCCTGGAGGATGTTCCGTGCGCACTTGAGAAGAAAGTATAATCTGCTGTTTTGGGATGGAATGTCTTATAAATATCAATTAAATCTATCTGGTCTATTGTGTCATTTAAAGCTGTGTTTCCTTATTAATTTTCTGTTTGGATGATGTGTGCATTGGTGTAACTGAGGTGTTTAAATCCCCCACTATTATTGTGTTACTGTCGCTTTCCTATTTTAGAGCTGTTAGCAGTTGCTTTATGTATTGAGGTGCTCCTATGTTCAGTGCATATATATTTATAATTGTTATATCTTTTCCTTGGATTGATCCCTTGATCATTATGTAGTGTCCTTCCTTGTCTCTTGTAACATTCTTTATTTTAAAGTCTATTTTATCTGATATGAGTATTGCTACTGCAGCTTTCTTTTGATTTCCATTTGCATGGGCTACCTTTTTCCATCCCCTCACTTTTAGTCTGTATGTGTCCCTAAGTCTGAAGTGGGTCTCTTGTAGACAGCATATATATGGGTCTTGTTTCTGTATCCATTCAGCGAGCCTGTGTCTTTTGGTTGGACCATTTAATCCATTCACGTTTAAGGTAATTATCTATACATATGTTCCTCTTACCATTTTCTTAATTGTTTTGGGTTTGTTTTTGTAGGTCCTTTTCTTCTCTTGTGTTTCCCACTTAGAGAAGTTCCTTTAGCATTTGTTGTAGAGCTGGTTTGATGGTGCTGAATTCTCTTAGCTTTTGCTTGTCTGTAAAGCTTTTGAGTTCTCCATCGAATCTGAATGAGATCATTGCCAGGTAGAGTAATCTTGGTTGTAGGTTCTTCCCTTTCATCACTTTAAATATGTCATGCTACTCCCTTCTGGCTTGTAGAGTTTCTGCTGAGAAATCAGCCGTTAACTTTATGGGAGTTCCCTTGTATGTTATTTGTCATTTTTCCCTTGCTGCTTTCAATAATTTTTCTTTGTCTGTAATTTTTGCCAATTTGATTACTATGTGTCTCAGCAAGTTTCTCCTTGGGTTTATCCTGTTTGGGACTCTCTGCACTTCCTGGACTTGGGTGGCTATTTCCTCTCCCATGTTAGGGAAGTTTTTGACTATAATCTCTTCTAATATTTTCTTGGCTCCTTTCTCTCTCTCTTCTCCTTCCAGGACCCCTATAATGCGAATATTGTTGCATTTAATGTTGTCTCATAGGTCTCTTAGGCTGTCTTCATTTCTTTTCATTCTTTTTTCTTTATTCTCTTCCACAGCAGTGAATGCCACCAGTCTGTCTTCCAGGTCACTTATCTCTTCTGCCTAAGTTATTCTGCTATTGATTCCTTCTAGTGTATTTTTCATTTCACTTATCGTATTGTTCATCTCTGTTTGTCTGTCCTTTAATTCTTCTAGGTCTTTGTTAAACGTATCTTGCATCTTCTTGATCTTTGCCTCCATTCATTTCCGAGGTTCTGGATCATCTTCACTATGATTATTCTGAATTCTTTTTCTGGAAGGTTGCCTATCTCCACTTCATTTAGTTGTTTTTCTGGGGTTTTATCTTGTTCCTTCATCTGGTCCATAGCCCTCTGCCTTTTCATCTTGTCTATCTTTCTGTGAATGTGGTTTTTGTTCCACAGGTTGCAGGATTGTAGTTTTTCTTGCTTCTGCTGTCTGCCCTCTGGTGGACGAGGCTATCTAAGAGGCTTGTGGAAGTTTCCTGATGGGAGAGACTGGTGGTGGGTAGAGCTGGCTATTGCTCTGGTGGGCAGAGCTCAGTAAAACTTTAATCCGTTTGTCTGCTGATGGGTGAGGCTGGGTTCCCTCCCTGTTGGTTGTTTGGCCTGAGGTGACCCAACACTGGAGCCTAGCCGGGCTCTTTGGTGGGGCTAATGGGGGGGTGGGGGGTGGGATGAATTGGGAGATTGGGATTGACATGTATACACTGATGTGTATAAAATGGATGACTAATAAGAACCTGCTGTATAAATAAATTAATTAAATTTAAAAAAACAATATTAAATGGGGAATTCTCTGGCAGTCCAGTGGTTAGGACGCTGTGTTTTCACTGCTGAGAGCCTGGGGTTCAATCCCTTGTCAGGGAACTAATATCCCGCAAGCCTCGTGGCTTGGCAAAAAAAAACACACAAAAAAAGTATGCAGTGGAATATTATTTACCTTAAAATGGAATGAAATTCTGATACCTGAATGAACACTGAAGCCATTGTGCTCAGTGAAATAAGCTAGACACAAAGGTACAAATACTGTATGACTCCACTCAGTTGAGGTACCTAGACAGTGAAATTCATAGACACAGACAGTAGAATGGTGGTTACTAGAGGCTAGAGGAGAGGAAAATTGGGAGTTATCATTTAGTAGGCTCAGAGTTTCTATTTGGGATGATGAGAAAGTTCTTGAGATGGATGGTGGTGATGGTTGTACAACAATGTGAACGTACTTAATGCCCCGAACTGTGCACTTAAAAAATGGTTACAGTGGTAGGTGTTATGTTATGTATAGTTTATCATGGTAAGTAAATAAATGAAGTAGGATTCACATCCACTTGCAGGCTTTTCTCCACAGGCCTCACCAGGTGTCATCAAAAACCCAGTTCTCGGACTTGAGGATATGGGGAGGGGGAAGGGTGAGCTTTGACAGGGCGAGAGAGAGTCATGGACATATACACACTAACAAACGTAGTAAGGTAGATAGCTAGGGGGAAGCAGCCGCAAGGCACAGGGATATTAGCTCGGTGCTTTGTGACAGCCTGGAGGGGTGGGATAGGGAGAGTGGGAGGGAGGGAGACGCAAGAGGGAAGACATATGGGAACATATGTATATGTATAACTGATTCACTTTGTTATAAAGCAGAAACTAACACACCATTGTAAAGCAATTATACCCCAATAAAGATGTTTAAAAAAAAAAAAAAAAAAACCCAGTTCTCCAGACTGGTGGTTGCCAAGGGGGAGGGGGTTGGAGGAGGGATGGAGTGGAGGCTGGGGTTAGTAGATGTGAGCTTTTATACACAGTATGGATAAACAACAAGGTCCTACTGTATAGCACAGAGAGCTATATTCAATAAACCATAATGGAAAAGAATATTTTAAAAAGAATGTATATATATGTATAACTGAATCACTTTGCTGTACAGCAGAAATTAACACAACATTGTAAATCAACTATACTTCAATAAAAAAATATATTGATTAAAAAATAAAGAAAGTTCCCCAGATGATTCCCATGTGCAGCCAAGGCTGGGAACCACTGGTCTTTGGGGTAATTATCTTAATCCCTTATGGGGGAAAAACATTGCTCTTAAACTACCAAAGATGGTCCCTTTGTGGGTTCTAGAAGGACCTGACAAGTGTGAACTAGCTGACCTACAGGCCAGACTGCCCGGGCTAAGTCCTGAGCGCTCCCCTTGCTCAGATGACTGCAGGCTGTTACTTCACTTCTCCAAGACGTCAGCAGGACTAACCAGAGTGCCTGCCCATGAGGCTATGTTGTTTTTTGGTTTGAGGAGTTTTTGGGGTTTTTTGGGGTTTTTTCAATTTATGTGTTTTATTTTAAATTGGAGTAGAGTTGATTTACAATGTTGTATTAGTTTCAGGTGTCCAGCAAATTGATTCAGTTATACATATACATCCATGAGGCTGCGTTGTGAGGGGACATTAGACAGCCATGCAAAATGCTTGCCACGTGGAAAGAGGTCAATAAATGTGGGTTGATATTATCAGCTTTCAAATCAGCCAAGAGTGAATAATTCCTACTATGTCCCTTGGCTATGGCGGGGGAATACAAAGATGTGTCAGGTCAGTTCCTGCCTCTAGGTGTTCACAGTTATATGACTTTACAGCTACATGTGCCTTAAGAGAGACAAACCAAATGCTGTGGCAGTTCAAAGACAGAGGTGTGATGACGGCAAGGCTGGAGAAGGAAAAGCCTGAAGGTCAACGATATCTGAGCTGGCCCTGCCTGGACACGAAGCAGAAAGCTAACGCTGTCTGGCAACATCCTTCTCCTTTTCCGATGAGATATCCCAGCCTTAGAGGGGTTAGAGACCCACCCAAAGGTCAGAGTACTTCATAAAATGCCCCAATCTCCACCCCTACCCCGCATGGGGTAACCCCATGACGCTGATCACTGAAAAGCCCCCAGGAGGCCAACTGACAGGCCTCACTGCCCAAATGTGGTTCATCCCAGGGCGGCTCCAGGCTACACACAGGCTCAGTGTGCTCTGGCCACAGGCAGCTGTCCAAGCCCATGCAGCTGCCCTCCTCCCTGCCCAGGTGGGGGGACCCTCCAGGCCACCTGGGGTAGCGCTCCCTCTTGGGGACCCTAAGAATCCAACAGAACTGGAGGGGACTGTGCTGGGCAACCAGCTGGCTGGAGGGAGGGCGTGGCTGGTGTTCTTTCATGGTCTTCCTTGGCCCTTTGTCCTCCCAGCTCAAAGCTTTCATGATGGAGAAGCCATCCCCATCTTTAGGGGGAGATCTGGTCATTAGAGCCTGGGAGGAGGAAGCCCTTCTCTTCCTGCGGACCTTGCAGTTTTGATGTCACTTAGGTTTCTGTTGAACCTGGACTTGGAGAGAGTCTGGAGGAGGGCACACAGGTAACGAGTGGTGGAACGGGGCTGAGGGCATTTCAAGCAGAAGAAACCGCACTAGCAGAGAGGCTCAGAAAATACAGCCCAGGGCATGTTTGGAAATTCGAGAAGAATCTGTCAGTTCTGATGGGGAGGGCAGCCCATGAAGGCGAGATGGAGATTTAAGACTAGAAGGGTAAGGGTAGGTCTGAGCCAGATTGTGGAGGGTTTGCCCTTCCTTCAGTAGACAATGGGGAGCCATGGAAGGTTCTAGAACAAGGAGTGAGATGTGACTACAGCTGTGACTTATTTGTAGTTTGTTGAGCAAATGAATGAATGAGTGTCTGAGGAAGACGTGATAGTCGTGGGCAGGATGCTATGTGTGACAGAGATTGGCAGGAGGAGAGACTTGGCTGTAACGTGTCCCCATGGCCTTCTGTACGCTTGGGTAACTGGTACAACTGCTCTGCAAATTCAGCTTGCAAGTAGGCTTGTATCTATTCTATTTTTTACAAATAAACAAAACCAGCTCAAACCCACACACCAGATTAAGGAGAAGTCCAGAATCTCCCTCCTGGTGTTCCCCCATGTTCCGTCCTTGGTTTTGCTCTCGGCTGCCCCAGGTTACAGCCCCCTTTGGCTTCTGAGGGAGGACCATCCCCTGCCTGGTGTCCCTGGGGCTCCCTGTGGTTCCCTGGGCCCTGGTACCAGCTCCTCCAGCCTCACACCCAGCCATCCCCACCAGCAGTCCCAGGAGCCCAGCACAACTGGCTCAGGCCTCCACCCTGGGTAGCTCCCACTCCTGCCCAGCCTGGACACCCACCCACAGGAGGTAGGGCAACCCTCCCCTTCCCAAGCCTTGGGACACAGAGGACATCCCCTTTCCCAGCAATGTGGCCTCCCTAAATATTACCAGGAGCCCAGCAGCCTCCAAATGCAAAAGGTCTAAAACAGCTTCTTCTCCAAAGACAAAGTCACTCAGCCTCCTTGGCACAGATGCCCGGACCCCCTCCGGGGGACCCAACAGGCCCAGCTTTTTCATGTGTCAGGGAGGCACATTTAGTGCCTCAAAGCTGACTCACTCAACTAAGAAACACCACTAACTCTAGGATCAGAGAAAGAAAAAAGAAAAGGAGAAAGGGAGGAACAGAAGTACAGGGCATGAGATCTCCCACTACATTTGTACTGTAATATTTTTCATACTATATTATTATTATTGTTGTTGTTTTACTTGGGGTTTTCCTTAACATTGTATATCCTGTATATATTACAGTCTGGGCACGTGGCATTTGCTTATGAGATCTCTATGGAGGAGGGAGGAAAGTGAATGGGGAAGCTGGAAAATAAAACTGAGATTCACCGAGTGCCTTCTGCTGGCAGGCTCTCCGCTGAACGCTGTGCACACATCATTTCATTGAACTCTCCCCACAGCCTTATAAGGAAAGTATTATTGTTATTCTGATTTTACTGATTTAAAAAAATGAAGAAATAAAGCAGATGAATGCATGCATGAATGACAATGCCATTTTTCTCCGCCTTTCCATCATGCAAAGATGACTGGCGTTCCTGAATTATAAAACATTTTTCAAAAAGTCAGAGAACAAAAAAAAAATATTAAAAAGACATTAAAGCAGTATGATTTCCAAACCATTCAGTAAAGGATGAAAATAGCTTTGTTATCCAGTGCCTGCCTTCATAAAGTCATTGTTATCATGAGTTAGAAGCTGCATTAACTCTGAAATTAAAATAATAGCCCCACGTGCAGCAAATTCTGAAGACACACTCTATGGTTTTCCGAGCGCTTATTAATATTCTCCTGAACTTTAGTTGGATCTGAACGGTTTACCAAAAGAGGATCCAGTTTACGTGTTCTACTTCACAAAGAAAAAGCAATAGAATGGGGTGACTCTGAAAAGCTTCTTTTTTATATTAAGCAGGCCTGAAGTACAAACTCTAAAATGATCAGTATAATGCCTGCATTTAGGAACAGGAGGAAGGGCTTCATGCACACACCTCAGGATGTGTCTCAGTGGACAGTTCTGGAACCACTGAGCAGACTCAGAGCAGTCTCTGTGGAGAACGTTGCTCACAGGCTTGGTTCCAATGACCCCAACAGCAGCAGCTGTGACAATACATTTTTAATCAAATCTAAAGGCAAACTTATAAAGAAATAAACGCTATTCAAATAAACACAATGCATTTTCCTGAAACAGATTATTATGTTTTCTGGAAATTAGCCCAAAAATATAAAATAAAGAGAATTCTACGGGGATTCACTATTGAGTCACAGATCTTGAAGGCATTATCTCTGCACTGACTTCCAGGACAAATGACACTCATAGTTGGCACTTTCTGCATGTTGCTGACCCTCTGTTCTGGGGCAGCTCACCCTGGTGGGTCCTTCAGGGGTGAAGCTTGCCATGTGGTCACAGTCTTTGGCATTGGGCTGAGAACTCTTAGACAGTAGAGCCCATGGTGTCTGATTAGCTCTGCCCAGCCTCATGAGGAGAAGGGCCTGGCCTGCGCCGCCTGATGTTCCAAAGATGGCTTTCCTGAGGACAAAGCAGGACAGGCTGGAGGGCAGATGCCACCAGTAGAAAGAGCTGTGGCCAGAAGGGGTTTTGCATGGTAATCCAGTACTTGGTCCATTTTCATTCTCCTGCCATTCAGAGGCCTGGCCCCCGGGTCTGCTTTCATTGTGCTGTTAGTGTCACAGAAACAATACTTTGAGTAAGGAAGAGAGAGCTACAAAGGCACAAAAATCTTTCATATTTGCTTTACACATGCCCTCCCCTGAGCTACCCGCAGACAGGTTTAATATGGGGATCTCTCACAGCAGGTACAATAGCAGACAAGGATAGATGGGGAAAGAGAGGGAGGGAGGGAGGAGAGGAGGGAGGGAAGGAGAGGAATGAAAAGTCCAACTTCTGAGAAAAGAGTTCTTTACAGCCAGATCAAACACAAAACTAGAGAAGCAGCAAACAGGACGATTTCTATTCTCATTCAACTCTCACAGGAGATAGGAACGCACACGCTAAAACAGCATTTGCCGGTGTAAGAGCTCACAGTTTTCCACAAAGTCTTTACCCAACAGGATTGTGCAGTTGAGTTGATCTACAAGTGGTTCATAAAAAGCTCCCCCCTCACCCCGCCAGACACACCGAAAAGCCAAGTTTCAAAACGCCATGACCCTGGAGGCTGACTGACAGGCCTCCTGCCTGAAGGTGGTTCATCCCAGGGCGGCTCCAGGCTGCACGCAGGCTCACTGTGCTCTGGGCACAGGCAGCTGTCCAAGCCAATGCAGCTGCCCTCCTCCCCGCCCAGGTGGGGGGACCCTCCAGGCCACCTGGGGTAGTGCTCCCTCTTGGGGACCCTAAGCGTCCAACAGAACTGGAGGGGACTGTGCTGGGCAACGAGCTGGCTGGAGGGAGGGCATGGCTGGTGTTCTTTCATGGTCTTCCTTGGCCCTTTGTTCTCCCAGCTCAAAGCTTTCGTGATGGAGAAGCCGTCCCCATCTTTAGGGGGAGATCTGGTCATTAGAGCCTGGGAGGAGGAAGCCCTTCTCTTCCTGCGGACCTTGCAGCTTTGATGTCACTTAGGTTTCTGTTGAACACCTGGATTTGGAAGCAGTTGGAGGAGTGCACTTAGGGATTGGAAGTCGTCCAGGAATTTCAAGCAATCAGATACACCCGGAATGTTAGTAGTTTAAATCAAGGTTTGACAAATTATAGCTCATGGGCTAATCCAGCCCTCACCCTGTTTTTATACAGCCAGCAAGCTAAGAGTGGTTTTTATATTTTTTAAAAGTTGTAAAACAAACAAAAAAGAATATGCAACGGAGACATATGTGACGTGCAGCACCTAAAATACTATGTGTCCTTATGTGATTTACAGAATCAGCTTGCCAGCCCCTGGTAAATGAAGGTGCTAGAGATGATAAAATGTCTAAAGTTCACGAGGAAAGGTAAAGACAGTGAATCCCTGGTGGCAAACATTCATCTTCAATTGAGAATGACACTAGCTGAGCAGGCGCATGGCTCCCCTCTCACCTGATGGTGCCCTGCCTGCTTATTATAGGGTGATGAGGGCGAAGTTTCCTAGATGGAAGTTGTACAACATGGAGGGATGTGATGGATAGTTTTATGTCGACTTGGCTGGGTCATGGTACCCAGATATTTGCTCATACGTAGTTGGATGTTGCTGTGATGGTATATTTCAGATGAGATTAACATTTAAACCAGGAGACTTCGAGAAAAGCAGATTGCCCACCATAATCTGGGTGCATCTCACCCAATTAGTTGAAGGCCTTCAGAGAGAAAAGATTGACCAGTCCACCGCACCCCCCGGGGAAAAGGGAATTCTGCAGCACACGGCGTTTGGATGGTCTTTCAGCGTCTCCAGACCACCAAACCCACCCTGCCAATTTTAGGCTGCCCAGCCTCTGCCATCACATAAATCAATTCCTTAAAATAACTCTCTCTCTCTCTCTCTGTCTCACACACACACACACACACACGCACATACATACACGTACATACCTACTCGTGTGTGTGTGTGTGTGTGTGTGTGTGGGTGTATTCTATTTCTCTGGAGAACCCTGACTACTACCCAGGGGGCTGACCTATATACACATCTTGATAAAAAATGCTCTCTGGTTACAAGTGAGGCCTCGGTGAGACTTGTTCCCATGGTACAAGTCCATCGAGGTCAATAAACAGCCCCAAATGTCTACAAGTCAAACTAGACTCTGCTTTTTCTGTGTTTCCTAAGACTCCGCATGGGGCTGAAGACACACAGAAGTCAGGCTCCTGGCTACCGCAACACTCTCTGTCCAGGGCTCCCCCTGCCCCGTTCTTTGGACACATCGCCAAGGCTCTGGAAGAGTACTCAGGGTAGGGCTCATACATGAGGGTCCCAAGGTTGGCGGTGGCCCTCTGGCTCTGATCACCAACTTTCCTCCCACTTAGGAGGTAGTGCAGTGATGGAGACACAACAGGGCTGGGCTGTCCTAGCTCAGGAGCCCGAAAGGAGACTCTGAGGCCGAGCTTAGCAAGCAGGAGTTTTCCTGGGCAGTGCTCTTGGGGCCAACACCTTTTCTGGGCAAGTGCAGGAAGCAGGGCTGGGCAGAGGAAGCAGGTGAGCATCGATGCCACCCCGCAGGGGCATCCGGCAATCCTGCGGGGAGCTCTGCTGCTGGGAAGCCCTTCAGAGCTGTTCCCGTTAGAGAGAGGGGGTCAGGCCTTCCTACGCCCTCAGTGACCACTTATCTCTCGCCCCAGCGAGGCTGCCCAGGAAGAGGATGTCGTCTTGGCTGCAGGCAATTCCCAGAGAGGACTGAGCTGTGAGCCAGAAGGTGTTGGGAGAACGGGAGACTGTCCTGGAGGGGTGTCTGAAGGATGCAGCTGGCATTCACTACAGTGAGCTCAGCAAATAGCTTCCCAGAGGAGCCACCTTCCTTATCTGCAGCTCCACTTTCTCTGGGCTTCACCAACCTATGCAGACAGATGGGGTCCTAGCAGTGGAAACAGCCTGAATTTGCAGCACCTCCCTCAAGTGAACATAACTCAAATGCCTCCGGTCTTACCCACTGGCGTCTGTCAACGTCACATCTGTAGCACTGACCAAACCCACCATTCATTTGATGAGCAGAGATTCCAGTGTTTGGGGCGGCAGATGAACTCTCCAGTCATTCCCTCTAGAAGCCCCCGGCAGAGTGGGCAGGGGAGAAGATTTCACATACGATGGAACCACCGCCTCTATCTCCGGTCCAACCCTCCTCCTGTTCTGTGCAGTCTCTTACTGAGCTGTCCATGGGCTTCTAGCCATGCCTACTCATGCCCAATGCCTGGGCCACTTCTGACCATCTCACCCCCTTCCACCCCACCTCTGGTCAGCAGGAAATTTCCATCCTTGCCCTTCTCCTGACCAGCTCCTGCAGAAGGGTTGCTGGGTTTCAAGTGACAGCTCTCTCACTGATGCCCCAGCCGGTCACCTTCCCGGATCACAGGCTCTTGGTGGTAGTGGCGGGGGTGGGGGGGGGTCAGGCCAGCCTCAGGCCATATCTGGAATGTGTACACACATCTCGGGCCCTGCTGCCAAGGATGATCCACGCAGCTGGACCTTTGCTACGGCCACTGTGACCAAAGGCTCACTCCATCTTCCAAGTCACCCAACTTTGGGGAACCCATTCCATCAGATCGCTCTCTATGTCTGAACCCTGATTATGAGCTGGCTTTAAGTTTTTCCCACTAGACTCTTAGGATGTGTCTGAACATTTATTTTTCTGTCCAGAACTTTCCAAGAGATTCGAGAAGCTTCCTCTCATTTCTTGACAGTTGAAAAGTACCCACTCATGGCAAGCAGGGGAACTCTGAGGGATTTTGCTACGTAATTCCAGAGCCATACTAAGAGAATCATGACAACACAGCCCAAAATGACAGCACACAAAGCAACTGGTGTCCTTTCAAGGTCTGTTTGACAAAGGGATAGAAGAAATGCTTTTGAGATGCACATTTAAAAGTGTCCCACCTAGGGAATTCCCTGGCGGTCCAATGGTTATGACTCCATGCTTCCACTGCAGGGGGCACAGTTTCTGTCCCTGGTCAGGGAACTAAGATCCCACATCCCATATGCCGCATGGCGTGGCCAAAAAAAAAAAAAAAAAAAAGTGTCCCACCTACACTTGGATGATGGCCCAGCTCCACTGGTCACCCTCAGCATGATCTAGACTGGGATGACCACAGCTATGTGGGTCAGAAGAGCTGGATTCTTACTCTGGCTTATCCTTTCTTTGCTGTGTGCACCTGTCCTACCTGGGCCTCAACTTTCTCATTTGTAAAATGGAGATATGGCAGCCTTGACTATCAGAGTGTAACCCTGGATGTCAAGTGAGGCGATGTCTGTGAAGGAATTTGTCAGGTATGAATTACACAAATGTGGAGACCAAGATGGCTGTGAAACTCACTGCCTTCATCAAGAATGCCTGGGCCGGGCTCCCCTGGTGGCTCAGTGGTTGAGAGTCCGCCTGCCGATGCAGGGGACACGGGTTCGTGCCCCGGTCTGGGAGGATCCCACATGCCGCGGAGCAGCTGGGCCTGTGAGCCATGGCCGCTGAGCCTGCGCGTCCGGAGCCTGTGCTCCACAACGGGAGAGGCCACAACAGTGAGAAGCCCGTGTACCGCAAAAAAAAAAAAAAAAAAATGCCTGTGCCAAGGAGCTGGAACTATCCCATCCTTCACCATTTGGGCTTCACTATAATTCTGCCCACACTCGGCCCCTACACCATGTACAATGTCTTGGTCAACCAGGCCACACCCTACAGCCGCCTCCGAGATGATGGGAACGTGCCCAGTTACCCCCAGGACACCAAGGCCCAGCTTGGAGTGGAAGGAGGAAGTGTGAGCACCCCATCCTCAGTGGCCCCCTATAAAAATGTGAAAACAGAATAAATAAATAAATTACACATATAAAACAAACTAGTGAATGTAACAAAAAAGAAACAGACTCACAGATACAGAGAAGAAACTAGTGGTTATTGGTGGGGAGAGGGAAGCGGGGAGGGACAAGGTAGGGGTAGGGGATTATGAGGTACAAACTACTATGTATAAAGTAAGTAAGCTACAAGGATATATTGTGCAACACAGGGAATATAGCCGATATTTTACAATAACTATAAATGGACTATAACCTTTAAAAATTGTGAATCACTTTGTTATATACCTGAAACTTACATAATATTGTACATCATACCTCAATTAAAAAAAAGAGAACGTAAGTTCAATGAAGATAAGGACATTTTATGCTTTACATATCTTTGTATTCTTTGAGCCTGGTAACTACCCTGTACATAGCAGAAACTCAAATACATTCATTGAGTGAAAGAAAGAAAGAAATTACACAAAGGTGGGGTCCACTTTCTAGCTTCGTGGTCTAACAGCCACACTGGGAGGTCACTACCACATGCTGCTTATTCTCTATTCCTGAGTCCACACGTGTGGTCCTCAGCCAGAGGCAGGATGTGTACGAGCTTTATCAACAAAGCCCCTGCCCGATAGAGTCCCAGATGCCCTGGTGGGGGCTGGGAGAAGACGTAGGTTTTGAAAAATCGCCTCAATAAGTTCCACCATGACCCCCCACCTCCCAAGTTAAGCCCCCCAGGCTCAACTCCTTCAAAGAACCCACTGAGAATCAAAGGCCCTGGAATTCCTGACACCTTTAGCTCATTCAGAGCAAGAAGTTCACCAGACCTTCTTGAACTGTAAGCAGTGTCAGACACAGCATCCTCTGTGTCTTCCTAATGTGGGTCCTCACTCCCCAGCTCATTCGCTGGCTGCCTGGTACATCTGGAGAGGCCTGGGGTGCAGCAAATGCTTTCCAAAGGTCTGAATTTAATGAGATGCATCTTTTCTAAAGCCATTCTAGAAAGAGATAGTGGCTTCCAGTGGGAGGTAAAGAGACCCCCTGGAAGCCATTAATCTTCCCATGTCTTAGGGTATGCTAGGCAGGCAGTTTGGAAGGAGACCAAACCCAACTGCAGACCCAGGGAGGATTACTTTGGGGTGAGCCTGGCAAGTCGACTCTCTAAGAATGTGTACCTCAGCTGTCACCAAGGCCACTGCCAGATCCCAGCTTGGGAGGGGAGAGGAAACAGGGATAAGAGTGGTGACAGTCTCTCAGCATGTTCTGCACTCCAGGCCCAGACCTGTCCACGCTCCACCTCATCCAGTCCTCACAACAACGTGACGAGGTAGGTTCTTTATTTTTCTTTAATTGATTTATTTATTATTTATTTTTGGCTGTGCTGGGTCTTTGCTGCTGCGTGCAGGCTTTCTTTAGATGCGGCAAGCAGGGGCTACTCTTCGTTGCAGTGCGCGGGCTTCTCATTGCGGTGTCTTCTCTTGTTGCAGAGCACGGGCTCTAGGCGAGTGGGCTCACTAGTTGTGGCTCGCAGGCTCAGTAGTTGTGACGCACGGGCTTAGCTGCTCCGCGGCATATGAGATCTTCCCAGACCAGGGCTCGAACCTGTGTCCCCTGCATTGACAGGCGGATCCTTAACCTCTGCACCACCAGGGAAGTCCCCAATGAGGTAGGTTCTTTTTTTTTTTGCGGTACGCGGGCCCTCTCACTGTTGTGGCCTCTCCTGTTGCAGAGCACAGGCTCCGGACGCGCAGGCTCAGCGGCCATGGCTCACGGGCCCAGCCGCTCCGTGGCATGTGGGATCTTCCCAGACCAGGGCACGAACCCGTGTCCCCTGCATCGGCAGGCGGACTCTCAACCACTGTGCTACCAGGAAAGCCCTGAGGTAGGCTCTTTATTAGCCCATTTTACAGATTGGGAAGCCAAGGCTCAGGGAAGGTAACTGAAGCCAATAGCCAACAAGTGTCAGGACTAGGGTTTGACACTTGCTGTCCAACCACTATGTTATGCCCCCAGAGAGAGGTTGAGGCATTGCTTCTCAGAGAAAAAGTGAATCATCCCCCAGTTGGGAACTCAGAAAAGGGCCTTCCTTTAGGCTTAGCAGGCGTGGGGTGAGTGGCATGGGAATGGGTTGGGGATGTGGGGAGGAATGGGAGCCCCCAGACCTGGGACAGCCCTTGGCACCTGCCTGGGCTTTCCATTTGGTGGTAAAGTCTCTCCTGCCATCCCCAGGGCTGCCCAGTCTCCCTTTCCTTGGCCTCCTCCTGTCCATCTTTTTCTCAGCGCGGGGGGGGTGCCCCACAGTTCAGAGCACAGCTGAGCTGGTCCTCTGGCCTCGGCACCCCATCTGTTCTGCTCTCCTCCTTTCTCCAGGAGGAGGAAATGCCCATTTTACCTGAACACACTTGGGCATTGAGCCTCTTAGGAGCCGTCTGCGGGAGCTGCAGCCTGAAATGTGAAGCATGGGAAAGGCTGGTCCCCCACCCTGCCTCACACAGCTGCAAGTCAGTAGGAGGCCTGCTTGAGACAAGCAGCACTTTGTCATTTATTTTTCCTTTCCTCTTTTTTTTAAACACTTACATTCCATAATAGCTGGTATTCCTCAGTGTTTACTTTCATCATTATAAAGCCCTTATTCCTTAAATGTTTGCTTAACATTTTTTGCAGAGCAAAGGAGAAAGCTCCATGGGCCTCTGCAAACAGCTGCTTCCCAAAGGCAAGGGAGGAAAATACCCAAGGCAATGCTGAGGTGAGAGGGTCCGTGAGCCCTGGGAGGTTCTCCTGGCAGTCCGAGGGCTGCAGCTCATTGCCAAGGCCATAATATGGCTGCCTTTAGAGCCCAGTCACTGACCAGTCTCTGGGGCCCATGAAGGCCACGGAGGTTATGAGAAAAAAGTCATCTCGGGACTTCCTTGGAGGTCCAGTAGTTAAGACTCCATGCTTCTGGACTTGCCTGGTGGTGCAGTGGTTAAGAATCCACCTGCGAATGCAGGGGACACGGGTTCGATCCCCGGTCCAGGAAGATCCCACATACTGTGGAGCAGCTAAGCCCATGCACCACAACTACTGAGCCCACGAGCCACAACTAGTGAGCCCGTGCGCCACAACTACTGAAGCCCCTGCACCTAGAGCCCATGCTCCGCAACAAGGGAAGCCACCGCAATGAGAAGCCCGCACACCGCAATGAAGGGTAGCCCCCGCGCACCGCAACTAGAGAAAGCCCACGCGCAGCAACAAAGACCCAATGCAGCCAAATTAATTTATTAATTAATTTTAAAAAAAGACTCCGTGCTTCCACTGCAGGGGCCACGGGTTTGATCCCTGGTCGGGGAACTAAGATCTCGCATGCTATGTTGCATGGCCAAAAGAGAAAAAAGAAAAAGAAAAAAGAAAAGGGGAGAAAACAGTTTCCAATTTATTTTAAAAAAAAAAAAAGAAAGAAAAAGAAAAAAGGTCATCTCACCTTCCACCCAGAAGCATTCAGTGGGATGTGCCCACAGTGCTGGAACAGTTCAAATGATCCACACCCCAGTGGGGCCTCCGAGTTCAGGCCCCAGCAGGGTAGAAGTTTCTTTGGGGAGCTCTGAGACCAGGATTGACTCCAGAATAGCCAGATAGCACCCCCAGCCAGACATCTCCAGCGACTTCTTGGCAGGTCAACTGCATGGTCTCTCCTGTGGCCCCTTCTCCTTGAATTAACGTCTTAAATTTGCAAAACTCCTTGTGATTTTCAAAACACTTTCACACACATTTTTTATTTGATCCTCACATTACCCTGGAGGAAGGCACCTGGCAGATGAGTAACTGAAGCATTGGAAGCTTAATGGCTTGCCTAAGGTCACTTCGTGTTATGGATTGAATGTCTGTGTCCCCTTCCCTCAAATTCATATGAGGAAGCCCCACCCTCCAATGTTAGGTATTTGGACATGGGTCTTTGGAAGGTATTACATTTAGATGAGCTCATGAGGATGGGTTCCTCATGATGGGATTCGTGCCCTTATAAGAGAAGGTACCAGAGAGCTTGTTTTCGCTCTCTCCCCCCATGTTCATGTTCACACACACAGGGAAGAGGTCATATGAGCACACAGCAGGATGGCGGCCATCTGCAACCCAAGGAGAGAGCTCTCACCAGAAGCTGACCATGCTGGCACCTTGATTTTGGACTTCCAGCCTCCAGACTGTGAGAAATAAATGTCTGCTGTTTAAGCCATCCAGTCCATGGCATTTTGCTACAGCAGCCCGAGCAAGTAATACATACACTTGCCTTCTAAGGTCCTGTTGGAACACCAAGGTCTATGGCCTCAGCACCTCTCAGTGACTGGTCCCATTCTCCAGCTCCTAACCCCAGAAAACTGGATGTCATCCTGATTCCTCCCCTCCAGTCACCTCCAACCCACCATTCTACCCTAAATATCTCTGCAGCCCAACACTGACACTCTGTCCCTATAGCCACTGCCTCCATTCAGGTCTTTATTTCTCACTTGGATGAATGCAATGCCCTCCTCCCCATTCTCCACCTGGCGTGCAGAACACACACACCTGGTTATGATTCTCCTCCAAGTCACCTTTTAGTGATCCCCCATGGCCTTCAGGGTCAAGCCCAAGCCCCTGGCACCTTCAGGACCCTCATGGGTCACCTGATTCTTTCTGAGCAGGCATGCTGCTCCCAGGGCTGGGCATGGCACCCAGCTCCAGCCCACCACCCCTCAAAACCCTGCTGGATGACTCCTAGTCACCCCTCAAGATTAAACTCAGCCTCACCTCTTCTGGGAAGCCTTCCCAGAGTCCCCCAGTCTCAATCAGGGGCTCCCAAAGCCCCAGGTGCCTCCTCTCATCATGAAGCTGCTTCTCCTGGGATATTCCTGTGTGCCGATCCTCTGTCCCTCCCACTGGACTCTGAGTTCCATGGGACACAGGACGGAGGTCTAATCTCCATATTACCTGGCTCTAGCTTAGGATACAGTTTTTGAGGGAGTGAATAGGTCCAAGGACTTCCGTTGGATTCCTGAGATGCAGACTCTGTTTAGGATAGGATTTTAGAATTCCTTCTCCAAGTCTGTTATCTTCACTCTGTCTGGCTCTAAACTTGGCTTCTTTGAAAAAGTGCCCATGCTGATTCCAGCCAGGCTCCCTAGCTCCCAGCTGCGTCATCCTCATGCCTGCCTCCACCCACACCCACCCACCTCCAGGGGTGAAATGGTACACAAAGGCAGAACCAGGTGCCACCTGAGAAACAATCCTGAAGATACGTCCCAGGCATCTGCTAGTTAAAGGACATCCAGCCTCCTGGAGGAGGGGACAGAGACAAGGGATAGAATACAATTGTTTTGCCTGTTTGGGGGTTGGGGACAGGGGTGGGTGGGTAGTGTATACTTACTTCTGCGGTGACTGTATGTGGGTATATGGACAAGGTCTGTCGTCTGTTTAGGGACCTGTTTTGTATTCTCCCAACCCTACACCCATTTTTCTTCTCTTTTTTGAATGTACTTTTTTTTTTTTTTTTAAACCAAGGTTGTAGAATTCCAACTTTTTTTTCAACCTTGGAACCTGAAGTAGAATGCCCTCAAGTGGACAGATTTTGGTCCTTAGAGAGTCAGTGTGTGTGTTGCTGCTTATTTAAATACAGTTCAGTTGAAGCCCCAAGAGTGCCAAGGTCCTCCCTATGCTTTCCAGATGCCCTTCTTCTTCCTAAAACCAGGATAGGTGAGCACCTGAGCAGGGAATCTCAGATGACTTAATGTAGTTCACCGGTGCCTACTCTGAAGAGCTGGGTGTCCGTTCTTGAAGAAACAAACTCACTGGAAGGGCATGTTTTCTTATTATATACTAATAACTTCTTTCACTAATTTGTACCAGAAGTTCCTTGATTGTGACTTATGCCAAGTAATTATGAAGATTTTTTTTTTTCTGAGTATTGCATGAAGGCTACCAAGTGGGAACAGGCAAGTCCTGGATGTGAAAGCTTTAATTTATCTACCTCATTCATGTGTTATTTTTGTAGCTATAGTCTCTGTTTGCTTATTTGATGACGGCTGAAGCTGAAGTGTTCCTGGGCCCTGTCGTAAACCTAAGAGTTAACATATTGGTGGGAGCCGCTGGAAGTTCAAGACGTTGTTGTGATTCTTTTTTTCTTCATCCCCCGTTTGTATATGTGATATTAAGCAGATGACGAGGCGTTAGTCTCGAGGATTTAACAAGGAAGGAGAAAGGAAGACCCACATTTCTGGGTGAAGTCTTTGCCCCTCTATGTGGAAAAGTGGATTGCGACTGTTCTCAAGTCTGTCTCTCAGTAATTGCACCTGACTTTAGGACACCCCCCCACACCCAAAATTGTTTTTCTGTTTTGCCAAGTTGTGCCTTTCCTTCTGGAATTGTAAGTGAACACAATAATAGGACCTGTTTACACTGTGAAGTGGATATTGTTACAGAAAATACGCCAGAGGCTTTCTCACTTGTTAAGCTAATAATGCCTTGTGAATGTATGATCTACGGAGAAACCCTTGTAGTTTTTACCTGCTGATGCTATCTGTCTGCTGGAGAATAAATTCTGGATGGTTCTTTTCTTCACACAAAAGAAAAAAAAAACAAAAACAAGGCTCAGGCCCCTTGGTCCTAGGGGCCTGAGCTGACCCCTAGGACCAAGGAAGTGGCACAGGTGGCCGTGTCAGAGGCTGTGACCCCTATTGGTGAGTCATAAATACTACTCCACTCTGAGGAGTCGAGGCTGGGAAGCATCTGTGTAGGCGGGGTCTACCTTTCCCAGTCTCCCGAGCATCTTGGAGGGGCCTGTGGCTGGGTTCTGACCTACAGAATGTGGTCGAAGTGGGGTTCACGGCTTCCAGGCCTGGCCCCTACCAGCCTCCTGCAGGATTCTCCACTTCCTTGGGGCTTCCTGGGAGCTGTCCTTGCAGGATGGCAGTGTTACCCTCAGCCCGGGCCCTGAATGGGACTCTACTCCCCCTGCCGCCACTGCCAGCTGCACTTCATGTGAGCAAAACAGAAACTCCTTTTGTGCTGAGTCCCCGAGATCTGGGGCTTATCTACCATTCATGCAGTGGGAAAGCCAGAGCCAGGCGCAGACATAAGTGCTCGTGGGATCAGCCACAGCTCCTGGAAGGAATCGGAGTCTGCATAAGAGCCAGTGGGTGGGTGACTCTGGGGTGGGAATACCTGGTCCAGGTCCTGCCTCTACCATTTACTGGAAGGATGTGCTTGGGCCAGTCACTTGCCCTCTCTGGGCCTCAGTTTCCCTCTGTAACATGGGGATTCATCTTAGTACACACCTCAGAAGGTTGCTCTAGAGGATGCCGTTAGAGACTCACCCTGTCCCTCCTTCCGAAGCTGGGCTGCTAACAGCTCCCAGCTGTACCCTTCTCTGTCCCCCTTCAGCCACCTCCTCACCCAGAGATTCCTTCGAGGTTATACCCCTACTCCCAACCCGGGCTCGGGGAGAGTCAATTTGCACAACAGATTGAGGAGAACAAAGCCCTTGCCTCAAAGCGGCAACTCTGCGATGTCAGAGCTTCTGTGGTATCGGGCTGCGCTCACACTCCATCAAGACCGTCCCCTGGCTTCCCCTCTTCCCCTGCCCCATCCTTGCTTCCCCCACGTCTACGATAGCGCCCACTCAGTAAACCACCTGCCTAAGAACCCTCATCTCAAATCTGCTTCTGGCCAACCCCGTCTAAAACAGTTGCGAGGATTAAATGAGATTATGCGGGTCAAACAGTGCCCGGTATATGGCAGGATCTTACGAGAAGGGAGCAAGCGTGATTACTATTCCCGCCAGAGCCAGTGCTGGTAGGGCCAGTCCAGCCCACAGCCACGGAGCCACGGCCTCAGGCTATGATGGCACTAAAATGCACCGCCTGCCCTGCGCTGAGCTCACCCCACCAGGCCCAGAGGAGGTAATTCAAGCAGAGAAGCTGAGTTTGTACACAGTTCACAGCCCCCAGTGCGAGGGGTCGGTGAAATACTACCCAAGGCAGCTCTCTTGTGAATATAGAGCTCTGATTGTTCCAAGTAACCAGGAACATTCCTTTGTAATAAATAAGCTGTCAGCAAGAAGGAACAGAAAATCTGGAAACCTGGATGACCGGGGACAAAGCTGATCTTATGAACAGGCAACCAAGTATGATTTGAGAGACGCCAAAAATCTCAACTTTCTAAACTCACAGCTTGTCCCAAAGCCCCTGCCCTCCCCAGCCAAGGTTCCTGAAATGCCCCCATTCCAAATGCACTCCTTAGAGTTTTGAGCACAGGTTTAGAGTCAAATGGACTTTGGGGTCTGTGACCCACAAGAGAAGATGTGTCAAATTCAAGCCTACGTCTTAAGCAGAGCACGACTGGGTATCAGAAGTCTCCAGGTGGTGCCAGGCGGTCGGTGCTTTAGTTCCATGAAAACGATCAACTGCCAAGTTCATAGACACAGAAAATAGAATTGTAGCTGCATGGGGCTGGGTGAGGGGAGAGTGAGGCGTCGTTTAATGGGTACAGGGTTTCAGTTTGGGACGTGAAAGAGTTCTGCGGATGGATGGTGGTGATAGTTGTACAACAATGTGAATGCATTTAATGCCACTGAACTGTACCCTTAAAAATGGTTAAGATAGGGCTTCCCTGGTGGCGCAGTGGTTGAGAGTCCGCCTGCCGATGCAGGGGACACGGGTTCGTGCCCCAGTCTGGGAGGATCCCACATGCTGCGGAGCGGCTGGGCCCGTGAGCCATGGCCACTGAGCCTGCGCGTCCGGAGCCTGTGCTCTGCAATGGGAGAGGCCACAACGGTGAGAGGCCCGCGTACCGCAAAAAAAAAAAAAATTGGTTAAGATAATAAATTTTAGGTTATGTACATTTTTCCACAATTAAAAAAAAAAAAAAAACCCACTGCAATCAGCCAAAGACAAAAGTAGCTTTGATGCTCACTGTGCTGAAGAGGTTGAAGGGGCCTGGCCCCAAGCTCACAAAGGTCTTCAGAGGCAGCACCTGAACCAGGTGCTGGGCCAGGCCTGCCTTCCCAGGGCGTGTGCAGCACAGGGTGGGGGGCCAGGACAGAGCAACAAGTGGGGAGGGGAACACAAGCCCTGCGCTCCCGGAGAGCATCGGGAAACCCTTCCACCCCTCCCACGTTTCAGATGAAACAAGGCAGATGTGCTGCGGGGTGAAAAGGAGAGGCTCTGGGGGCTCGGCTTCCTGATTCTCTGCAAGGACCACTGAGCGTGGCGCCCGTGGGTAGGTCCGGGCCAGGCGGGCTCTGATAGTCAATCAACGAACAAGCATTTCCGGGGCTGCACCAGGGCACTGGGGATGCAAAGATGAGTGAGAGCCTCTCTCCTGCCCTGGATCCCAGCGGGAAGCCTAACAGGTGAATGGGCAGGACAGCCCTGTGTGGTGGGGATTCGGGTGAGGGACCCATTCAGGGTAGGGGTGTGTTGAAGGAGTTGGGGAGAGTATTTGAAGGGAATTGGGGGCCAGAGAGTAGGCTCCCAGGTCAGGGGAATAATCCACGCAGACTTCTCACGTTCTCTCCACCCCGCTCCTCATTTGTCTGGGGTCCTGCTGACAGACTACAAGCTAAGAGAAAGACAGACTGAGGCCCTGATGGTCCGCATGGTTGCCCCCTTAAGGATTCACCACGTTATTACTAAGACTGACTTGGCAAGAAAATGAAAGCTCTCTGGGGGCCAGGTGGGCATGGGGGACAAATTCCCACAATGAAGAAGCAGAACGTGTCCTCGGTGCCCTCCACCCTCACACCCCCTCCGCCATGAGACAGGGACTGAGGGTGGCCGTGCATGATGCCCAGCAGTGTGCCTTTGTTTCTGCGGCATGTGGTTTCCAGGGAGACCAGGGTCACTGCCTACAGGAAAACACCCACCCACACAGCTTGAGAACAGGATGTATCCTCCGAGCCCTCCTGCGACGGAGGCCTCAACTACTTATATCCATAATTGTGTCCCCATGGGGATTTCAAGTGATGCTCTGACCCAGACATCCAAAGGATAGCAATGGACGCTTCTGGAGACGAGGAGCCTCCTGCCCTGTGTCATGTCCTAGGCCCTGCTCTGTCTGTCTGTCTCTCTCGACCATCTCTCGGCTGGTTCTGAAGTTAGGCAGGGAAGAGAGAAGGGTTACACCCTGACGCCCTGGAACCTTCCTCACGGCACCTGTTGTGTATCTTCCTTTCCCGGGGGGTCCTGGTGTGTGACTTTCAGGACCACGGGGGAAGGATGTGATCTCTCCTTCTGAAACTGCTGACTTTAGCCTGACTCCTCTGGCTACGAGTCCAACACTAGGGACAGTGGGGGGAAGGGGAGCGGGGGTGGAGAAATGAGGGGCGAGGCAGTTGTCGTGCATTTATTGCACATCTGTGAGCACTGCACACGCTCCCTCGTCCTCACACCACCCTGGAGGCTGGGGCTGTGCACCCTTGTTGCTGACTGCGAGGAAACCCACACGCAGGGCGTCCCCTGACCACATCCTCACCGCTAGGAAGTCCGGGGCAGGGCCCTGCTCAGGTCTGGCTGAATTCAAAGCTCTTAACTCGCTAAAATATACTGTCCCCTGAGACAGGGATGGACTTTCTGTGAACACCTAGCAGAAACCAAATTCAAATGGTTTTGGGGGTGTTTTGTTTTTCAGTAAACATAACACCCCACTGCCTTGAAGACGTCCCTCCCGGTCTCCCAGTCCAGTAGACACGCTAGTCTGTGTGTCCTCTCTCTGTCTCCCTGTGTCTCTCTCTCTCTGTGCCTCCTTCTCCCTGTATCTCTCCGTCTCTGTCTTTCTCTCTCTCTATTTCTATCCCTCCCTCCCTTCCCTATTCACCCTCATCAAGTTTGATTTCCCCAGTAGAGAGCTTTCCAGCTGTAATAATACAGTCCATCTTCTGGTGCTTAAGGCACTTTTACATATTATCTCATTTGTATATCTCATTTCACAGCATCTCTGTAAGGTGAAGGCTTGACAGAAATAGTGAAACAAGAAACAAGAGCTATTAAAGAACGTACACAGTGTTCTGTACCAAAGCAGGGAGGTGCTGGGGCTCCATGAGAATACCCACTGGGCCTGGCATATGAGGCTTTGTAGCCACCTGCATCTAACTCCTCCAACAAGCCAGGAAGTGGGTCATTTTAAGAACAGAAGATGTGCTATGGAATCAACGTGAAGGAAGGAATTAGCTCTGCCTGGAGCATACTCTCTGAAATGACCATGTGACATTTGTGCTCAGCCTTCAAGGATGGGTAGGATTTTTCTAGGTCAACTACAGGAAGAACAAGAATGATCTGGAACAGAGAGGTGCCAGTGTCCTGGCTCGTTTGGGCTTGTGGGACTGGATAAACAGGTGCCTGACGTGGGCAGTGGAATAAAGATGAGATTCCAGAGACCATGGTGATTTTTCCTTGGGCCAATGCTGTGAGTGTACCAAGGGGTTTAGGACACAGTCCTGCCCACGTGGAGCTTATAACCTAATTGGGGAAATAAGATCGGTAGGCATTGAACCATTGGAGCCATTGCCTTAGAGGATGTGGCTCTAAGTCCAACTGAAATAACATTCCAAAGAAAGGAAAGATCAAGTGTGGGCGAGGTAAGTCCAAGAAGTCATCAGAGAGAGGGAGGAGGTGAACTGGGGGGAAAGGGAAGTATTTAGGGAGGCAAAGAGGAGAGGGACCTGTGGGGAAGCCAGAGGGAAGGTCGGGGTGGGAGCCCGTTAGGCCTCTGTCCTCTCAGCATCACATTTGTCCCCAGACCGCCCCCCTTTCCCATCACCCTGCCCCGCATGATCCTGACTTGATCTGGGGGTTGATACTTCGGGTGGGGGGGGAATATAATGGGTCATTACATCGCTCCCTTTTTTATGTGAAAAGTCTACCACGGCTCCTTTTCTGGTGGAAAGTAAGTAAATCAAGGGGCGTGGGGTATCCAGTTCCCTGAGGGGGTGGATGGAAATGTCAGCCCCTGAACTGGATTTTCTGCCTGCCTAGTCCTTTCCATTGGCAAATTCAGGTTCCAGCTTTGTTTCTCATGCCTGGAACCTCTAGAGAGACACTGGCTGGCCCAAGAGATTGAAGCATATTGGTCCTCAACAATCAGCTTTTGAACGAATGAGTGAACGAATGAATGAATGAGGACCCGAACTCCCTTTCCTTTCCCTTCCATCACCCACTACAGGCAGCTCACCAGGGTCCTGTGTCTCATATTTGTCACTCCTTGGTACCTGCGGGGGACTGGCTCCAGGAACCCCACAGATACCAAAATCCACAGATGCTCAAGTCCCTTATATAAAATAGTGTGGTACCTGCATAAAACCTACACATCCTCCCGCATACTTTAAATCATCTCTAGATTACTTATAATACCTAATATAACATAAATGCTACATAAATAGATGATCCAAGCAGCAAATTCAAGTTTTGCTTTTTGAACTTTCTGGAATTTTTTTCTCTCCAGGATTTTCGATCTGCCGTTGGTTGAACCTGCCAGTGGAGAACCTGCAGATACAGAGGGTCGGCCGTACTCAATTTCGGCCAAATGCTGTTCTAAGTACCTTATTCATATTCTCTCTCACTCCCTCGACATCCCTGAGTATGTTCACGCACATCTGACGGCTGAGAAAATGGAGGTTCAGGGAAGTTGTGAATAATACCAATGATAATAATAATGTCAATGATTGCTGACTCTCACTGAGCACTGAATATGTGTCAGGCATTGTCTAAATGGTATAAACACATTATCCCATTTAACCCCATACCAACACTATGAGGTAGCCACTTCGAAGATAAGGAAACCAAGAAAGAGCTAAGTGATGCAGCAAGTTCACACAGCAACTGAACAAATGAAGGAGACGAATGGGCACTAAGAAAGCAGGTGGGATCTTAGTTTCCCGACCAGGAATCGAACCCACGGCCCTTGCATAGGAAGCTTGGAGTCTTAACCACTGGACCACCAGGGAAGTCCCATCACTTTTCTTTAAATAAATAAATAATATAAAAATAAACCACCTTACCTAACATAATAGGATAACATACATAAATTGCCCAATTGTCCAAAACAATCTTACTCAAAAATTACTAGCTTCCTTCCCTATCTATAAAATAGAATTAGTCTTGTCTGCCTCTCCCTACCTTACAGGGGTTGCGTGCCAGTGAGATGAGGTATCAAATATGAAGACATTCTGTGACCTATATCTCTATGGGACACACAGCTTCCCCCCATCATTCTCCTGGGGAAAGTGTGACGTTGATTTCCCAGCACTCGCTGGCCTCCCGTGGCTTGTGTCAGTGACTTAGGACCCAGCGTGATGATTTTGCCAGTTGGCTCCAAAGCAGACAGGTCAGTGAGGCCTCTGACATCTTACACTCCAATCTGCCTGATGGTAAGTGAGTTACCTCTAGCTCCAAGTAAAGCTCAGGAGAGGGGACGGACCACCTCCGTGCCCTTCGGGGAAGGACTAGGCCCCAGAAAGGCAGCCCAGAAGACCAGATGTCAGAGTTCAGAGTCCATGAACCAGACGGGAGCAGAAGGGGAAGCCTCTCTAAAGACCAGCACCCCTACCAGAGATGGCTGGAGGCTGAGCTTCCCAGCAGCCCGCGGTGGAAGGGAGCCTCTGAGCAGAGCATGTGTCTCACCTGGTGCTGTGACCCCTGGGGAAGCTGGGGTCCAGGGACAGGTCCTGGGAGGCTGATGAACACCTAAGATGGCCCAGGTGTGAAGACAGGGCCACGCTTGGGGGCTGTTGAACAGGATGGTGGACGGGATGGGTGGCTGGATGGGAAGGAGATTGGGTCCAAAGCGCAGAGCAGGAACCAGAAAGCCAGAGGGCGTGAGGCCAGAGGCAGAGCAAGCTCAGAGAACTGCACCCACCTCCTGACCCTCCTGATTTTCTGACCGCCAGCACCACAACTAGACAAAGGCACTCACCCTCCCCTCTTAGCCCCATTTCCACATTAGAAAGCCCGAAAAAGCATCAATTATCTGCTTCCGTTTTGGAAAGTCTTTAAATAATTAACGATTACAGGATGGCTTTGAACTCCTAAGATAGGAGCTGCTGTGGAAATATCATTATTGTTTTGAAAAATAATATGTCTCCAATCACTACCTCTGTTATCTTATCCTTGGGGGTAGCTGTTTGCAAGCTGATTAATTAAAACTCCATTTTTCAGACTTTTTAATTTAGATGTTAATAAATTCAATACTTTTATCCATTCGTTGTCCCAAATAAGATCCTCTGGGAATAACTTCTCATTTACGATAGGGACCTGGGCAAGAAGGCTCATAAAACTGTATTAGGAATGCCTTCGACACGAAACGATGAAAACTGCATTATGAATATACAGTCCTCTTGCAGGCCTCCAAATTACTAGACCCATGACACAGCGCAAACTCCACCATTAAGTTGAATTAATATTCCTGTAAGAACTGTAATGCTTACACAGTCTGATTTTCTGTTTAATTTCTCAACCCAAGCCTATTGACTTTTCCATTTAATTAACTTTGCCTCAATCTTTACCCAAAGGAAAAAAAAAGAGATACAGAAGCAGAGGGAAAATGACTTCAATTGCGTCTCTCTGCCCTTCCGCTCTGAGGCTGCCCCACTCCACGCTCCGGGCTGAAAGGCAGCCCACCTGGAAGGAGAGACACAGCCCTCATCCATCAGGGGAACTGGGGACCTGCACAGGTGGCAGGGAAGAGCCCATGTGACATTGGGCACCCTTTCTCAAGATGAAGGTGCCTGGAGATGGTACCCAGGACAAGGGGTGGTCAGAGATTTGGGGGAAGAGAGGGCTTCTGCCTATCCAGGAGGGCCAGCTCCCAGCCCTGATGGAAACGACAACCAGCAGCCTCTCTGGGTCTTGGGGCTGCACAGCAACACAGAACTGCTCTAGATATTTACCGCAGGGTGTAATCTTTCTCAAAAAGCCCCGTTGAAGAGAACCCCACCCGTCCTCTGGGCATCACGGTCCAGCCCCCAAACTCTGCAGGGAGCCACAGCATGGTCCTTGCACTCCCGTCTCTCCCACCCTCCCCTCTTCTCTCCCCTGCTCCTTTCTGTCACCTGGCCTCTGCTTCCCTTTCCTCCCTCACCTGCTCTCACTCACCCTGCGGGCTCTCCTCAAAGTTTTGTTTCACACTCGCAGTAGACTGTAATCGCCGAAACAATAGTAAAGATTCACCCATCACTCCTCAGTTACTTCAGGGTGACCAGAGGCAGTGGAACTACCCCCAAACCACATCTGGAATGTGGAAGGATGGTTTCATAAGCTATAGTCCCAGTCACGCCTCTGTTAGCTGCTATTCAAATGAACCTCGTTCCGTGAGCACGGTCCCTGGCGTGAGGTGGGTGCTCTGTGGGAATGAATAGGGTTGCAGTGACACACGCCAGTCCCCCCATGAAGTGCCACAGCTGCGGGCAGGTCTGGACACGGCTCTGCCTGGCTAAGCCTTTCCTCACGTCTAGCTTTACTGGGGAGGCAAAAATGGCACCAACAGACCCGGGATGGGTGGATGGACACATTTCCCTTCAAAAGGGAGCAGGTTAATCGGACCATATGCTGAGAAGAGAGGTGAGAAAAGAAATCCCCCTGGATGCAAACACAGAACAAGCAGTCGGTGTGCGTGGAACAGACAGCTCTGAATCCCAGTCACGGGGTAGCTTCCCTCCCGCTGTGTGTGCAAGGCCCGCTTCCTTGTGTCTGGTGAACCGGTAACACCTATGTCCCACGGCCATCCCCTTACAGCCCCCATCATGTCACACCGGGGTCCCAGCCTCTGTGCTCTCCTGCCTCCCATCTCCCTTCTGCTACCGACCCAGGTCCTTGGACTCTTCAATCACTAGAAATCGGTAAGAGTCCAGTCGAGAAATCCAGGTAAGGCGGTACTGGGAGCAAAAGCAAGTCAGGTGCCCTTGCCCGCTCCCTGAGGAGGGGGCCAGCTGGCTCCTTAAGCGGAGTTATGACAGATGCAGGTCCCTGGGTTGGGCAGGGGGCAGAGCTTAGGCGGTCTGCCCACCCCCTTGGTGGTGCTGTGTGTAGGGATCATACACAGTCCCCTGCTTTTGCTCCCGGCACTCAGAAGTGACAGTTGGTTTGTGGCCTTTTTGTATCTTATTGCTTACAGTTGCCCCAACTGCGCATACCTGCAGTTATTTTTAGTTTCTTTGTATTTTGTTGCTGGAGGAGACGTTTGTCCAGGTGCAAACGTCTGGTAAAGTGTCCCAGGTCTCAGGGCCCAGGGCCTGTCTCCCTTCCACTCCCACAACGTTCTCAACTGTATCCACAGAATCTGACCCAGGGTAGGAAGAGTTCATTTATGTTTTTCCCCTCGTCACCAAAGCAGAGAGGAGCCTGGCTGCACCACGTTGAGAGGAGGTATAGCAAGGGGTTAAGCCTGAAACCTGGCCCTGCCACCTTTCAGCCATGTGACCATGGGTGAGGTACTCACCTCCTCTATACCTCAGTGTTCCCCTCTATAAAATGGGGCTAAAAACCATGGATTGCTTTTGTACAGATTAAATGACTTAATATGTATAAATTGCTCAGAACATTGCCTGCACACAGCAAGTTCCATGTAGGTGTTTGCAATTATTGTTAATAAGATGTTTAACCCCTTGAGGGTAGGGAGCGTACCCTGCATCCCCAGATCTCCATCCAGTTTGTGGAACATAACAGCAAAATCATCTGGCCGAAAGGCATGGGAGAGAAACGAAGTTAGACTCAAGTCCCAGCCGTACGATCTTGGATGAGTTATACGCTACAATGACATTCATTTTCGTGAAAAGCTTGAAAGTCTGCTATGAGGATTGGAACGATGTTCGTAAAACCCTTATTAGCATAGTGCCTGGTGCTTCAGGACACTGGATGAATTGGTGGCCGTACTCTTTGTCATTACTGCTGAATAAATGAGCACAGAGTGAGCTGCAGTCCCTCCAAGGATGGAATTACATCAGTAAATCTTTAGGAAACCTGCATCCCCATGGGCGGGGCCAGCTATATAAATTGCGGGGTCCAGTGCAAAATGAAAAGGTAGGGCCCCTTGTCCAAAAATGATTCAGTATTTCAAGATGGCGACAGCAGAGCATTGCACCAATTGTGGACCTTCCTTAGGACACAGGAGTCATGCCCGTGGGACCTGACCAGGACTAGTTTCAGCCGAAGGGACCAAGGCCCTCTTATTTTGTAATCAAGAGTCTCGGCCCAGAGAATTCGGGGGCCTCATGTCACTCCTCTTTTGGATCACTCAGCAGGGCGAGGCCGAGAGCTCAGAGCTCCCAAGGCCAGGCCAACTGTCCTCAATGACTGTCAGTTCCCGGCAGGGGCCCGAGCACTCCCTCCTGCAGCACAAAAAGTGAATGACTCAAGGCCATCCCTTATCTTTGATTAAGTGTGGACAAAAAAATGTACATGGTACCTGCAGCCGATTGAATTACTGGCCCTAATCTCTCACCGCCCCTGCCCGCACTCCCTGCCACCACCCCCGCCCCCGCCAGCGTATTGACCTCCGCAGTAAGCTGGGTGCACCTCACTGCCCCTTGACTTGCGGCACGTCCATGTTACTTGCTTTGGTCAATGGGAACAGCTGGGCTTGCCCTCTGGCACACCTGCCTGTCACCATGGGAAGAACACGGCCTCCGTGGCCCCTGTCTCAAGGAAGAGGAGAGACACATAAAGCAGACCTGGACCCACCTCACAGTTTGTAGTCACGCCCAGCTAAACGTACCCGAGATCAGCTGAATGCATCCAACCTGTAGACCCATAAGCGAGAAATAAATACTCCTTGTTTGGGGCCAGTAAGCTTGGGGTATTTTGTTAAGCAGAGTCACTGTGGCAATAGCTGGTTGATATGGTACCTCGCAACCCAAAGAAACTGTCACTCATCCCCCAGACACTTATTGAATGGCTATAATGTACCAGGCACAACTTCTGGGGGTTTGAAAATGAAACACACACACACACACACACACACACACACACACACACACACACACATCCTCCACCCACAGTCAAGTAACCATTTAGAGGAGAGAGCAAATCTGGGTAACCATTACATGGAGTGAGCAACTCTATTTTTATCTCCCAGTTTTATGCAAACGTATTCCTGGAAGCCCATTTTCCCATGGCAGGCCCCATGGCTCTCCTGGTCACTCCTGCATAATACAAGAGTTCTCCAGTCCTCACAATCACAAGTCTTGGTTTAATAATTAAAATTCCAGCCCAGAGGAATAGTCAAGACTCCGCTCTTGATCCAAGCTGGAGACCCCTCCCTCCACTCCCAGATCTCATGCCTTGGAGGCAGCGAGGCTGGCTGGGTGGATGTGGTCACGGTCCTCTCTAGCCCCCCTACCATGGGCTTCTACTCCTCCCGTCCAGCTTTAGGCCCACTGGAACTGGACTGAGGTGGGGGAAAGAGAAACAAGGAGTGGAGAGCAGAAAGTTCCCCCTTGACGGGCACTGCTGGGTGATCTAGCACCAACTTCCTCTTAAGTGAGGGAAGAGTCTTGTCTCATGTGCATTTATGAGGGCACATCTGGAGACACCCTCAAAACTGGGGCTCTCTTGCCATCAGTTCCCTTGACCTGTGTCAAAGTACCTCTATTCATGGTGGTTCCTTACACTTTCCTCAGTCTCTAAGCTATCAGTGATCCCTCCAGCTCCTTTCAGCTGTGTCTGTCTGACCCTCCAGGTGACCCTCTAGGACAGGTCCTAAGATGGCCCACACTAGCCCTCTCTCACACATGGTCCAAAGTGGTCCATGGGCATCACCCTGCACCCTCTGACCTGACAGATGTCAGGAGAACAGGCCAATCCCGGTGTGGCAGAAACTTCTGCCTTGTGCCTCCCCTCACAAAGCTGCTGGTGAGCCTGTCTCTCGCCCTCTAGATTTTTCAGGGGGACTCAGACCATGGACCGCTCTGTCCCCCAAACTAAAGGAGATCCATATTGACCTTTCTGGGTGATGTATTTAAAACTCTTCCATCTTGACTTGAGGTGAAGGAGGATATAGTTTCCACGCCCTCTATTGGTCATGGTTTTCAGATAAGAAAATAGAAACCACTTGTTATTTTAGTGAAAAAAGGGTGAAAGAGTGAAACTTCCCTTGTTGGCAATACTCTGTGTGTGTTATCACACATGCCAGGAGAGTAATGCATCCTGACTCCATGGGGAGAAGAAAATGAAGAGTCCACACTTGGAAATTTCCTGGGCTCTGCTGCATGCATCTCTTCCCTTGAATGATTTTAATCTACACCCTTTTCCTGTAATAAACCACATTTGTGAATAAAAGAATGTAAGTGAGCTTCTGTGAGTACTTCTAGTCAATTATCAAAATTGAGGGTGGTTTTGGAACCTCCTGAACTTATAATTGGTGTCAGAAGTGGGAGCAGTCTGATAGACTGTCCTCTCTAACTTCCCAGTTGGCTAACTTTTGCAGAAATCAGGTGCGGGTCAAATTCTTGGAAGGGCCAGAGGAGAGAGATTCAGGAGTGCCTCTCTAGCCCACCATAGAATTTCAGATTTATCACCATGGCAGTGATCCCAAAGATCAGGAAGTTGTTGTGCTACCTGGAGTCTGAAAATTATGGAAACCACTGCTGTTGTTCACATCTTCTCAATAGCCCTGAGGCAGGAGACTGGCTGGCAGACAGAGAATCCACTGGGAAAACTCATGTTGGCCAGAGCACACGCACCTGCCGCCATGCTGGAGGAGAAAGAACGGCTCTGCCTGCTACTCTGGCTTCCAAATCTAGCTACAGGGCATCTCATTGGTAGAATTAAACCCCTCTGCAAACAAGCAAGTTTGGGAACTGGCCTCTAGACTCCTAAAGAGAAGAGAGCTAGAGCCGGGTGAACGACTCCCCGACTTGGGCTCAGCAGGAGTTCTCACTTGGAATCCACTTCCTAATTTTCCATCACCAATCTTTGATGCCCTCACTAAGAATGAGGGGTTTGAGACTCATGTGACTGAATTTTGGAGAGCTCCACGGCAAATCCTGCAAACAGTCTTACCACTCTTTTTTTTTTTTTTTTTTTTTTTTTTGCGGTATGCGGGCCTCTCACTGTTGTGGCCTCTCCCGTTGCAGAGCACAGGCTCCGGACGCGCAGGCTCAGCGGCCATTGGCTCACGGGCCCAGCCGCTCCGCGGCATGTGGGATCTTCCCGGACCGGGGCACAAACCCGTGTCCCCTGCATCGGCAGGCGGACTCTCAACCACTGCGCCACCAGGGAAGCCCTAACCACTCCTTTGAATGATGCATGTATGGTCCACGAGCTTCAGCCACAAGCACCCTTTTAACATCTCATTACACATGTATCAATTAGGATACAATAAACACTTGGAATAATGAAGGTATGAACATCATTCCATGTTTTACCCCAGTCTTCTGTTTGGGAATAAGAGATGTGATCATACAGCCTGATATTCAGGTGAAACCCTTCTCTTTAGGACCCTTATTTCCAATATCTGCAATTAAAGGAGATAAAGAATGAATACGCATTTGGTAAAGGATAACTTGTTTATAAGACACTTCACCTGAATAATAGGGATTTCCAGATAGTTACCACTTGTCAAAACAGAGGAAAGAAACTCTACAGTATTAAGAGCTATTGTGAGTTAAATACCAATTATTAATTAGGTGAAGTATCTCAGAAGCAGTTATGAAATCACTGGAGAATCACAATTTGTGTAACACATTGTTTTTATGAATGCATCTTCTTTATAAAAAAAGACCCAACTATGCATTATGGGTATGGCATGGGCTGGTAAGTGCTTTCCAGAGGCCTCATGGGTGCATTTCCCATCTCCCTTGGATGCTAATCTCCTAAAGGGAAAGATTCTGTTGTCTGTGTTTATCGGTTAGAATGCTTTCGGCTGCAAGAAACAGAATATCCCAGTCAAAATAACTGAAACAATAAGGACATTGATTATTTCACACATCAGGAAGTCTGGGAATATTCCCAGGTCTAGGGTTGGTTAATTCAGTGTAATGAAGTCATCAAGGACTTATTGACTTCCGCGTTTCCACTCTGCCATCCTCAGTGTTTGCTCGGTCCCCTCAAGGTGGCAAGATGGCTGCCAGCCACCCATCCTAAAGCAATCACATCAGAAAGAAGGAGGACAACCTCTCTTTCCATTTCTCTTTTTGTCAGAGAGACAATCTTTCCCTAGAAGACTTTTCTTGCTGGCTCCATAATCAAGGCTGTGTCTCATGTGTGGTATGCTTGACCAGAAAGGAAGGAGGAGGTTGGGAAATGTTATTGGTTTAGCAACCAATAGCCAACTCTGCTCTTTCCTGAAGCCATAGCTCAATGCTCTGCACATAGTAGGTGCTCAGTAGACACAAGCTAAGAAATAAAATATCCAAGAGCCAGCTGGGACCGGTGCTCACTCACTCAATCTCAATGTCCAGGCTCAGTAGCCTCCCTCACAGGCACCAAGAACCCCATTTTCCTTCCTCCTGTCCTGGAAGCGGCTGGTAAGGAAACAAGTAAAAGAACCCATTCTGTGTTTTGCCACTATCGTGCTCTCCCATCTCCTGCAAGAGACTATGCGCCCAGGCAGTGGAAGCCCAGAGACCCCGCAGGAGAAGAGCTGCTGACAGAAGCACAACTGTCCCCGTGAAGATGAGAGAGCCAGTCCCGGGCTTGACCTCAGGGAGGCCTGCCTTCAGATCAGGAAATAGAAGGGCCTTGTTCACATTCCCAGGGAAATTGAGGACAGCACTCTTGAGTTAAAATAAATGCGTCACGCAGGGCCCCTTAGAGGAGCTAAAACCAAATGGCTTTCAAGAGAAGAAAACCGTAGTTCAGAGGCAAAAGGTGTCAGACTGCAGAGGTCCCCATCCCTAGCGGGGACCTGTGGGCTGGACGCTCTCTCTTTCCTCAAGATGCAGATGGGGACTAACTGAAATGTCGCAGCCTCTTTCACTTGCCATGGTGACAAAATTGCATTGATCTCAGTAGCTCTGTGGCCTCTTACCGGCGCTCTCTCTGTGTCCACTCAGCTTCCTCCAGGAAACCAGGAAAGTGAGACTTCACCAAAGATCGTGGCAAGTGAGGAGCTTGGACATGGACTTAGCCCCAGCTGACCCTGTGGCGAGAGCTGGAGCAGCGCAGAGGGCGCAGACCATCGAGGCAGAAGGAGGGAAAGGCATGCATCTTATACCTAAGGGAACAGAAGCCCCGGAGAGAGACACACAGGTACTTTGGCTCACTGGAGAGGCTAATGAGCCCACTCTCCGCTCCTAATTAGTTGTACAATCTTGGACAAGCCGCATAACCACTTTGAATATTGGTTTCTTCATCTGTAAAATGAAGTTAATTATGTCGACTGCAAAGAGCTGCCATGAGGACCAAATGAGATGAGCTGGGTCGGGGGCAGATCTTCCTGGACCGGGACATCTCCGTGACCGTCCCCCTTCCTACCCCTCTCCCTACTCCGCCTTGGGGCTCTTGGGGGCAGCCGGAGGCTATACATCATCACAGCACAGATGTTCTTCTCTCCCCAACACAGCTCTGAGCCTGCCAGTTGAGGGGGGATGAGGCAGGCAGGGGACCCCACCCATGAGTCCCCCCACTCGGAGCATTAGCCAAAGTCTGGACGGTTCCTTGGAGGAATCACAGATGCAGCCCTGCTCACCCCAATGGCTGGGAGCCATCTCTTCTTTACCCCCACAAAGAGGCACAGCTGCTGCTGTGAGGTCCCGGCTCCTTCCTCCTGCCCCTTCTTTCCAAACAACCCTCCCCGGGCCTGCCCTCATGGAGGCTGCTGTCCCCACCCCCAGCTTCAACCACCTGGCGGGAGCAGCTTTGGCCTTCAGAGACTAAGGACACCAGCCCCGCCTCCCTCCCACCTTGCCCTGGGAGTACCTGGACAGGACCCGCCCATGTCCCAGTTATGCTGCAGAGTCAGTGCTGATCTAAGTGAGAACAAGAGCCCACATGGACCAATCCGGAAGAGTGTCCTCAGGGAAGTCACTGTCTATAGAGATGAGCTCTTCTGCTCCAAAGCTCCTGGGCTCCTGGATGAGTGTCCTTGGCTATCCTGAGCACCATGCCCTGGCCAAACACCAGCTACCCTGCTTTCACCGTCCTCTGATCCCCACAAGTCTCCCATTTGAATTGGAACTATCTCCTTCAGAGGAAACTTCCAGCACAAACAGAGCTACCCAGAGCCCCCGGGCAACCCTGGGGTGGCATCCAGGGTCCCTGCTTGTGACTTCTTATAGGACTCAAGCAAGAAGCATTAAGCCTCCGGATCCTCTAAAGCTTGATGTGTAGACATGATCTCCATCACAAGGGAGTTGTAAGGAATAACTGAACAGCAGTTGTATTCTTAAAGCCCTTTGCAAGGTGTCACGTAAATAACTCGCCCTGTAAGTGATTGTCATATATATAAAATGCTAGAGACGGTGGGGAAAAAATTGTCACCAGAGGCAGAGACACACACATTCGTGTCAGGAAAGCAGGTCTCTGGGAGTAAGGCACCTGCAGTGTCCTGAGAATTAAATGTCAGCAGGGACCCTGTCCCTCGTCTTCATTTCCCGGTTGCCACAGCAGTCAGCAGGAGACGCGTATATGTGTTTTTAAAATCACCAGCAGTAAAATCCACTTAAAATATTAAAACAGCCCTGATCTGGGAAACTTAGAGTGGCATTGATTCTACCTATGATTGCTTTTAATTCTCTACAAAGAGTGAGATGATCAAACATAACAATTATTTGGACATCCTATCTGTGGTCGCTAATTCTTTATTCTCTGAGCGCCATGGAGCCTGTGAAGGGGAGTTTTCTTTCCCCCAGTAGCATGGTGTTTAGCATTAGTTAGATGTCACGTCCAAGTACAGCTCAAGGCCAAACTTCCCCAGCCCCACATATTCCCTCCATGGTTAATTGGACAGTGTTGAGTCAGCTTCATTCTCAGTGTGAAAAGATTCTCAGAAATAGAATACAATTGCGTAAAAGTCAGCACACAATCCTTTAGTGGGACAACTTTGGTGCCCTAGCTCTGAGCTTGAAACAAACAAAAAGAGTCCCATCCTGGGGCTTCCCTGGTGGCGCAGTGGTTGAGAGTCCGCCTGCCGCTGCAGGGGACACGGGTTTGTGCCCCGGTCCAGGAAGATCCCACATGCCGCGGAGTGGCTGGGCCCGTGAGCTGATGGAGTGTCTGATCGGGGCCCACTCCTGAACCCAGAGCTGAACATACATTAACCCGTCTAACCCTCAGAGCAACCCAGGCCAGTCGGAGCCACTATGGCCCCATTTTACAGATGAAGAAACTGAGGCTCCGTGAGGTTAAGTAGTGAGGACTAAAATACTGCCTGCCATATCAAGTAAACAAAGGATGTTGCAGCCATCAAGCCATTACATTACAGTTGCCCAGATGGTGAGCCCTGAGGGAACTCAGGATGAGAAAACACAGGATCCTGGCCCCAGAGAGCTGAGGTGCATATCAAAGGAATAAATTCAGTGAGCCCAGACTGTTGCATCTTCCCATACATAGAAAAGCACTAAATTCCTTAACTTGTGATATCTGGTTTTCTTTAATTAACAATAATCTTTTCACATTCCGACTACCTGCCTTTGTTGCAAAAACTCCTATATACCCCGGCTACCCACCTCATCTCCTCACAGCAGTCTCTCAGAGTTATTTGAGATGCTGGCTCCTGGGCTTGAAGTCCTAAAAATGTCCATCGAATAAAACATACTCTCAACTTTTAGGTTACGCATTTTTGTTTTTTCAGTCGACAGTAACTCATCCAGGGTCACACGGCTAGGAAATGGGGATTCTGAGTTTATCTGACTCAGAGCCTGAGTTTTGAGTCAACACATATCCTGACTTTTTTCTGCAATCTTGTCTAAACCTTCTCTATTTCTACTGCTTCTAATACTTAATTTTTGTCAGGCTTTAAGAAAACTAAACTTCTGCCCAGAGAAAGAATGTTCTATCCATTTAGATGCTCACTTATTTCTTGGTGCGGAGGGCAAATTCCAGAAGACAGTCTCTCTACCAAGGTGAGTCAGAGCCCGGCATGCTGATGCTGCTGGACCGTTTGAGATTGAAGGCCTGGTAGCACCCAGTCCTCCAGGTATGCTCCCCTGAGATGCCTACTCCAACAGTTTTGTTTGGCCATTGGGGCTGTTGAGAAGAGCTGGCTGCACCTCGATTAGGCTGGTCCCCTAGATTTTGCCCACTGGCCTACAGCACTTGCACTGTCCCTCCGGGGTCAATCAGTCCCCCCTCCCCCACCCCCAGAATACCCCTCTCTCATCCCTCCTGGACACACAGAACCCTCCCAGATTATCTGTGCCCCATAGTTACCAAATGGGCTCCCAACTGGCTCCCCTACTCTGACTCCTTGAAAGTACCCTACCCACCCCATAAACACCTGCCGCCATTGTAACTACCTCAGCTCAAGAACCCACACCACCTACTTGGACCCTCCTCGTCAGCAGCAACCCCTAAACTCACTGGCACCTCACTTCATTCCTAGGCTCGGCCTTTTGTATCTGACTCTGTGGTGACCTAGTTCTGGACCATCCATTCAGCTCAGACCTCGGCCCCCTCAGACTCTGCTTCCAGTGTTGGCTCCTTGCCTCTCCCTGCCCACACCCCACCCCCCACTCAGCGTCCATGTCCCCCCACCCCTACCCTGCCCCAGTGAGAAGCAGATAACAGAATCCCATCAGGGAGAGAGGGAGGGAAAGACGTAAAGTGCTAGACACTTTACAGTTGTCACTTAATGCTCATGCCTTTGCCCGCTACTTGTAATTTATCCTCCACTTTGTTCCAGAAATGGGGTAAGAAGCCTTATGAGACTACATAAAAGGCCAACTAGCATGGATTAACAGCAGAAGCAAAAGAAGAAAGAGTAGTAACAGGGCACATAAACCAAGATTAAAGAGCCAAGTGTGTCCATAAAGTCTGCGCTCGGCGTGGGCCATAGCTTCGCCTCAAATATCCCCTGCAGCCAATAAGAGGACATGAGCAATAGCTGAGGCAGGTATTGCCATTTCCCATTGACAGGTGAGGAAACTGACCAACAGGTTAAGTGACTCAGCCAAGGTCACATGGCCGGCTGGTCGAAAGGTGGCGATGAGATTTAAATCTAGGCCTGCCCGAACAGAAGACGCTTCCCAAGTCTATAAGACCCCCGGACTTCCTCCTGAACAAGAAGCATCCATCAGCCTCTCTCAGCCACAGTGGTATCACCTGGACGATTAGAGAAAAGGCCACCTGGCTGCAGTGGGCTTGTCCCCAGGGGCCATGGCACTGAGGGAAGTGGCCTCCTACCACTGCTCTGTAGGAGAAGCAGAAGCAATCAAGCTGCAGCCCTGAAGGACGGCCTCTACTTCTGTGTGACAGCCCTGCTTCCCTGCTTCACCCCGAAGCAGCATACAACTAATAGGCTCGTCATCTGGGGAGATAACATTAGCCTCGTCATTACCATTTCACTAAATAAGTCATTTTAAAGTAATTACATTGAACCCTAGAAAGAATTAGCTCTAGGGCTTCCCTGGTGGCGCAGTGGTTGAGAGTTCGCCTGCCGATGCAGGGGACACGGGTGCGTGCCCTGGTCCGGGAAGATCCCACATGCCGCAGAGCGGCTGGGCCCGTGAGCCATGGCTGCTGAGCCTGTGCGTCCGGAGCCTGTGCTCCGCAACGGGAGAGGCCACAACAGTGAGAGGCCCACACACCGCAAAAAAAAAAAAAAAAAAGAATTAGCTCTAGTTGACTCTTCCATTCCTGCTGATTATGGCATTGGCAGAATTCATTAGTCCTGTAGATAAACCAGAGTGTTTGTGGGTGCACTGGGTAGAGACAAGCTCACATGGGCTGGTGCCAGGAGCCTGGGTGCATTAGGAAAGCTCAAGTCTGTGGCTGGCAACATGGCTTTGGGTCTGCCCGTGACGGCTCCTGGGCCGCAGCCATTAGCCCTGAGAGCTGCATCAGGCTGGGAAACGCCTCCTCACTGGTTGCTTTGCCCTTTGCCTCTCCTTTTGGTTCCAGGAGAAAATCTGTGAATTGACTTAACCACTTTCCTCTCAATTTGAGAGTCTCAAAGAGCAGCTGGAGACAGTGCCCTGAGGGAAGGGGAGCCTGGACCCTGTGCTGAGGAGCAAGCTAGGGAGGACCAGTCCAGGAGCACTGGGTGCTGTGTAGTGGATGCATGTGGACAGTCACGGGCTGGAGTTCCTCCTTGGCCACTGCAATGGATGGATCTTCATGTCCCCCCAACATTTATGTGAAACCTCATCCTCAATGTGATGGTGTTCAGAGGTGGGGCCTCTGGAGATAATTAGGTCATGAGGGTGCAGCCCTCATGAATGGGATTAGTGCCCTTATAGAAGGGACCCCCCCCAGAGAGCTCCCTCACCCTCTTTCCATCACGTGAAGACACAACAAGAAGATGGCAGTCTGCAACCTGGAAGAGGGACCTCCCCAGCACCGCCCATGCTGACACTCTGGTCTCAGACTCCCAGCCTCCAAAACTGTAAGATGTAAATGTTTGTTGTTTCACCCAGTCTATGGTACTTTGTTACAGCAGCTCAAATGGACCAAGGCTGCCACCTACCCTTAGCCTCTCTAAGCCTCAATTTCCTCAGCAGTCAGCGGGAATAACAGTACCCTCTGGCAGGAGTGTTGGGAAGGCTGTCATTTGTAGTGTTAATAGCTAGATTTTAATGCAGTATTTACCACATGCTGGATACTGTTCTGAACACATAGACAAATTCATTTAACCATGATCACAAACTTATGAGGTAGGTACCATAATTATTTCCACTGTCAGATGAGAAAATTAGGATCAGAAAGGTAAATAATAACCAGGTGGCCCAAGGCCACACAGCCAGCGAGTGGCAGAGCTGGGCTCTGGAGCTAGATGGTCACCTCCACGTCCCTTGCTCTTAGCCACTATACCTCGTCAATTAAATGAGATAAAGCATAAAACATTTCATAGAAATTCTGGCATATAGAAAAACTCAACTACTGTTAGCTGTTATTGCTGTTAATTTTGCACATTAGTGGGATGGAGAGGAAAGGCCAAATGGGAAATTCCACTGGAAGGGACCCTATGACCCTGGGTTCCTAGCTTCCCACTGTAGCTCACCTCCCAGCAGACCAGAGTCCATTTCAGAAGCTGTTCCCTCCGTAGACACTGCAGTAATCTTTCCGAACACAGAATGTTGGGTTTGGGGAGCTGGGAAGGAACTGAGTGACCCTCTAGCCCAGCTCCCCCACATTACAGATGAGGAAACTGAGGCCTGGAAAAGTCACAGAGTGGAGGCGGCAGCGGCCTGGCTCCCCTGAGAGTTCCTCTACCGACAGACTTGATATCCTATGCTCTTATTTGCATATTGCTTTCCATAAATTTGCATATTGGCCTCCAGAGATTCAGCACGTGAAACAAAATAAAAGAATTTATGGATACTGAATTCAAACGTAATAATCAACTCGACATACGTGAAATGCAGAACAGAGCGCTTCACCTAGTGCCCAGGACAACCCAGGAGCTGCTCCAAGGAGCCATGAGACATCTCCATGACAGCCCACCACAACTGGGACACAGATTCAGGACACAGGTCTCTCCATACAGCCTTCATGAGGCCCCAAGAGGCGAAGCAACTTCCCTAAGATCAATGGACAGCTTATGACAGACCCAAGACAAGGACTCCAAGCCCCATAATGACGTCCAACTTCCGGGTGAAGCTGCCAGGAGGCCTTTCTGAAGTGCAATCTCCTCCTTCTCTGGCTGACGACAGGGAGCCTCTAATCCCCTGTTGGCTCAGAGCTGTCCCCCTAAGGAATTGTCCCCTTGGAAAAATCCAGAGGCCACGAGCAGATGAGCCCAAGGACAAGTAAGTGCTGGGCTGTATTGACACGCCCTGGGTCATCCCCGGGGGCACGTCCCTGGAGCAGGCGGGCCCCAATGCTGGTCTGCTTGGCCTGAGGGTGTGGTCGGGAGGTAGGCCAAGGGAAGGAGAGAAATAAAAGCACCCACCGAAGCCCACGTGGGAAAAAAGAGAAGTCAAGGAAGCAGTCACCACCCTGCTGGAAAAGAACAAGCAGGACTGACCCAGGAATGCCCAGCTCTCTCCTCTAGAGCCCAGGGGTGAGAGATTAGCATGAGGCTGGGTGGAGGACAGCTCCAGATGCTGGATGGGTCTCAGGAAGGAAGTCCTGAGAGATCCAGTTAAAGAAAGACTGGTCTGAGGACCCTGGGGCGCCAGGAACTCAGTGAGAGTAAAAGGCCAGAGACAGCCGGGAAGACACCTCTTCAGTCTGCAGTGGTTTTCCTTGCAGACACTTGGCTAAATACAGGGAATTTGCTGATTAATTCATGCAAGGCCCTGCCCATCACAGACTGCAGGGAAGCACCTTCTTCTCCAGAGACGGTGAGAGACATCGTGGAAAACCATCTTCTGGACTGAACTGAAATTGTGCCTGGGGTGGGCAGATGGGCCTTCAGGGGCTCAAGTTCAGGTTTCTGCAGACCCTTCCTCTCTGGTCCATGGCTCTGGACTTCTCTCTCTGCCTGGCTGGGAGGCTAGAACTGAATGGGCTCTAATTTGAGTTTGGGCATGTTGGAAAAAAGTAAAGAAACTGTCCTCTTCTTCACCTTCATGGGGGGTGGAAGGAAGTGGGCAGGGTGGGTGAGGCATTTGTAGCCCGGGGAGGGACAAAAGGAAAGCACAGGTGGAAGGAAGAGCCCCAGCAAAGGTAGCATGCTTGGTGACTGTAGTTAATATCAAGCCATCCTGCATGACTAAAACACAGTGATGGGGCTTCCCTGGTGGCGCAGTGGTTGAGAATCTGCCTGCTGGTACAGGGGACACGGGTTCGAGCCCTGGTCTGGGAAGATCCCACATGCCATGGAACAACTAGGCCCATGAGCCACAACTGCTGAGCCTGCGTGTCTGGAGCCTGTGCTCCACAACAAGAGAGGCCGCGACGGTGAGAGGCCCGCGCACCGCGATGCAGAGTGGCCCCCGCTTGCCACAACTAGAGATAGCCCTTGCATAGAAGCGAAGACCCAACACAGCCAAAAATAAAAATAAAAATAAATTAAAAGAAGCCTCAACATTTAAAAAAAAAAAAAAGAGTGATGAAACTGGGGTGAAGTCTGGAAAGATGGCTTGGGACCCATCCAAGGAGGCTCTTGGACACCGAGCTAAGAGTTTGACTATCATTCTGCTGGCAGCAGGACACCACTGAGAGCTTTGAGAAGGAGACAGAGTGATGCACTGATGCTTTAGGAAGCAATTCCAGATGCAGGGGACAGAGAGGTAAGAGCTTGAAAGGAGAAGAATTAATTAGGAGGCCTCTGCACCGGGACAGGCCAGGTGAGACAAGGGAACAGCCTGAATTCAAGCAGTGGGAAGGAAAGGGGGAAACAAGGAGGGAGTGAAAAGAGAACTGACAGGAATCAGTGATGGATCAGCTATGAGGATGAGTGAGAGGAAGGCGTCAAAGATGACTGGGCTTGGAGCCAGAATGGCTAGGCGATGACATTAAGTGACATCAAGGATTTGGGAGGAGCGGGTGCGAATTAGGTATAAAGGGAGAAGAATGAGTTCATTTGGCAACGTGGAGAACCTCAGGTGTCTTCAGGAAAACCTTGTGGAGATCCCCAGAAGGCAGTTGGAAACTCAAGACCAAATCAGAGGTAGTTGGGCTGGAGAAAGGATGGAGATCTGGAGGTTGACCTCATTAAAGGAGCCAGAGAAGGAGACTAAGAAGGAAAACAGGAGAAATTGAGAAGGAAACCCTGAAGAATTCTGAGCAGGTAAAGGTGAGGACAGACACATCCTCAGTAGCTAGCAATGGGGAGGAGTCGGGGGGGACCTATGGGTAGGTAGCAGGAGTCAAAAAGGCAAAAACAAAAGAACTCTAGAAGATTTTTTGTGAGAAAGTAAAGCCCCAGAGTGTACAAGGCCACTTCCACTCCCAGGGCCTGTCTGGGAAAATAATAATTTCATAAAGAGTAGTGAACAGGAAACACGCAAATATCCTGGATTATTCAAAATGGTTTATACATCTCAGGTTATTAAGACTGCATTCTTCAGATTAATTCACTCAGTGAATTCAAATGCAATCTTTTCATAACTTTATAATCATCGACGGCGTAAATATTTTTTAAAACCCGCAGTTACCGTCAGCTCCATCCTTCAGAGGCTCCAGCCAAAAATATTGTAATCATTCTCGACTCTTCCCTCCCAGTCATACCCCATACCTAACACGACAGCAGATCCTATAAGCTCTCCTCACCACCTCCACGGCTGCAAGGCTGGTCCAAGCCACAAAATGCCTGATATTCTGCAGGTACTCAAAAATCTAGGCGGAATGAATGAATCTCCAGCTTACAGGGCCACCCACCCCACCTTCTGAATCTCTGTCCACTGGCTCTATATTCAGCTCTGCCAACAGGGGGCGCCCCCAGCAGGGTGAACCCGCTCCACAATTACTCCTACAATGGTAAAATCTGCCCCCTTGTGGTACAGCCTCCCCTTCCAGAGACACCAGCTTCTCAGAGGTCTGAGTTTCAGCTTGATGGGGTCTCTCTAAACTTCTGCGTTTTAATAATTCCAACCTCTTCCCTTTGTTCACTCAGCCCGACGCAGTTGCTTCCCACAGCTGCTACCTCCACGGTACCTTTAAGTACTCTTTTTATCCATTCAATTACTAGTTATAACTTTTTACCTAGATAACAATTTGCTGCGTTTAATTCTTTCTGTTCAAATAACTGTTATGGTTTCTGTCCCCCGATGGACTGTGGCAGATACAACTCACCCCTCAGGAGAACCACCCATAGCCTACAGCCTTCATACCTGGCCTTCGACCTGTAAATCAGGTGCTGAGGGTTGGGAAGGGCTCCAGCCCTCATGATCTAGGTAAGAGCGGAGGAAAGTCCTTGTTCACACGCTCTTCTGTTCCACAGACTTGCCTGAACTCCAAGATGCAGCTAGTGCCCTCATGGCTCCCTGTGCCTGTCTCCACCACATGCTGAAGCCACTTGTTTGTACACATGTCTCTCTCCTCAGAGACACACCCACAGGAGGGATCCTACCTTATTCATGTAGCCCACTGGCCAGCATACCTCCCTGCACACAGTAGGAGCTCAATAAGTCTGATGAGCCTAATCAACATTTGATAATTCGATATGCCAACATGATGTGAAAGCCACTTACTTGTTTTAATGTGCTATCCAATCTACTATAAGTACACACACACACAAAAATTCTATGTGGCAGTAAAAACAAAATAGAAAAGAGAGAGAGAAAAAAAAATTAGTCTGCTTTAATCACCACAATGCAAAATGGGACTTACAGACAGGAAAACATGGCCAGTCTCCAATGAGTCTCTCTCCTCATAATGTTCGGCTATAATTATGTTTGCATCATGTCTGCGTGTTATTATTTACATTTCCGAGTTGGTTGGTGTTTGTACAGTTGGCAGGGTTCCCGAGGAAGCTTTCCTTCTGAGGCCAGAGACGGCTGCATGTCTCCTGGAAGGGTTGCTGAGGTCCCCAAACATCTGAGCTCCTCCAGACACCAGCCTCTGAGACCTGGAGGACCTGCCAGACAGGCTTATCTTCTGTCTCAATCGATCCAAAATCTCCCTCTCTCTCCCTCTCTCTCTCCTTCCTCCTCCCCCCGCCCCTCTGTCCCTCTCATTTCTGGGAGAGCAGCTATTAAAATCACTTGTGTGGGCTTCCCTGGTGGCGCGGTGGTTGAGAGTCCGCCTGCCGATGCAGGGGACGCGGGTTCGTGCCCCGGTCCGGGAGGATCCCACATGCCGCGGAGCAGCTGGGCCCGTGAGCCATGGCCGCTGAGTCTGCGCGTCCGGAGCCTGTGCTCCACAACGGGAGAGGCCACAGCAGTGAGAGGCCCGCGTACCGCAAAAAAGAAAAAAAAAAAAAAGAATCACTTGTGAAATACGTAAGGCCCCCTTTATAGCTGCTAGTGTCTCGCCTGTGTAATTAGGAAGTGCATTGTTGTGTAATTCAGAAATTAATTAGTAGTCAAGGTTTCAAGAATGCAGGTGGAAGGGGGAGGCCAGCTGCACTTCCTCTGCCAATCATCTGGATTGCTTTCAGCTCCAGGGGAATGTTTCTGGCCTCTCCCAGGGGCTTTCTGAGAGTTGGCCTTTTCTTCTTCACCCTGGGTGGTGAGGACACAGCTGCAGAAGCTACAGCTGGCTGTACATCAAGGTGCTTTGACCCAGTGCTGGGCAACAGCCCCCGAAGGTGGCTCTCAGCTGCCCAAAGAGCTCTGGGGGTGCTTCCAGCCCAGGGAGTGGAGGAAGTGGACGTTACCCAGCAACCTGAACCTCAGGAGGCCAAGGATACTGCCCTCTCTGGGGAATAGCCTGAAATTCTTTCCCTCTGATATAGAAAGGCAAAGCGCCCCAGGCAGGATCATGGCACAGCAGACAGGAAGAAGCAAGGAAGGAAGGTGGCTGCTTCGTGGTCCAGCAGGTCCTGGGGGGATGCAGCGACGGTCTCAAAGTCACAGCCCAGGCTTTTCCAAACAGGCTCTGTCTTTTCCTATGCTCTTCCCTCCTCTCATGCTGTTCCCTCCATCTGGAACACCTTTCCCTCTCATTTACTGGTGCCCGCACAATACCTAGAATATAGCTGATGTGTAATTAATATTTACCAAATGACTGAATGAAGTCCCAGCTGCCCAATTCCTACCCATCTTGCAGGAAACCTGCTCCCTTTCCTGAGACAGCATTAACCTCTCTCTCTTCTTGTGACCTGTCTTTCCTGTACCTCTCTTCCAGCATTGATGTTACACTGTTTCAAATTGTGTTACTTGTGTAGGAGTCTGTCTCCCCCATTCCCCTGGAAGGTTCTGGGAGGCAGAGAACTCAGTTATTCATCCTTGCGCCACCCACCATCCCACCATCCCACCATCCCACCTCACCCCCCCCTACAGCTCCCAGGGCAAGCACTGAGCCTGGCTTGTAGTTGGTGCTTAAGAGGTTTACTGATCCAATTACTGAGTAGAATTGAAGAGTGTGGCTCCACGCCCTGAGAACCCACCCCACTGCCCTCAGGAGGCTGAGGGGATTCCACTCCAGGTCTCCAGGAGTAGCCTAGGGGCCAGACAGAAGCCCCTCATGCCCACTGGGTAAGCCCAGTGTGCAAATCCACACATGAGTGTCTGTGAGGTTCTGGAATGGGCTCCCTGCCAATCCCTCCCAGAGCATAAGTAGAATAACTGTGACTACAGGAACATTTGGGCTTGAATTTCATCACCAGATAATGTCTCTCATCTCCTAATCTTCTCTTCCTTGCTGAATTCAATCCAATGCAACAAGCCGAAATTGAAGGCTTACACTATGCACAGAACCACAATACCTTCTAAATCCCAGAGAGTTCCCATGTGCTTTCCTCTGTTTTTACTAACTGAGCCGGTCCCCTCAGTGAATATTCAGAGGCAGATCGCTGGTCTGCAGGCCTCCCAGGGTGAGTACTGCCCCGCCCCACTGGCTGAAGGAGCCATGAACCTCAGGGTCAGAGAACAAGGCGACCTGAACAAAAACCAGGTGTGGCCCAGAAGGGGAGGCTCCAGCTCAGACGGTTCTGGAGCCAGCGGGCCACCAGCAGGCGATGCCACCGGCAAGGACGGGCAGGCTTGGATGGAAACCACAGTGGAGGGAAAACTAGACACCCTTTTCCCAGATTCCAGTCCCTACAGACCATCCTGCCTGGTCCTGGGGAGAGGGAGGAAACCGGAGGGGATGGGCACTCTGCATGAGATTTAATTAGACTGAGAAGCAGACAGAGCAGATTCATATCACCAATATTCTTTCTTAAAGCTGCAATTATGCATCAATCATTCAATACCCCCCAAAAATGGATCTCTGTAGATTAAAACCAGAAAAATGAGGACCCTGGTTGAATCCTCAGTCAAATAAACCCGCTGTAAAAGTATGTTTTTAAGTCCATCAAGGAGATTTGAATATAGACTGGTTATTAGATGTGATTAAAGAGTTATTGCTAATTTTGTTAAGTTGGATAATAGTTTTGCTGTGTAATAAAATGCCCTTTGCTGGAAATGCACAATATAGGGTAAAATGTCATGATACCTGCAATTTACTTTCACAAAAACTTCTTCAGCAAAATTCTTCAGCAAAAATGATAAAACAGATATGGTAAAATATTAAAAATCATTCCCTGTAATGGATAATACATGGGACTTCAGTATACAGTCCTTTTATTTATATGTTGTTGATATTTACTGATATATATAATTATTTTATATACTATTATTATATATCTTGATATTTATATATCGATACAGTATAAATATGTAAATGTGTACATAAACATATAAATTTATAACAATAAATACATACAATCATTTTAATAGAAATAAATGTATAAAGTATAAGAATGTAAATGTAGCAAATATTACAAAAGAAAAAGCAAGTTTCAGCAGATGGCAGTAAATTGCTGGGTCTCCACACGCCTGCACCCCTGGCTCTGCTCCAGAGCACAGCAGGGAGCTGGGAGAGGCACCATCAGCCTTCACAAGACCTTCATAACTCGGTGGCTGGGACAAAACCCCCTGCCTCATCTCCATCCCCCATAAAGCCCTATGTTAATCAACGGGTGAAGCAAACACAGGCCTCCCAAAACTGTAAGGAGTCAACGTGTGTATTTACAGCTTGCAAACTCCAAATCATCACCCTTTCCCCCACGAGCTGCCACTAGTAAGTGACCACTGCTATCCTTCCCAAAGACTGCAGCTCAGGTATAACAGGTACGCATCAGATAGGATTGAAGACAGATGGGATTCAGGATGCTTCTCTCTATCCTTGTCTGTATCACACAGATGGGCTCCACAGTCACCCTATCTATAACATGGAGCCGCGGAGCAGAGCAAAGGTGGCAGGTAGGTGTCCCCGCACTAGGTCCTTCCTGACACCGTTCTGAAGTGCAGAGAGAGGTTGGGGGTGTGGGGGTGTCTTGGTTGTCCACTGTCCAATTACGTGAACTCTCGAGGTCAACCCAGCCCATCAATCAAAGGGAAGGGTTCAAAAAAAAAAAAAAGGGAAGCGTTCATGTATGAAGGGAGATGTCGACCGGCGGGATGGGATCCCCCATGGAAGGAGAGCACAGAAGCGTGGGGTGGGGAGATGGGGTTTGGCCGTGTCCTGGAGCCACAGCGGAAGCAATGACAGGATCAGGGCTTGTGGGAAACTGGAACATCTAAAGGTGAAAAGATGCTGGGCATCTGGGGCTTCCCTGGTGGTGCAGTGGTTGAGGGTCCACCTGCCGATACAGGGGACACGGGTTCATGCCCCGGTTCGGGAAGATCCCACATGCCGCGGAGCGGCTGGGCCTGTGAGCCATGGCCGCTGAGCCTGTGCGTCCGGAGCCTGTGCTCCGCAACGGGAGAGGCCACAGCAGTGAGAGGCCTGCGTACCGCAAAAAAAAAAAAAGAAAAAGAAAAAAAAGATGCTGGGCATCTGAGAGGCTGCGCAGCGTGAGGCTTGGAGCGAGAGGCAAGAAGTCAGCCTAGGTGGCAGAGCGAGAACAGCTGATGCAGGACTTTGCTGTGTGCCCCGCTGCCCCAGCCCGGAGGAGCGGCTGGCTTTAGGGAGGCGGTGAGGAACGGAGGGGAGCCCTGAGCAGAGCGGGGGCCTCCGCCAGCTGAGCCCCGGGCAGAACGCACAGGATGCCGTCGGGACCTTGGCGGGAAGAGCCCCCTGCTGCGCGTGGCAGGGCCACCGGCTTCTCCCAGCCCTGCTCAACGCGGCTTCTGCGGCTGTGCATAATTACCGAAAGCCCTGCTTAGGCCGGCGACGTGAGCAGAAAAGCTAATACTGCGTGACTCGAAGCTCTCACGGGAAAGGGGACTGGCTAGAGGTGGCCTTGCTGGTGTGGAATTACCCGGCATCGTCCATACACCCTGACCGCCTCCCACCAGTGTCAGGTTCCATGCTCCCGGAGGCCTCAGTTGCGTCTGGGGGCGGCATGGTGGCGTGTGTGTCCTCACGTTTACTAATGAGGAAACAAGCTCGGCCTTTAAGAGAAGTGACGGGGCTCTGCAGGCGAGGGAGCATGGAGAGGAAGAGAAGGAGGCTCACCCTGACCCCCATAGCTGCCTCAAGCCTCCTGCCGAGCTGCTTCCCTCTCCTTCCAGAAAGTGGGGAAGCCGAGAGCCTCCACGGATTCTCTGCACAAATCAAAGACCCGCCAACGCGGGAGGCAATGGCTGCCTCGGCTCCTGGCATGGGGTGGGAAGGAGCCTGGGGACGGGGCAGCTCAGCAGGGGACCCTGCAGGGGACACATCTTCTTCTTCTCGCCATCCCCCCCTCCAGCCCTTCACCCGCCCATGGAGGCTGGCTGTAACGCATCCAAACATCAGCAGTTCCCCTCTGGGGCTGCAGGAAATTGCTGTGAGGGACCAGTGCAAACCCATCCTCTCTACTAGGAAAACAAAGTGGGGCCCAAGTGCTGCAGAACTTCCTCATGTGCAAAGGAAAGGACACGGGTTTCACTCACTGAGTGCCTACTCTGTGCCAGGCACTGTTCTAGGCTCTGGAGGAATTAGGAACTCTGCATTCACAGACTGTCCACAGGAACAGAGAAGACGTGAAACACGTTAACGCAATAACGTGGGGGAGGGCTCGGCCGGGGAAGCGCAGGAGCCTCCCTGGGGAATCCACGCTGAGGAGCCACCATCCAGCAGGGGCTGATCTTTCCTGAGATGCAGCCACATAGAGGGGCGACGAAGAGGCCACACCAAAAAGCAGCACCTCTGCTGCCTTAATTCAGGGGGCAGAAAGGAGCATACAGCAAACTCTCAGGTGTTTAAGAGGAAAGCTATGCAGTGTTAAGATCCTTAGCTGGCCTCACAGGCTGTACTGATAAGAAGTCCCCAGCACAACACTCCCCTGGGACTGGGACCCCCAAAGCAAATCTATTTTGTAACTAAACTGTTGTTTGGGTTTTTTTGTTTGGTTTGGTTTTTTTGCTTACCAGACTATTCCCTGAAGTAGCTTGTAGGCCTGAAAAATAAACCTACCTGCTGCCAGCCGATTATAACACAGTCCTTTCAACTTAGGCAGCCATGCTATATTCGAAATGTAAAGGAGAACTGCTTTGTAGTACTTTAGTTTTAAACAACGGGGTGGGTCAGGGACTTGTACCTAACACCACCTGGGCCGACAGGGGCAGGCTGGGTGGTATCCCCAGGCAGCCTGAGGGCAGCTGGACATACACCTGCTGGGTCCTGCAGATGACCCAGGTGACGAAAGCTCCCTCATACTTCTGACTACACGTGGAAGGACCTCTTTTCTTCTGGGACCCACAGACTGCCAAACAAATACAGCTCCTTCTCCACCCTCCGATGAGTGAGCTTTCCCTGCAGGGGCGCCGTCCCAGAGCCTCTCCCTGAGGGGTGGGATCCCAGAGCTCCCACAGCCCCCTTCAGTTAAGGGCCTACCCCTTCTCCCCGCTGGGCCTTGGGAGAGTTGAAGACAGCATTAAAGCGAACTGGTGTTCGGTCAGAATGGCCATCAACAAAAAGTCTACAAATAATAAATGCTAGAGAGGGTGTGGAGAAAAGGGAATCTTCTTACACTGGGAATGTAAATGAGTGCAGCCACTATGGAAAGATCCTTAAAAAACCAGAAATAGAGCTACCATATGATCCAGCAACCCCACTCCTGGATATATATCCAGGGAAAAAAAGAAAACCCTAATTCAAAAAGATACATGCACCCCAATGTTCATAGCAGCGCTATTTACAATAGCCAAGATATGGAAACAAACTAAGTGTCCATCAACAGATGAATGGATAAAGAAGATGTGGTTTATATACATATATATATATGTATATACACACACACACACAATGGAATACTACTCAGCCATAAAAAGAACAAAATAATGCCATTTGCAGCCACATGGATGCAATCAGAGATTATCATTCTGAGTGAAGTAAGTCAGAAAGAGAAAGACAAATACCATATGATATCACTTACATTTGGAATCTAAAATATGACCCAAATGAACCTATTTACAAAACAGACTCCCAGACACAGAGTACAAACTTGAGGTTGCCAAGGGGGAGGAGGGGGGAGGGATGGATTGGGAGATTGAAGTTAGCAGATGCAAACTATTATATATAGAATGGATAAACAACAAAGTCCTACTGTTTAGCACAGGGAACTATATTCAACATCTTGTAATAACCTATAATGGAAAATAATCTGAAAAATATATATATATATATAACTAAATCACTTTGCTCTACACATGAAACTAACACAATATTGTAAATCAACTATACTTCAAAAAAAAAAACAAGCTGACGGGTGTTATACCATACATATAAATCATGTCCCTATAAGGAACGTTCATCCAGCTCTACTTCTGGAGGTCAAAAATTAATCTTTAATCAGACTAATACAGAGGCCAAGGCATAAATGTGTGTTTTCTCTCCAGTAGGTCACAGCTATGGGCTGAATGGTTGTATCCCCCTCGAATTCATACGTTGAAACCACACCCCCCAATGTGGTGGTATCAGGAGGTGGGACCTGGGGTCTAATTAGGGTTGGATAAGGTCATGAGGGTGGGGCCCTCATGAATGGGATTAGTGTTCTTCCAAGAATCATGAGAGATCTTGCTTCCCCTCTGCTCTCCACCCTGTGAGGACACAATGAGAAGTCTATAGTCTGAGAGAGATCTCCAGAACCCAACTATGCTGCTCTGATCTCGGACTTCCAGCCTGTAAAAAAATGTGTCTGTTTTTTATAAGCCACCTGGTCTCTGGTATTTGCTCAGGCAGCCCAAACTAACTAAGACACTCATCTTCCTGTACACTTCATTTCCAACATCTGCGTATGAGAGTCAGCTCTGTCCCCAACTACCCATTAGGACACTAAGCTATGGCACCTATTTTCTTACCAACAACAAAGATCATTGTGTTCCGCCATGAGCAAAACTAACCTGAACTGCATTTCCCCTCAAGCTATTTGTCAGGTAAGAATTCTCCTCAGCAAGAATTTTCCTATCCTTTCCTTTCCTTTAGCCCATGCTGACCTGCAGTATAGCAATTTCTCCCATCTGCAAGTGAGGAAGAAAGGCCTCTCCCCCCAGCAGCCCCTCCCTGCACCCTCCTCGGAAGGGCAGGGGCAGCTCCTTTCCTGAAGGCAGTCCCCAGAGGCAGTTTAATCTATAGCAGGCCTTTCCTCCAAGAAATTCACCCACATTTCACATCTTTCAGCAGCTTTGGGCTGCGTCATTGCTCAAGAACGTCTTTTCTAAAGCAGGAACACCCCAGGGCACCCCCCAGATTACATATCACTAGAGGAAGGCAGAAACCATTTTGACCCACAACTTTAATTAATTTCTGTCTCTCCATTGTGCTCTGGGATCAGCTTAAATGCTGCTGAAAGAGATCTCGGGCTCCCCGGACTGCTCCAGTGGGACAGGCCAGGATCTCAGGGAACAACAAACGGCAAGGAAGAGATGAATAACCAGTGAATGCCCCCTTGAGGATAAATGTGCACAAAACTGTAAAGAAAGGGAGAAAAGAGGCAGGCAGGCTGGCAGGGAGCAACACCAATGTCCAGAACCCTGGGTCAGACCAACATACAGCACAGCCATTGCAAAATAAGGAGATCGGGGTGAGCTCAGGGGTCCTCAGGAGCTGGTGTGACTGCGCCAGAGGCGCTCTCCTGCCTCAAGTGGTATGACTTGTTCTAGCTGTGTCCTCCAGTAAGTGCCTTGCTCAACAGGAGGGAGCAAGGAAGCCCTTAACTAGGTCACTACCCCCTGAGCCAGAGCCCCATGGAAAAGTGACTTAGGAAAAGCTTAGCCCCAAAGGGACTTCCAAAAGTTTCAGGTTCAACACTATTGAGCGGGTGTTTGTAGACATCCACAGACATGCTTCCAAGAGGGCCTTCCCTAGATCACTGAAAGGGGTCAATGACATTCCCATTCTAGAGAAGAAAAGAAGTGGTTGTACCCAGACAACTAGGCAGGGCCAGGAATAACCTGGTGCTCTAGTTCCTCTGCCTGAGAAACAGATCTAGGGCAATGCCTCCTGGCCTGGCCCCTCAGCACATGCCCACACCTGCATCCCCACAGGCCAATAAAGGCCCTGCTGCATAGGCTGCAGCCCTCCACAGGGGAAGGGCACGATGTTGTCAGCGTAAGACATTATGGGCTTTGTACACAGTAATTTACATCCATCTATTTTGCATCTGCACTCTACCTTGTTGCAATTTAATTCTTTGTTTCTGATATCCTTCTATACGTCAATCAAAGATGCCTGGTCCTAAAGGTTAGGCACTTTAAATTGTACCTACCACCCACCATTCCATCCAAATTAATAAGAGCTTGCATCCTTGAAATGATCTGATCTGTAACTGTAGCTTTATCTTTAAAACAATAATAATAATAATAAATAAAAATATTTGAAAGATTGATGACAATCTCACTCCTCCCGGCAATGCCTGCCATAGAACATGCGTTGTATCCACACGGAAATAAGACAGGTCAGTGTGAATTAACAGCACTCGGCAGCAATACCATCCAAGAATGTTCAAGTACCATCAGCAAGCAGTTTATCAAAACCACTTACCTCTGCCAGAGAGAGCCGGACAACGCCATTCTGGTCCTTGTCCAGAAGGCTGAACAGTTCTAGAATGACAGAGAACGAATGAAATCAGATGGGGATGTTCCTGGACTTTGGAACAGCCAAAGAGAGCTGTCTCTGTCCACCCCACCTGGTACCTTCCCCCGGCCCCTGCACCCTTCCCAGCTCCCACTCAGCTTCAGGGACCCCGAAAAGCTAGATCTGGATCCAGTGCCCAGGGTGAGGGTTTTAGACAGCAGATGTCCCCTTGCCCAATTAGACAAACCTCCAGATGTGAGCAGAGAAGGTCCTTTTGCCATCTCCACCCTCACAAGCTCTAGAAACTTGCAATTCTTTCAACAGGGGTTGGCGATGGGGTCGTGGAACAGAGGTGGTTGCCCCATTTGTGAGTAATCCAGTCACTGACCTTTCCCCATTAGAATTTACCACTTCCCAGCCCTCACTGGAAGGAAAACTCCCTCCCTTAATATGATACCTTAGCATGAGCCCAAGGGGGCACTAGACCATCTAAAGGCTTCCAAAAGGAGACCCCTATTCCCTCCCTGGGAAGGGACACACGCTCTCAGTATGATCCCCATGGAGGCACAGATGTTAAAAGTCACTTAAGGACCGTTGCTGGGACTCATTCATTTGGCCCAGTGACTGCATGTAGTAGGTGCACAACAGTCTTTCCCGTTGCGGAGCACGGGCTCCGGACGCGCAGGCTCAGCGGCCATGGCTCACGGGCCCAGCCGCTCCGCGGCATATGGGATCTTCCCAGACCGGGGCACGAACCCGTGTCCCCTGCATCGGCAGGCGGACTCTCAACCACTGCGCCACCAGGGAAGCCCACAACAATCTTTTTAAATCTCCCAGAGAAGGCAGCACTTTGGGCGTGGCCAGCTTGGGCTTCCTTGGCCGCTTTAGTTTCTGCTTCCCCTCCCCCAAGGATGCCACAGTTTCTGAAGCCTGTCTGGTTCTGCTTGCTGGCCCTGCCCCCTGCCCCTCTCCGCACCTCAGGAGAAATGAGATAGGGTTAAAGGAGAGAGTGACTCACTGAAGAGGGTCTCCAGGCAGATCATACAAGCAAGGAAGCTGTCAAAGTCGATGCCAAGTTTGCTGCATGCATACCGCATGGAAATGGTCTGCTGTACCTGGTTGCTAAGGGTGAAACCTACGGGCAGAAGGGGGCCAAGGTTATAGGTGGAGTGGGGGGCTCGGCCCTGTCTACAGCAGAAATCAGGGCTGACTCAGGCCTGACGCTGCCCCCCTCAGAAGATACCAGAAGGGTCTAGTCATCCAATCAGTCTCCTTTTAGATAATCCTCAACAGGATAAGCCTCCTCCCTGATCCAAGAATAAGGCCTGTAGCTCCAATACTAACTCAGCTCTGCATCACATTGGCTACAGCAAGAAAAAACAGGGAAGGTGAGGGGATGGTCTCTCCTGACCATCCCCTTCACAGCCCCGTCCCCTGTGATTGCTGTCACCTTCCCAGTAACAGGCAAAGTCCTTAGAAAAAGTCTAAAGAATCCAGCAACATTCCCTCCTCCCCAGATAAGGAAGGTGCTCAACAAATATTTGTTGTCACATTGACATCCAACATAAGGTAACTGCCACTGATGGTCATTAGCAATCATCATATTAAGAGTTTAAAATGAGCACATCTTGGGACTTCCCTGGTGGTCCAGTGGTTGGGACTCTGTGCTCCCAAAGCAGGGGGCCCGGATTCAATCTGTGGTCGGGGAACTAGTTTCCCCATGCTGCAACTAAGGATCCTTCATGCTGCAACTAAGACCCGGTCCAGCCAAATAAATAAAGAAATATTTTTAAAATAATTAAAATAAAATGAGCACATCTAGCGGACTTCCCTGGTGGTCCATTGGTTAAGAATCCACCTTCCAATGCAGAGGACGCAGGTTCGATCCCTGGTTGGGGAACTAAGATCCCACATGCCATGGGGCAACTAAGCCCATGTGCTGCAACTGCTAAGCTCTCACACCACAACTACAGAGCCCGCGTGCTGCAACTACAGAGCCCACACACCACAGCAAAAGATCCCGCATGCCGCAACCAAGACCCGACACGGTCAAAAATAAATAAAGGAGGAGCTTCAAGATGGCGGAAGAGTAAGACTCGGAGATCACCTTCCTCCCCACAAATACATCAGAAATACATCTACATGTGGCACAACTCCTACAGAACACCTACAGAACGCTGGCAGAAGACCTCAGACCTCCTAAAAGGCAAGGAACTCCCCACGTACCTGGGTAGGGCAAACGAAAACAGAAAAAACAGAGATAAAAGGACAGGGACGGGACCTGCACCAGTGGGAGGGAGCCGTGAAGGAGGAAACGTTTCCACACACTAGGAGCCCCTTCTCGGACGGAGACTGTGGGTGGCGGAGGGGGGAAGCTTCGGAGCCGCGGAGGAGAGCACAGCAACAGGGGTGCGGAGGGCAAAGCGGAGAGATTCCCACACAGAGGATCAGGCCCGACCGGCACTCACCAGGCCAAGAGGCTTGTCTGGTCCCCCACCCGCGTGGGCGGCGCTGGGAGCTGAGGCTCGGGCTTCGGTCGGAGCTCACGGAGAGGGCTGGGGTTGGCGGTGTGAACACAGCCTGAAGGGGGTTAGTGCGCCACGGCTAGCCGGGAGGGAATCCGGGAAAAGTCTGGAGCTGCCGAAGAGACAAGAGACTTTTTCTTCCTGCTTTGTTTCCTGGTGCGCGAGGGGAGGGGATTAAAGCGCTGCTTAAAGGAGCTCCAGAGACGTGCGTGAGCCGCGGCTAAAAGCGCGGACCCCAGAGACGAGCATGAGACGTTAAGGCTGCTGCTGCCGCCACCAAGAGGCCTGTGTGCGAGCACAGGTCACTATCCACACCCCCCTTCCGGGGAGACTGTGCAGCCCGCCACTGCCGGGGTCCCGGGATCCAGGGACAACTTTCCCGGGAGAACGCACGGCGCGCCTCAGGCTGGTGCAACGTCACGCCGGCCTCTGCCGCGCAGGCTCGCCCCGCACTCCGTACCCCTCCCTCCCCTTGGCCTGAGTGAGCCAGAGTCCTCGAATCAGCGGCTCCTTTAACCCCGTCCTGTCTGAGAAAAGAACAGACGCCCTCCGGTGACCTACACGCAGAGGCGGGGCCAAATTCAAAGCTGAGCCCCTGGGAGCTGTGCGAACAAAGAAGAGAAAGAGAAATCTCTCCCAGCAGCCTCAGGAGCAGCGGATTAAATCTCCACAATCAACTTGATGTACCCTGCATCTGTGGAATACCTGAATAGACAATGAATCATCCCAAACTGAGGAGGTGGACTTTGGGAGCAACGATTTTTTTTTCCCCCTTTTATTTCTTTTTGTGAGTGTGTATGCATATGCTTCTGTGTGTGATCTTGTCTGTATAGTTTTGCTTTTACCATTTGTCCCAGGGTTCTGTCTGTCCGGGTTTGTTTTTTTTTGAAATCATCATTTTTATTCCTAATTGTATTACATAGCTGAATATGTGAAAATATGTTATTATTAACATTTTCTTAGACATCTGGATTGTTTCTCTTTTGGAGGTGTTAAAAAACAAATTTCAGTAAAAATTCTTTATAATCTGGTGTTGATTTGATTGATGAATTTTTTTAAAGATTAATTCATAAAATTGGAATAGCTCAGTCACAAATTGGTACTAGGTTTTCTTTTTTTTTTTTTTTTTGTCCCATACAGGATAAATCCAAGGAGAAATACGCCAAGACATATGTTAATCAAACTGTCAAAAATTAAATACAAAGAAAGCATATTAAAAGCAGCAAGGGAAAAGCAACAAATAACACACAAGGGAATCCCCATAAGGTTAACAGCTGATCTCTCAGCAGAAACTCTGCAAGCCAGAAGCGAGTGGCAGGACATACTGAAAGTGATGAAGGAGAAAAACCTGCAACCAAGATTACTCTACCCAGCAAGGATCTCATTCAGATTTGACGGAGAAATTAAAACCTTTACAGACAAGCAAAAGCTGAGAGAGTTCAGCACCACCAAACCAGCTTTACAACAAATGCTAAAGGAACTTCTCTAGGCAAGAAACACAAGAGAAGGAAAAGACCTACAATAACGAACCCAAAACAATTTAGAAAATGGGAATAGGAACATACATATTGATAATTACCTTAAATGTAAATGGACTAAATGCTCCCACGAAAAGACACAGATTGGCTGAATGGATACAAAAACAAGACCCATATATATGCTGTCTACAAGAGACCCACTTCAGACCTAGAGACACATACACACTGAAAGTAAGGGGATAGAAAAAGATATTCCATGCAAATGGAAACCAAAAGAAAGCTGGAGTAGCAATTCTCGTATCAGACAAAATAGACTTTAAAACAAAACCTATTAGAAGAGACAAAGAAGGACACTACATAATGATCAAGGGATCGATCCAAGAAGAAGATATAACAATTGTAAATATTTATGCACCCAGCATAGGAGCACCTCAATACATAAGGCAAATACTAACAGCCATAAAAGGGGAAATCGACAGTAACACATTCATAGTAGGGGACGTTAACACCCCACTTTCACCAATGAACAGATCATCCAAAATGAAAATAAATAAGGAAACACAGCTTTAAATGATACATTAAACAAGATGGACTTAATTGATATTTATAGGACATTCCATCCAAAAACAACAGAATACACATTTTTCTCAAGTGCTCATGGAACATTCTCCAGGATAGATCATATCTTGGGTCACAAATCAAGCCTTGGTAAATTTAAGAAAATTGGAATCGTATCAAGTATCTTTTCCGACCACAATGCTATGAGACTAGATATCAATTACAGCAAATGATCTGTAAAAAATACAAACACATGGAGGCTAAACAATACACTACTTAATAACGAAGTGATCACTGAAGAAATCAAAGAGTAAATCAAAAAATACCTAGAAACAAATGACAATGGAGACACGACGACCCAAAAACGTGGGATGCAGCAAAAGCAGTTCTAAGAGGAAAGTTTATAGCAATACAATCCTACCTTAAGAAACAGGAAACATCTCGAATAAACAACCTAACCTTGAACCTAAAGCAATTAGAGAAAGAAGAACAAAAAAACCCCAACGTTAGCAGAAAGAAAGAAATCATAAAGATCACATCAGAAATAAATGAAAAAGAAATGAAGGAAGTGATAGCAAAGATCAATAAAACTAAAAGCTGGTTCTTTGAGAAGATAAACAAAATTGATAAACCATTAGCTAGACTCATCAAGAAAAAAAGGGAGAAGACTCAAATCAATAGAATTGGAAATGAAAAAGGAGAACAACTGACACTACAGAAATACAAAAGATCATGAGAGATTACTACAAGCAACTCTATGCCAATAAAATGGACAACCTGGAAGAAATGGACAAATTCTTAGAAATGCACAACCTGCCAAGACTGAATCAGGAAGAAATAGAAAATATGAACAGACCAATCACAAGCACTGAAATTGAAACTGTGATTAAAAATTTTCCAACACACAAAAGCCCAGGACCAGATGGCTTCACAGGCGAATTCTATCAAACATTTAGAGAAGAACTATCACCTATCCTTCTCAAACTCTTCCAAAATATAGCAGAGGGAGGAACACACCCAAACTCATTCTACAAAGCCACCATCACCTTGATACCAAAACCAGACAAGGATGTCACAAAGAAAGAAAACTACAGGCCAATATCACTGATGAACATAGATGCAAAAATCCTCAACAAAATACTACCAAACAGAATCCAACAGCATATTAAAAGCATCATACACCACGATCAAGTGGGGTTTGTTCCAGGAATGCAAGGATTCTTCAATATACGCAAATCAGTCGGTGTGATACACCATATTAAAAAATTGAAGGAGAAAAACCATATGGTCATCTCAATAGACGCAGAGAAAGCTTTCGACAAAATTCAACACTCATTTATGATAAAAACCCTCCAGAAAGTAGGCATAGAGGGAACTTTCCTCAACATAATAAAGGCCATATATGACAAACCCACAGCCAATATCGTCCTCAATGGTGAAAAACTGAAAGCATTTCCACTAAGATCAGGAACAAGACAAGGTTGCCCACTCACACCACTCTTATTCAACATAGTTTTGGAAGTTTTAGCCACAGCAATCAGAGAAGAAAAGGAAATAAAAGAATCCAAATCGGAAAAGAAGAAGTAAAGCTGTCACTGTTTGCAGTTGACATGATACTATACATAGAGAATCCTAAAGATGCTACCAGAAAAGTAGTAGAGCTAATCAATGAATTTGGTAAAGTAGCAGGATACAAAATTAATGCACAGAAATCTCTGGCATTCCTATACTCTAATGATGAAAAATCTGAAAGTGAAATCAAGAAAACACTCCCATTTACCATTGCAACAAAAAGAATAAAATATCTAGGAATAAACCTACCTAAGGAGACAAAAGACCTGTATGCAGAAAATTATAAGACACTGATGAAAGAAATTAAAGATGATACAAATAGATGGAGAGATATACCATGTTCTTGGATTGGAAGAATCAACACTGTGAAAATGACTCTACTACCCAAAGCAATCTACAGATTCAATGCAATCCCTATCAAACTAACACTGGCGTTTTTCACAGAACTAGAACAAAAAATTTCACAATTTGTATGGAAACACAAAAGACCCCGAATAGCCAAAGCAATCTTGAGAACGAAAAACGGAGCTGGAGGAATCAGGCTCCTTGACTTCAGACTATACTACAAAGCTACAGTAATCAAGACAGTATGGTACTGGCACAGAAACAGGAAGATAGATCAATGGAACAGGATAGAAAGCCCAGAGATAAACCCAGGCACATATGGTCACCTTATCTTTGATAAAGGAGGCAGGAATGTACGGCTGGAGAAAGGACAGCCTCTACAATAGGTGGTGCTGGGAAAACTGGACAGGTACATGTAAAAGTATGAGATTAGAACACTCCCTAACACCATACACAAAAACACACCATCCTGAAAATGGATTAAAGACCTAACTGTAAGGCCAGAAACTATCAAACGCTTAGAGGAAAACAGGCAGAGCACTCTATGACATAAATCACAGCAAGATCCTTTTTGACCCACCTCCTAGAGAAAGGGAAATAAAAACAAAAATAAACAAATGGGACCTAATGAAACTTCAAAGCTTTTGCACAGCAAGGGAAACCATAAACAAGACCAAAAGACAACCCTCAGAATGGGAGAAAATATTTGCAAATGAGGCAACTGATAGGGTTTAATTTGCAAAATTTACAAGCAGCTCATGCAGCTCAATAACAAAAAAACAGCCAACCCAATCCAAACATGGGCAGAAGACCTAAATAGACATTTCTCCAAAGAAGATATACAGACTGCCAACAAACACATGAAAGAATGCTCAACATCATTAATCATTAGAGAAATGCAAATCAAAACTACAATGAGATATCATCTCACACCAGTCAGAATGACCATCATCAAAAAATCTAGAAACAATAAATGCTGGAGAGGGTGTGGAGAAAAGGGAAGACTCTTGCACTGCTGGTGGGAATGTGAATTGGTACACCCCCTATGGAGAACAGTATGGAGGTTCCTTAATAAACTACAAATAGAACTACCATATGACCCAGCAATCCCACTACTGGGCATATACCCTGAGAAAACCATAATTCAAAAATAGTCATGTACCAAAATGTTCATTGCAGCTCTATTTACAATAGCCAGGAGATGGAAACAACCTAAGTGTCCATCATCGGATGAATGGATAAAGAAGATGTGGCACATGTATACAATGGAATATTACTCAGCCATAAAAAGAAGTGAAATTGAGTTATTTGTAGTGAGGTGGATTGACATAGAGTCTGTCATACAGAGTGAAGTATGTCAGAAAGAGAAAACAAATACTGTATGCTAACATATATATATGGAATGTAAAAAAAAAAAAAGGCATGAAGAACCTAGGAGCAAGATGGTAATAAAGATGCAGACCTACTAGAGAATGGACTTGAGGACACGGAGATGGGGAAGGGTAAGTTGGGACAAAGTGAGAGAGTGGTAGTGTATATATGGACATATATAAACTACCAAATGTAAAATAGATAGCTAGTGGGAAGCAGCTGCATAGCACAGGGAGATCAGCTCAGTGTTTTGTGACCACGTAGAGGGGTGGGATAGGGAGACTGGGAGGGAGACGCAAGAGGGAGGATATATGGTGATATATGTATATGTATAACTGATTCACTTTGTTATAAAGCAGAAGCTAACCCACCATTGTAAAGCAATTATACTTCAATTAAAATGTTAAAAATAAATAAATAAAAGTTTTTAAAAATTAAAATAAAATAAAGTGAGCACATCTGGCTCTCAAGACCTTGTCTACAGGATGTGTCCTCAGCTGCCTTCTTCAGGGCTGTCCTCATCTCGTGGGCATCAATGGTCCCCGAGTGGTTATAATCAGTTTCCCGATAGATCTCGTAAAGTAGAAGAAAATTTCCAGGTAGAAAACAGCTTTTTGTGGCCCCTGCAGAACCATCTCCCTCCACCCCACCACTTCCTCAGAAGGCCAGGGACACCCTCAGAGAAGGCTTCACTGATTCCTCCCAAGAAGTTTCCAGAACAAAATTAAGAGCTTGGGCTGAGGGCTGGTGCTAGTCCTTTTGCCCTGTGAACAGGGGAACTTCCTGTGACAGCACTGGCACATTGACAGCACTTCCGTTGACAGAACTGGCAATCTCTCATTGACTCCTTAGTCCTTCCTGAACAGTATGTCCAGGTTTGGTGTTGCCTTTGACCATGATGAAGGATCTGGTCAGACCAGGGCAGCAAATAGATCAGGAATGGGTGTCACAGAAGGCAAGGGTCTAGAAACAGAACAGAGGACGGTGACAAGAGCCCAGAGTATGCACAACAGGGAGAGGGGGGTTACCAGCTACTTCTGAATCTTCAACCAGAGCGTCTTGAATTCCACCAGCCCCAAGGTGCCCGTCCCATTGCTCTAAGCAGGTTAAAGGCCAACATGATCAAGCCCAGATTCCACATGCTCTATGGATTTCATTCTCTTGTGACCTTGCACAGTGAGTGTCTTAAGACCTCAGTGAACATCCGTGTCTGTAGTAAGCAGGGCCCTGGGGTCACGGTGGGAAATGTTGGTGGGAGACAAATTCAAATAAAGATTAAAGAGTCAAACACTCACCAAGGCCCTCCTTTGAGGTCAGGTACAGAGCTAGGAGCAAAGGGCAAGTCAGGAGCCTAATGCCCTCCGTTCATTAGCATCCAGCACCCTCGTCATCCTGGGTCATTGAGGGGTTTAGCTCTATGGTCTGTTGTAAATTCCCTTCCAGATTTAAATGTCTGGTTGATATTGATGTCATTGATAGTTGATGTCAAAATGTTGTAAGAGGGACTTCCCTCGTGGTCCAGTGGCTAAGACTCTGCGCTCCTAATGCAGGGAGCCTGGGTTCGATCCCTTGTCAGGGAACTAGATCCCACATGCCACAACTAAGAGCCCACATGCCACAACTAAGAGCTCACATGCCGCAACTAAAGATCCCGCATGCCGCAACTAAAGATTCTGCATGCCGCAACGAAGATCTCACACACGGCAATGAAGATGCTGCGTGCCACAACTAAGACCCGGCGCAGCCAAATAAATAAATATATATTTTTTAAATGTTATCAGAAGAGTCCTCAGGAGCACGGGATTGGGATTCTCTGCCACATGGTCTACACATGTTTGTCTGGTGTCCTGAAGGAGCTCTGAGCTTCTCAACACTGATTCCTGGGACCCTGGGACATGGTCCCAGGAGCACAGCTGGCTCATAGGCCACTGCTCAACCCAAACAGGCCAGGGGTTGTGTGCAATTCTCTGTGTCCAGCAATATTGATTAAGCACTGGGCTCGACCTGGGGGGCTGGTTTTGAACTGTCCCCACCCTCATGAAGTTCAGTCTCTTTGAAACTCTACCCTTTTCTCAGCCATCCCAACTAATCACTAGACACCAGTGTGTTACAGCTCAGATGTTAAAATTCTGAAACAGAACATCATTCCCACCTCCTTCAACCAGCTAAACAAAAAGTCACGTTTACACCCAAGGGTATAAACCTCACCCTTTAAGAAAGTCTGTGTCCTTATTTCCACGATCCACGCTGAGTGCTGGATGCACCACAGCCTTCAAATCCTAATACTTCAACCAACATACCTGAGAAGAGTAGTCTACAAGGAGGGCTAACGCTCTGGTCTAGCTAGTCCCATGTATACTTGTATCTCATTTCATCCTCACAAGCTACATATTGTTATTCCATTTTCCAGGAGAAGAAACTGAGGTTCAGAGCATTCAATAACTGTGGTGGAGCCAGAACTTGGACTCCTGTCTGTTCCAAAGCCCTTGTCCCAGAGCACCAATGTATCCTCAATCCCAGATGGAATTGCCTACAGACTCCCGGGCCCCATCCCAGACTTAATGAATCAGCATCTCCAGGAGTGAGACTCAGGCAACTGGATTGTTAAAACCTCATGGTTTTTAAGTGCTGATACATGCTATAGTGGACCACATGTTATATGATTCCATTTACATGAAAATATCCAGAACAGGCAAATCTATAGACAAAGTTGTTGTAGGGCAGAGGGTTTCAGGTTGTTGAGAGGAAAAGGGGAGTGACTGCTAATATGGGTGCAGGGTCTCTTTTGGGGGTGATAAAAATGCTCTAAAATGGGTGGTTGATGTTTATACAACTCTGTGAATATACTAAAAACCATCGAACTGTACCCTATAAATGGGTACATTGGATGGTATGTGAATTATATCTCAATAAAGCTGTTATATTTACACAAGGCTCCATGGGCAGCTCTGCTGCATATCCGGGTTCAGAACCACTGCCCCAAAGCATCCAAACCGTGCAACAGACCTTCTTGAAGAATGACTGAGTCACAGTCCTCCTGGAGCCATGAAAATGCAAATACCCCTGGGAACAATGAGTGAGTGACTACAAGGTCACCCTCAAATCTAAGTTAAAGTCGATAGGCAAGTTTGAGAAGAATGATTCAGAAATCAAGGAACTATTTGTAGAAAAATGAATCGATGCTTAACAGTTCTTTGTGGCTCATGAATTAAACTGTGGACCATGCCGACCTCATAGAAGGACACAGAGCTGGAGAATCCCAGCGTCTGAAGCTCTGGGACCACAAGGATAGCACCCGCTCTCCGTGGCTGACACCCCCAGCAGAGGGCAGCACACGCGTGCTGGCTAACCAGGACTCCTCTGCATGACTGCTGTGTAAGTACAGTTCATTCCCACCGCCCCAAAGGTCATCAGATCTTATCACGGATGAAGCCCTCAGAACTGAGGGGCACCCTCCTAGGCTCCAGTTTTCAAAGAAATCACCTTCACCAGCACCACCATGGAGAACGGTAACCTGGACCCACCTGAGGTCAAGTTTCAAGTAAGTGATGTTCCACTGTTCCCCACTCTGCGCTTCATTTAAGCCGTTCCTTCCACCTAGGATGCCCTAACCTTCCCCGTTCCTCCCCAAGTCTCTTACTCATTCTTCAATACACAGCGAGGGTTAAACTGGGTCAGAGTGACAAACAGGTTTTATCCTGTGTGATATTTCTCAACTACTGGTGGTGGCCGTGTCAATACTGGGAGACAAAGACAGCCGGGGATAGAAACAGCCGGGGAGAAGGAGGAGGGAGGGGCCTCGTGGGAGGGGCCTCGTGGGAGGAGCCTCGTGGGAGGAATACTGTGATGAACAGGAGGAGGGTCACAAATGCCACATAGTTGCTGTCTTTGAATTAAAGGATTTTAAACAAGTCACTTCAACAGGGCACATCTCAGTTTCTTCACCTGTAAAATGGATCATCTCGCACTTACTGAGGAGCAAAAATGAGATGACATTTTCCTTTACAGCTCAAGCAAGTACCTGCCATATGCTCAGAAAATGCTGGTTCCCTTCTCCCTCTTTCCCTTGCCTCCGTCTCACTGGGAGAGGTGGAGGAGTCCTGAAAATCAGGATCAGAGTAAAAATAATGTGACATTTAAAGGATGCATCCATCAGGCTGATCATCTCCCTGCAAGTGTTGATGTTGAATCCATCGAATTTGATGTCTGTTCCTAAATATTTAAATAGAAAAGAGGGGAGGGAATCAGGATCATTTGAAGGCAGGGGAAATAATCTCCCTGGTAGGAAGCCACCAAGGACGCCAGCCAGAGTACGGAGCCAGATGTGAGCGCCACAAAAAGGAGAGAGCATGGCGGCGGGCTCCTGGGCAGGGCCCCCTGGGGGTGGCACAGGTGGGCACTGGCATCGGGGTTCAGTGTCTGAACCTCAGCTTTGCTACTCACAAGCCACCGGGACTTCAGCAAACTAATATCTCTGAGCTTTGGTTTCTTTCTCCATCGATAAGAACAGTACTTGCCCCCAAAGCTAATTGGGGCTAAAATGAGATAATGGAAGTGAACTTCCTAGCATAGTGCTTGGTATATGGCAAGTTCTTAATAAATCAGCTAACTTTTTATTGGCTAGGTATTGTTCTAAGCACTGTGCTTCTACTCCTCCAAATAACCCCATGTGGTAGATACTTTCATCCCTATTTTATAGATAAGGAAACTGAGGCCCAGAGAGGTTAAATAATTTGCTCAAGATCACACGACCCAGGCAGAGCTGGGATTTAAACGCAGGCCACCCGTCTCCATAGCCCAAGCTTTCAACCATGACACACAGCCTCTCAAACGGCAGCTGTTATCCTTACTGCTAAATTGCAGGTATCTCCTGAGAGATACAGCCATCCCTGGCTCCATACTCACCTTGCCCACACCTGAGAGCCAAGGCAGGAAGGAACCAAAGGCCCTGCAAATCCTCCCTTCTTCCCTGGGCTCTTTCTCTGCAAGGCAGGAGGGAGAGCTGGAGCAGGGCGGGGTGTCTCTGAGCCTGCGCCTGGGCTCTGAGCCCTGGGGAGCTGCTCGGCCCCAGGTGGGCACACACCCGGCCTTGCCCCTCCATCCTGCATGCTCACCCCCTGTCCTGTTGCCATGGGTGAACATGCCCATCACTCAACCAGGCGGAAGCCTGACCCTGGCCCATCCCTGGGCCCAACAAGAAGCCAGTTCCGTGCCAGCTTACGTGGGGCTGCGGTTCAGAGGGAAGGAGCAAGGCTTTCCTCAACCTGGGTGCAGCTTGATCCTCTGACAGCCCCCGGGGCTTGCTAAAGTCTAAAGACGGAGAACTGTCACGACCTAGGACAGTCAGAATCCTCCCCTCCACACGCTTTCCCCAGGGATGCACTACAGAACAAGATCTTCAAGCTGCGCAGTTTCCCACTGTAGCAAAGTTATTAATTTGGCGGGAAAATTTCACTTACTCTCAGCCCAACTTCTTTCCTCCCAAGACTCCGGACTCTTTCCTGCAGGGCCGGTTGGCCCCAGCACCAGCCCCGCCTTCATCCTGCCCAGCACTCCTCCTGCTCCAGCCTCTCCCACCTGCTGGATGCTCCATCAGCCCAGAGGGAATCAGGGCCCTGGGCCAGAGGCCAAAGGCCGCTTGTCCCCATCTGCAGTGCCCCTGGCCCAGTGCCTGCACCCATCCTTACCCCACCCCCACCCCAGCATCTGTCTTAGGCTCCCAGACTTCCTGAAAAGCCCCAAGGAAGAACTTACGTTTGGAAAACACCTCATTCAGAGCCGTCTTGAGCTAATTGACACTGATCTCAGAATCCTAGAAAGAGGAACCCAAATGCAAATCACGTCAGGCCCTGACAAGCGTTTCAAGACATTAAATTCATGTAGAGTCAGACACCAGGTCCACTGACTCTATGATTTTAAAAGGCTGCGACATCTTTAAAAAACTCCAATTCACAGTTTCTCTGGGGCCCCCATAGCCGGGTGGGAAGTGTATATTAATGGCGTGAGCGGGGTACACCTTCTGCAGAAGGCTGCACACGGTGCCTGCTGCCTTTCTCTGGGCTTGTCTAACCCAAGACCAAGACATGGCAAGAAGCAATAATAGGAGGCAGTGCTGACAGGTCACACGCCTGATATGGGACATCCTCAAACCCTCACAACAGCCCTGCACCCATGTTAGAGTTAAGGAAACTGTGATTGCTAAACACCACATACATTCACCATGTAATTGTCATTTCCATGCGATGTAACTGCTGGGGGTTCACAGCCACCAGTGGCAGAAACCTAAGACTGTCTCACCCCAAAGTGCCCGCTTTCCTCACTGCACCTATGGGAGTTGCTATTTCACACATAGCCCATCTCAAACTGGAAGTAGAAATTTAGGGGAGTAGGATTTCCCACGTGCATTTGGGATAAACACTGAGCCAGTAGGACGGTTCGTCCCTTAACTCTGAGCTGGAGGGCAGACCTCGGGCAGGACGATGAATGAGGCTCAGAGAAGGGATGCTGGACTGAGATCTGGGTTCCAGTCGTGACTCCGTCCCTTACTCTCCATGCGACCTTAGCCAAGTCACTTCCTCTGGTGAGGTGTGGTCTTATCACTTGTCCCCATGGGGCCCCACTTCTCCCCGCCTCCACCAGCCAGGCCCAGGCTATTCTACCAGAAACCAGGGAGGTGGGAGCTGCACAGGGGAGCCTTGCCTGTGAGCACAGCTGGCCTCATTCAAGCACGGCACGGTCAGTCCCAATAATAAGACCTGGGGACCCTCTGAAAAGCCTCCAGGCCAAGAATGAGATGTTGAGATCTTGGCCTGTCCCTCACCGGGCCTTGTGCCCCAGCAAGCTCCTTAACTCTCTGTGCCTGACCCTTCACCCGCAGAGCAGGGACAGTGACTGATACTGTCCCACCAGGCCGGAGAGAAAAGATAAGGTACGTGAAAAACTATACAAATAGGAACTTTTACTTTGTTATCAGTCTTGATGTTCTAAATAAAATATGGTCCCTTGGCAGCTAAGGCAACAAGGTTTTGTTAGCAAAAACACTCGTCTGAGCACCCATCTAAAACACAGATTGACTCATTTTTGCAAAGCTTTTTTTAATGGCTATGTAAAGGAATTTTGTTCCCAGGTTTTATCTTCTGCAAGGATTCTGATGTATTTTCTTCTACGCTATCCTTAAGTCTAGAAAGTGGCTCTGAGCTTCCCTGCAGGGTGGAGAGCATTGTTTTTACCTTCTGTTATGGACTGAATGTTTGTGTCCCCAAAAATTCATATGTTGAAATCCAATCCCCAATATCATAGTATTAGGAGGAGAGACTTTTTGGAGGTGATTAGGTCATGAGGGTGAAGCTCTCTTTTTTTTTTTTTTTTTTTTTTGTGGTATGCGGGCCTCTCACTGTTGTGGCCTCTCCCGTTGTGGCCATGGCTTACGGGCCCAGCCGCTCCGCGGCATGTGGGATCTTCCCAGACCGGGGCACGAACCCGTGTCCCCTGCATCGGCAGGCGGACTCTCAACCACTGCGTCACCAGGGAAGCCCAAGGGTGAAGCCCTTTTGAGTGGGATTAATGCCCTCATAAAAGGAACCCCAGACAGATCCCTCACCCTCTTTCCAACTTGTGAGGACACAGTGAGACTTCAACAGTCTGCAAGCTAGAGGAAGGCCCTCCCCAGAATCCAACCATGCCCAATCTCAGACTTCCAGCCTCCAGAACTGTGAGAAATAAATTTCTGTTTATTCTGTTTCATATGCTTCCCAGTCTGCAGTACATTGTTATGGCCGCCCAAGATGACGGATGCCTTCCAAGGCCCTTTGGCAAAACTTATTATCCTTCAAAGAGCAGTGCATTCACTGTATCTATGGGGCCAGTTGTGACACTTGCAGTCCTGAGTCTGCTCTGACTTATGGCCTCACAGGACTGGAATCACAATAAACTAAGTCAGCAGGACAGGGAGGGAAGAAGCAGGGGGCACACCAGCATCTTCCCCTGGCTCCATGTGCCCCTGAGCTGTGCCGGCACCTGGGCCAACTTGAATTCCACAGCCCAAGCTCCGCTGGTGTCCCTGAGGGCAGGCAGGGCGGCGGGCCGGTGAACAGTAATCCCAGGCCAGGTTAACTGAGCCGCCTGCCACCTGGGCTGAGCGATTCCTCTCATCTCTGAAGGATATTGATATAGGGAAGTTTTGCCTCCCCGCTTTTTATAAAGTCAGGGCTCTGATCCAACAGGGCCAGTTTACACACAGAAAGGATTTTGGTAAGATCTGGAGATTCGGATTTTCTGTTTTCTCAAAAAGCAGTCAACACAGCAAGAAAAATGGCCTTGGTCCCAAGATTCCTCTCCCCAGCAGTGCAGGAAAGGCCTCTCAGGTTTAAGACAGGAAAGTGGCAACAGACAGAGTTGGGGGACCGGAGACCTGTGGCCTCATCATTTATACTCACGGAGATGCAAGGGGAAAGACTCAGGTGAGCTGAGCTTTCCAGAACACTCTCCTGCCTGTCTGGGAGCTTGTCTATGCCCTGTATTCACCTTCCCTGCAAGCTTCTCAAACAGGCTCCAGAGCTGGCCGTCTTCTTGTCCACCTCATTGGGGTGTGGCTAAAAGGCTGGGCAATTTCAAAGTTAAGATGGGACTCGTTGAGGAGAATGAAAGACAAAGATTTAAAATTCATTCGCTCGTCATTCACTACATCTGTCGCATATCTGTCGTGTGTCGGACACTGGGTGGATGGGGGCACATGACAGTAAACAGGAGAGGTCCAAGGTCCTGGCCCCAGGAGCTCTCCATCCAGCAAGATCCAGGGGTCTAGGGGCTTCCTCTATCAGCGATGTGAGGAAGTGATCCCCACCAACCCTGAATTTCTGATTTCAACCCTGAATTGCTTTCAGAGATCGGTGGCAACACTGACAGCAGAGAATCTCAGTCTGGGTCTGTGGGCTCCTAAAAGAGATTCACTGATGACCTTCAAGGGGTCTGTGAACTTCAGGTATTGCATGAAAATTGGGAGTAACGTTAACATGTGTTTTCTTAGCTTTCACCAGATTCTGAAATAGCAACATGATTAAAAAGGAGTTAAAATCACAGCCTAGTAGAAACAGCAGAACTGGAAGCCAGAAGACAGGAGTTCAAACACGGCGCTGACCAATTACGAAACTCCATCTCAGGGCTCTGACATCCATTTCCTCAAGTCCAGCATTAAATTAACTAGGCTTGTTACATGGGGTCATTTGAGAATCAAATGAGAACTAATGTGTGTCAAAGTCCTTCGAAAATTGCTAATCATTATATGAATGACTGTCCAGAGACTTTCTGATATGACCATGGGCTCTTTGCAAAATGGAATGAAACTCCTCAACTGTCATCACCAGACAGAAAAGTCACAAGTTTCCCAGATGTCTTGAAGAGTTTCAGAAAACCAAGTCAATTTCTTCCAAAAGCATCACTCAGGAAAGTACAAAAGGCCTGATCTGGCCCAATGATACTGTACAATTAAGAGTAGCAGCGGTAGTAGTAGTACTTACGTTTGTTGAGCACTTACTACCTGTCAGGTACTATACATAGATTGGTTCATTTAATACTCATGAGTAGTCTATGAGATTGGTCTCATTGCTATCCACATTTCACAGATGGAGAAACTGAGGTTTAAAAGTGTTAAGTAGCAGGCCAAGATTACACAGCTGGTACATGGTGGAGGCAGGATTCAAAGTCAAGCTTGTGCGCTGTCTCACCAGCCACCAGTCTGACCCCCAGAGCAGCTGCTCTCAGCATCCTACTGCAGCTCAACCTCGCCAGGGCTCTGCTTCCTCGTCGACAACACAGGGGTTTTAATGCCTATCATACTGTTTGCATTTACGAGGAGTAAATCCAAAAATACATCTAAAGTTTTTAGAAGAAATGATAAATACTTCTCATCACACATGTATGATTTTAGAGTGGTCTTGTAGAATAAAAGCTTTTTATCATCCATGTAATAAAATATACGATAACCTGAATCTAGTGTGAAGTCTACAGATTCTGAACATAGAGTAATATTCTATTATTCTGGGGGAAAATAAGTATGAACTGGAAAGAAAGGAAGGAAGGAAGGGAAGGAGGGAGGGAGGGGGGAAGAAAGAGAGAGGAAGAGGGACTTCCCTGGCAGTCCAGTGATTAAGGCTTCACCTTCCAATGCAGGGGGTGGAGGTTTGATCCCTGGTCAGGGAGCTAAGATCCCACATGCCTCGTGGCCAAAAAACCGAAACATAAAACAGAAGCAGTATTGTAACAAATTCAATAAAGACTTTAAAAATGGTCCACATCAAAAAAAAAAACTCTAAAAAAAGGAAGAAATAGACTAGAGCTATACATTTCAATAAGGATAAATCTCAGGGCTGTGGATTGGGCTGGCTGCTCAGACCCACCTTCTCCAGCTCTACAGCACCGGCCTTAATATTCCTGCCTTCCAGTTCTACTGTTCTCCCTCAGGCACTGGGAAGGTCCTGGCTATAGAAGTCAACTGCAGTAATAGGGAGGATTCTATTAAAGCAACTGTATGGCCTTCTTACCTAGGAATCATGCAGACATTCAAATACTGTACTTATAAAAATGATACAAGTTATACATGAAAACGTGCAATATCAAAGCATATTAAAAGTTCAAGTCCCCCTTGGAAGGGGGGGCGGCGGGATGAATTGGGAGATTGCTATTGACATTTGTACACTACTATGTATAAAATAGATAATGAATGAGAACCTACTGCATAGCACAGGGAACTTTACTCAGTGCTCTGTGGTGACCTAAATGGAAGGAAATACAAAAAAGAGGGGTTATATGTATATGTATTGTTGATTCTCTTTGCTGTACAGCAGAAACTAACACAACATTGTAAAGCAGCTATACTCCAATAAAAATTTATTTTAAAAAAGTGAAAGAAAAAATGGACACGGGCACAAACGGGTGCATAGCAGGTACTTCACCACTAGGGGATGTCATTGCACATGGGAGTTTCTGGATACCAGGGAGAAAGATGCTTTTAAATGATGGCATACATGGTCTGGCAAACGGTACTTCAGTTTGTTCACTCCTTCAAAAAAATATTTACTGGACACCCGGCACATGTTGGGAACTGTTCTGTATCTGTGTCTGAGATGTAGTGGTGAACAAGACATGGTCCTTGCTCTCAAGGACCTTAACGTAGTGGAATTATCTATTGCTCTGAGAAAATATACATGAAAACACTTTGGAAATGGTAAGGCAGCCTGGCAAAAACAGGTATTATTTTACTGTCGTCATATTACATGTTGACAGCATCTTTGCAACCCTTCTCTAGTGTGTTTGTTCAATTGCTTTCTCTTTTCCCTCCCCCATTCCAAGCAGGCCCTTTAAATGTCCAGCTGTCCAAGTCTTGGAGATTTCTGGAGGGAGGAAAACAGAAGTTCTTGAAGGCAAGGGCAATGGCTCTTCCTGTCTCCTGTAAAGTCTTAAGTCCCCTGAATATATTATCCCTGTGGCGTGTGTGTGTGTGTGTGTGTGTGTGTGTGTGTCAGGGGGAGGGGTACCTTAAAGAGAAAAGGCCAAGTTTCCCTGAGACAAAGAAGAAGTTGGCAGTTCCCAGGGCCCTGAAATATGGGAACCCTTGTATGGCTCCATACATGATGCTCTGGGGACCTCAAGGGACGGCTGTCCCCTAGGCCTGGCGACTCCTAGTTTACCAAAGATTCTAAGCCGCAGACCTAGTACAGAAGCCCAAGAGCTGCCAGACATGAAGGAACCTATGAGCTGAGACAGTGGGCATCTCAAGGGAGAACAGTGAGGACCCGTGACTGGTACAGACTTCCTGGTGTTTCAGAAAACCGCAAGACCATGGGAGGTGGAGACGGTGCACCCCAACAATGACTGAGATTGAACTCCTGAAATGGGGGGTTAGTAAGTTTTTGGGTTGTTTTTTTTGCTGTTGTTGTTGTTGTTGTTTTTGCTGTACGCGGGCCTCTCACTGCTGTGGCCTCTCCCGTTGCGGAGCACAGGCTCCAGACGCGCAGGCTCAGCGGCCACGGCTCACGGGCCCAGCCGCTCCACGGCATGTGGGATCTTCCCGGACCGGGGCACGAACCCGTGTCCCCTGCATTGGCAGGTGGACTCTCAACCACTGCGCACCAGGGAAGCCCAGTAAGTTTTTTTTATTAAAGTGTAGTTGATTTACAATATTGTGTTAGTTTCTGGTGTACAGAAAAGTGATTCAAATATATATATTCATAGTATGAGAAAGAATATATGTATATATTTTCTTTCTCATATTCTTTTCCATTATGGTTTATTACAAGATATTGAGTATAGTTATACTAGGTCTTTGTTGTTTACCTATTTTATATATTGTGGTGTGTATCTGTTAATCCCAAACTCCTAATTTATCCTTCCCCCTCCTTTCTCCTTTGGTAACCATATATTTGTTTTCTATGTCTGTGAGCCTGTTTCTATTTTGTAAATAAGTTCATTTGTATCATTTTTTTAGATTCTACATATAAGTGATGTCATATTATATTTATCTTTGTCTGACTTACTTCACTTAGTATGATCATCTCTAGGTCCATCCATGTTTCTGCAAATGGCATGATTTCATTCTTTTTTATGGTTGAGTAATATTTCATCATCATATATACCACATCTTCTTTATCCATTCATCTGTTGATGGAGACTTGAGTTGCTTCCATGTCTGGGCTATTGTAAATAGTGCTGCTATGAACATTGTGGTTGCACGTGTCTTTTCGAATTAAGGTTTTCTCTGGATATGTGGCCGGGAGTGGGATTGCAGGATCACATGGTAGCTCTATTTTTAGTTTTTTTAAGGAACCTCCATACTGTTCTCCATAGTAGCTGTACCAATTTACGTTCCCACCAACAGTGTAGGAGGGTTCTCTTTTCTCCACGACCTCTCCAGCATTTATTATTTGTAGAATTTCTGATGATGGTAGAGTCAGTTTTAAGTTGATTTAGCAGGGGAAAAAAAGGGGGAGTGGGGAAGGATAGTACTTCCCACCTGAATTGTGGACTCAGATCCACACCCTCCACACTGGCACACTGGCCTTTCTAACACACTTGGGACCGCTAGGAGGAGCAGCTACTGTGAGAGACAAGGCCTGGGGGGCAGGGAAGAGGGTGAGCTGTCATCTACCTGCAATGGGGAAGGGGAAGGGGGCAGGAGGGAGAGCTCTGACCATCTGGGACCACCCAGTGGCAGAAGCACAGAAAGGGCCTCTGGTGCCAGGAACTGCAGCTGACTCAAGGCAGGGGCCGCTACTGACCATTAGCTTAACTACTGGGCACCAAGTCCAGTTCAGAGACTAATGGGAATGAGAAGGAACAGACAATGGGGCACATGTTTTCTATCTAATAGACTCACAGCGTAACTGCCCCGCCCCCAGGGCAAGATGGGTCCATCTTTGGCACCTCCTCATGCATCTGCAGAAATAAGAGCTTAAAGATTTGATATATGCCAAATAATACCACTACCCCTCACAAAACAGCCACACTCAACGTGCTGCCTCCGTGCACCGCATCTGAGAAACAGGGCAGGGAGGGAGGGGTAGAGGGAGTGAGGCAGGTGAACCCACAAACTCTGTGCATTTCTTCCTCCAAAGTCTGCTCTGAAATGACCTCCCCCATGGAGCCTCCCAAAGGAGGTGCTCACTCCAGCACCCTCAGACTACATTCACACAGGCTTAGATCCATTGCTGGCATGAGCTGCCCTTCATCTTTTTCCTTATGCTTCTGTCATTTGTCTAAAAGACTGGATGGAAGTCTGTCTAAGAGCAGGGACTAGATCTCTTTCTCCCATCGCCTTCTCCATCCTACCCAGAAGTGCTCAAGCTCACAGCAAGTGCTCTGAGGATCCACCTGTCCGAATGTGGGGGACACTCAGACTCCCCCTACGGGGTAGGAATGTGTTACAAAGCCTGGGTTCCGGGTGCTGCGTCTATCTCATCTTCATCAGGAAGAGCCAGGACCTAGAAAATGTTGTGGCCCTGATGAATAAAGTTATCATCCTCAATATATAAAGAGCAGTTATGAATCAATAAGAAATCCCAAATGACTGCTATGCATCAGTGTCAGAGCTTGACATACTAAAATGCGGCATACCTCATGTGGGTTTCCAGCTACTACATCCCCAATTTCCCTAAAACACAAAGAAAGAAAAAAACAACTATGAGTAAGTCAAACATACAGCTAATGGCTAGGTTCTTTTAGGAAGTTTTTAACTCTGCTGAGGGATTGGATTCCTACGCAAGACCTTCAGTTCCTACTAGCACCAAACTGCATAAACTGAACCAGGACCCCTCCCTTCACCTCCCCAACCGCCCCCCAACCCTGAGTTTTTCACCAGAGACAAGAACTGCCAAGTTCAGTGGGCACACCATGGAATCTAGAATGTTCCCACTGGTGGATCACTCTTCTGGGGAATTCTCTCCCCACCTTGCCCCAGTTACTATTCTCATCTTCCCCTAGGAACCCAGCTATGTGAATCCCTGTTGAAATGGTATCTGAGGAATGAGCCACCAAGCCCGCAGCCCACGTGTCCATGCACACACGTACATGGTGTACGTGGTGCAGTGTGGGGTGTGTGTGTGGTATATGTGGTGTGTGTGTGTGTATGGCATGTGTGTGTGTGATGTGCATGTATGGTGTGTGTGTGGTGTGTGTGGTGGATGGGGGGGTTTATACAGTGTGTGGGGTCTGTGTATGTGGTATTTGTGTGTGCGTGTGTGTGTGGTATGTGGGATGTGTGTGGTGTATATGTGTGTGCTACATATGTGTTATGTATGTGTGGTGTGTGTGATGTGTGTGTATGGTATGTGTAATGTATATCAGGTGTGTGTGGTCTGTTTGTGGTGTGTGTGTGTGGTAATATGTGGTCTGTGTGTATGTACGGCTTGTGTGTTGTGTGTATGTGTAGTATGTGTGGTGTGTGGTGTGTGAATGTCTGTGGTGTGTGTGGTGTGTATATGTATGTGGTGTGTGTGGTGTGTGTGGTGTGTGTGTGGTGTGTATGTCTGTGCTATGTGTATGTCTGGTGTGTGTGTTGTGTGTATGTCTGTGGTGTGTGTATGTGTTGTATGTTGTGTAGTAT
>NW_021703774.1:21053778-21214588 GCF_005190385.1 Monodon monoceros
GTGTGGTATACGTCTGTGTTGTGTGTGTGTATGTCTGTGGTGTGTGTGTGTGTGTGGTGTGTGTAAGGGAAGAGGCGGTGCTCTCATCTAGATCCTCCTCTATGCAGTGCCCATCCCCGCTGCGAGGAAAATGCTCTAACCAGGCTGTTACTGGTGCCCTTTCTCTCTAGCCTTGACCTTTTTTAAGGAAAACTCCCCCATGTCCTACAGACCAACGTGTAGGGGCAGTAGCGGGACACCTAGTGAAGGACCCTTGAGATCTATGGTGTTCTACAAATTTCTTCTGGGAGCCGGGGGTAGGTCCCGCACAGTGACAGGGCCTGCACCTGTGCGGAGCCAGGTCCCTCTGTCACCCCCGCCACCCCAGAGGGAAAGAACACGCCCAGGGCCTTGGCCTTCTTCTCCGAGAACACCCTCAGGCAGAAGTCGCCGTCCTTGAAGGGCCCGAAGGTGGACGGCACCACCGCGTACTCCCCGGGGGGCAGCTGCACACGTGCCGAAACCTCGTGCAGGTTGACGTAGGTGCTGGAGCAGGCGGAAGGCTGGCGGCCCAGGAAGAAGACCCGGCCCAGGTGCTCATCCGTGTGGCTCTCCAGCTGTGCAAAGCAAGAGTCAGGGTCAATGTCTTGTGAAATCCTGGAAGATGAAGGACCCAGAGTTGGGTTTTATCGCACTAATTTAGGAACGGTTGATTTTTAACCCTGGGCTGAGAATCAGGAAGCCTTGGATTCTGTCATGAGCTCACCGTGTGCCCATCATCAAATGTGTTCAGAGCACCTCTGGGTGCCCGGCCCAGGTTGAGGCACTGACCTTGGCCAGACCCCTTGCCCTCTTCCCGCGTAAATGAAGGATTGGACAGCAGGTGTGCTCAGCTTCTCTCTGGATACTTGTCCTCATGAATCATCCCTCATTGAATCCAACAGACTCTCACTCTGCAGCTGTACCTGGGGGTGTGGCACTGAGCTCCCCAATACAGGCCTGTGGCTTAAATCCTGGTTCCCAAGCAACAGCAGCCAGGAGGGCCTGCTCACCTTGGCCTGGCTTGGAAAATTGCTCTGCAAGGTAACCAGGGTGATCAGATTTGGGGGAGGGGGCGGGGCAGGGAGGCAGACAGAGGGGGTGGCCACCCCGAGGGAGGCCTGGCCCTCCTGGGAGGGGGAAGATGCTCCCCAAGACCCATCTGTTTGTTGGAGGGAGAGGGAGGTTGTGGTCATATGCCACGGGCTAATTAGTGGCTACAGAGTGCTTTGGAAACACTGTTGCCGGTGTTATTACTGCTGTGATCAAGCCTCCCCATTGCACTGTATCTTCATGACCAGTCTTCATCAAGATGCCTGTGACAGAGCGCAGGTGCTGGTAAGCTGCGAGGGCTGTGACTTCTGTGTGACCCAGAGCTGGACTGCCCACCCCAGGGTCGACAGTGTCTATTCATGGTCACCCGACCCTCTTTGCATCACAGCGGGACCCCCCAGCCTGCCCCTGCTGACCTGGGCACTAGAGCAGCCACAGCCTTGGGATCCCCCCCCCACCAGAAGTTTTCTACTCTGGGCAGAATGCTGGGGGCATGGCCAGCAAGGCCTTGGCTGAGTGCAAGTGTTAAGGGGCTAAATGTCATTCTTGCCCTCCCTGATGACTGCGAGGGGAGGAAACAGGCAACCAGCAGGGGAAAAGGAGAAGTGTGGGGTGGTAGGTGGGAAAGGAATGGGGCAAACTGAGTTCTAGCAGGAACCCAGGGGCAGGACACATTGCAGAAGCCTCACCTGGGAGGCCAGAGTGGGAGGTGGAGAGCACGGAGGCAGGAGCTGGGGCCCCTCTGTCCTACTGGGGACTCCACACAGGCATGTGCCACCAGGGCCCTGGCCCTCGCACCTCCCCGTGGCCTGGCCCAGCCACGAGTGTGTGGGCCCAGGGTCAGCGTGAGCACCCCTGGGGTGCTTGTTGAAAGTGCAGGTCCTTGGGCCCCAAGCCAGACCTGCGGAATCAGAGACTCTGGGGCTGGGGCCCAGCAGCCTGTGCTTTCACAAGCCCCCAGGCCTTGGAACCAAAGAGCCACCGGCACTTGCAGAGCACAGGCTCCACAGCGCTGCACGGAGAGCACCGGGAGATGCTCCTGGAGGCTCCACTGTGTGTGCAGAGGACCTCGCTCTCATAGACGGGCCACTTCTGATGGGAGCCACCATCCATCAGACTTAATGCACGTTTGAATTTAAATACTTTTGAGTAGTGAAGAGGGGCATGCTCTAAATCATCCATTCGCTCTTGTCTGTTGCCTCCATAACCAATAATATGCATCTGGGAGCCATCAGGCAGGGTAGACCAGTGATCGGCAGCCTTGGAAGAAGGCATAGGCTGGAACCTGTGAACTGGGGCCTCACTGGCACATGCTACCAGGTGGCCAAGGCTGAGAACCCCGGGGGAGCAGGGATTAGCACAGCATGGCAAACGTACCCCTACATCATTCGAGTAATAGACTCCGGCTGGGGTAGCCCCAGACAGAACAAGTGGTTCCTAACCTTGGCTGTACATTGGAATCACCCCAGAGATTCTGCCATAATTGGTCTGGGCATGGAGATGTCTAAGAGCTTCCAGGTGTCCCTAGCGTGCAGCCAAGGAGAGACTCACTGGGCTGGGACGAGCTGGGGCCTGACTCTGTGCCAGCTGCATGGATGAGGCAGTCTCACAGCACCCCACCAGCCCCTGCCCACGAGGTCACCGGGATAGCTGGGTGAGGCCTGGGACCGTAGCGGGAAACCCCAGATGTAAGTACGACCCTGATGACATGCCTCTCTAACCCAGCTGTAAATCACCGAGGAGATGCAGGAAAAGCTGGGAGCCAAAAAGATAAAGTTGGTGCTTCCTTCTCTGGGCCCTTATTTCTGTCGGCTAGATAAACAGGAGCCTAAGTGAGCTACAGTCATCTTGTTTGTATCAGAGCACCAGGCACACAAGGGGCACAGGTCACCACTGTCCCCTTCCTGGCGGGTGGGACCCAAGTGTCTTTACCAGCTCTCTCAGGGTTAGCAGCTCACCGGATCCTGTGGGAGTCGGTTTGTGGGAGAACCGGCTTCCATCAGAGGAAGCACATGCCACTGGGTGCCCATCACGAAGGCAGCCCAGCTGTTCCTTACCAAGGAGGACATCTCCGTCAGTGTTCACATATCTCTTTGGGGACCTACAGGGCAGGAGACAAGAGCATGTCACCTGAGGGTGCCGTGGGCCTCCCTTTGTGCCTTTGTGTCCCTCCCCACATCTGGCCCACAGACTGTGCAGTCCTGGGCCACTGGGAGGAATTCTGTGCTAAAGTGAGAGTCATTAGCATTTCTGAAACTGGAAAGTCATTGGTGAATTTTCAAGGCCATCTGTGGACTACAGAGCCCTAGAAATCCGAAAGGAAAAAAAAGGTTCTTATTTTCACATTGTATAATCTACCAGGACCCCAAATGTTTGAGGAGGACTAACCTTGGGGGTTAAAGGAGAACTAACATCTTACAGACCTAGAGACCTGGCCTCCAGATCAAGGGCTTGGCCAGAAAGGGGTCTCACTCAACTCGAGACATAATTTAATCACCACTGGCTACAGGGATTGGTCCAGGAATAGGCACGTGACCCAAGCTGAGTCCATCACAGACTCCTCTCGGATTTTCAAATTGGAACTAAGGGAAGGGGCCCCCTTGTTTTATGTGGGTGATATTAGAGAGACTGTGCAGAAAGCCAGACCAGGAAGATGGCATTGACACCAGAGGGGAGATGTGAAGAGAAAGGGTCCTGAGAGCAGGCACGTCCCCTGTCCTAAGCATCCCTGTCCTTCCCTGGGTTTGGTGACATGAGCTGGTAAATTCCTTTTTCACTGGTCTAGGTAGAGTTAGGTCCTATTATTTGCAAATGAAAATGGTGATGCCCACAGGAGATCTCAGATGCAGAGTGGGAGTCCTCCCATGCCAGAGAAGGCTCTGAAGAGGGTTCAATCCCCCCTTGTCCTTTTCCCACCTTTGCCCCTCCCAAGCAGGCTTTTTTGACCAGAAGAGTAGCAAGGGCATTGTTTGTGGCTTAGGTCTGTGGGCAGCTGCCAACTCTGAGGGAAAAAAATTAGGGAAAATTTGGATGAGCTGGCATCCTCACTCTGGAGCCCCCGTTTATAATTGGCAGCAGAGGTAGAAAAGTCTGCAGTCACTGTCACTCCTCTAAGTTTGCATCTAAAGCTAAAATCCCGCATGTAGAGGCCCCGGCTGTCTGGGAGAGCAGAGGTCCTCGGGGGATCTGCCTCCCAACAGCCTTCACCCCCTGGGCAGGGACTCTCAACCACCCCGGCTGTCTTTGCATTCACCCCGCCCACCGCCGCAGGCGATATGCTCTGAATCCACTGCCAAGAGGCCCCAGGCAGGAACTGAGCCAGCCAGCCAGGCCTCAGGTGGCACAAGTCCCCAGCCGCAGCATCCAGACAGGAGCGCAGGCCAGCCTTGCCCACTGATGGATGGAAAGGGACAGTCACCTTTGAAATGCAAGATATCCTGAATGCAAATAACAGGTCTGCGTGGCAGGAGCCTGTTGTCACAGCAGGAAAGATTACAGGGGAGACAGCGGGGGCCGGACGATCAGGGCTTTTTAGCCTTTGGGGGTTTCTGGCTGTTCCTCAGTCACTGTCAGTTTTCCCACCTCAAACAAGACTCCAGTTTGCAGACAGTTAAAGCCAGAAGAGGCAGTTCCAGGGGTCAGAGAATGGTACCCCCTGCAATCCCTACATGGCCTCTCTCCAACACCAGGTACTTTCTACAAGCCCAGGCACAGACACTCCCTACAGGGCTGTACACCTTCCTCACCCTAACGTTAAAGTGGCTGTGTTCACAGATGTCATGCTCTAATTTATATGCCTCTGGCTGTAAGAGGAAGGTCCACGGATCACATACATGGGGTTATTTTATAAGCAGCTGTAAACTAATGTCTGAAAACTTGACATGCCATATATATTATTTACGAGAGCAAATGCCATGCCCACAAAGCTATTTACGTGTGTTAGCTCACGTACCTTTGAAAGAACGCTTTGTTGATCCGGTTATAGAAGGTAGAGCTGGTGGATGAAGAGCTGGTGGCCACAGTCCCCATACAGCCCACCCTTTGGCCACGCCCGCCTCCTGCCTGCTCTCCCAAACTGTCACTTCCTCTCCAGCTGTCAAGAAGCACATGATGTCCCCTATGGCTGGAATGTTCTCCCTTGTCCACCTTTGAAATCCAGCTCTTTTTTTTTTTTTTTTTTTCCAGTACACTGGCCTCTCACTGTTGTGGCCTCTCCCGTTGCGGAGCACAGGCTCTGGACGCGCAGGCTCAGCGGCCATGGCTCACGGGCCCAGCCGCTCCCCGGCATGTAGGATCTTCCCGGACCGGGGCACGAACCCGCGTCCCCTGCATCGGCAGGCGGACTCCCAACCACTGCGCCACCAGGGAAGCCCTCCAGCTCATTTTTTGACACCCTGATCAAATTCTTCTCCTCCACAAAGCTATCCCTCTCTGAGGAGCCCTCAGCTCACCGTGCTGGTCCCCGTCATTGCAGATCTGACCTGCCCTGTAGTTAGTGGAGTGTGTGTGTGGTTTTCCCCTCTAGATTGTGAAAACCCTGAGGTCGATAACCTTCTGCTCTTCCTCTGGATCTCAGCTTTCAGCACGGCACCTGGCACGTGGCAAATGCGCACTAAAGAAGTGTTGAATTGATATGCATAGGGTAAGTGCTTTCTTGGTTTTTTATCCCTATGAGCAAAAAATCTGTTTTGGTCCTACTTAAATTCTAGGTGGGGATGGAAGGGATACGCTGGAGTAGAATTAGAGCTTATTTATTTGAAATACTTTTCTCCAGCCATCAAGCAGCAATTATTTTCCAACTCCCATTCCTCCAACACAAAATACACACACATACACACACACACACACACACACACACACACACTAAACTCTAAAGCTCTAAGTTCCAAAATAAGAGAAAGAAAGGGGCTGGAGGTCACGTGAGCTCGACAATTGCACTTTTCCTTACTGGTTTCTTATTACAGTACTCTTTCCCATGCACTTATGTATACTGAGATGTTGGGCTTCCAGCCAGCTCTTGGTGTTTCTCATTAGAATTGTATTTTTCCCAAGAAATTCACTTTTAACAAAATTCTATAAAAACAACCACCATGAATCCCTCCGGAATTCGTTATAAAAAGTCTTTGCCTACGTAAAATAAGTGGATTCCAATTTGATCCTGGCTAGACTTGTCAAGACCCAGAGGTCTTGCTTTAACCTACTTGTTAGGCTGTGAAATCTATAGAGGGGTGGTTACAGGGCAAACTGGGGTATTGAGACACGCACTGCAGCCTGAGCCCAGAGCCAGCTGTGACCTTCAATCCAGAGACACTAGAACTGAAAATGACCTGGGGCTCCTTTCACCCCAGCCCACGCCTTGTGTGTCCCAACAAGTGTTTCAAGGTTGCCCAGGGAGAAAGAGGATTTGTCTTTGGCTCCCTTCCCCCACTCTGTGATGTCCTCATACTCCTTGTGTCACCTTCTTGGCTCCTGTCCCCTGAGAAGCCTATACCTGGAGAGAGCCTAATAAGTGTAGTTACACTGAACCCTCAATGACAGACAAAGCTTAATGAATTACACGTCTCAGTGTTAACAGTAGAGATTTAAGCCAGAGGAATGAATCTCTAATTGTGGAATTCAGGCCTCAGTAAGGCCACTGGGGGAGGCATTTTGGGGAGCAAGGAAAATGCTTGATTAGGGACATCCAAACAATAAGAAAGATTCGCTTCAATTGCTGGGCAAAATATTCTGACCAAAGACATCAGGAGTGCCATGACGGCTGACCCCAGCTCCAGAGTACCTTGTAGACAGCATAGCCGAGGCTGAGCATGCCCTGTCCCATCCTCTTCTGTCGCCTGCGATTCTTCTGCAGCAGCCCCAGCAGCACCGTGCAGCCGGGTTCACCAATGCTCTCCTCCTGGTGGTCGCCCACCTCGTCCAAACAGATTTTGAACTGGGGATTGGTCCAGTAAGTGGCTAGAAGTCACCCAGGAGATGGTGGTTCCCCCCAGGGGGTGTGAGGAGATCTGGGAAGAATAGAATGAAATAGAGGAAGGAATTTTGATCATCCCAAGGGAAGCGTAACTCTGGCCAAACTGTGCCGGGTAAGCAGGCCTTGGCAAGTTTGCTTTACAAGGTGGTCAGCATTTCCTCCTATCTCCCTACCCCACCCACATACCAGCACACACACCCCCACAGCATGTGGAAACTTTACACTTGTCCATTTGATCAACCAGGGCGCAGATATACTTGACGGGATATTCAAGGTCCCGTGGTCCCAGGGCTACACTGGGTCCCCCTGGGAAGGAAACTCCAAGTCTTCTGGGGAAATGATTAACATCTCCTTGTTCTCAGACTGTGAAGAACTGACCTGTGAAGATGAACCCATCTCCTGGAGGAAGGAGGTCTCTGGGGGGAAAAGCAGGTCCCTGAAACAGATGAGGACAATTCTAGCAAAATCTAGCTACCAAGGAGGCCTCTCCTGACAGACTATAAGAAGATGACCAACCACTCTTGCCCCCTGGGAAGCCTGTCTGATGGGCCCCCGCTTCAGATCACAGCCCAAAACAGCCATGATTGCTGATCCTCTGTCCATTGATCCAGGGGCCCCACTAGATGGCTCAGCGTGGCAGCCAGCGATGAGGGACACTCCCTCAAGAGTACGTCATTTAATAATGCCCAAGGAATAATAATTGGCAATTAAGAAGCATGCCTGCCGTACCACCTATGGATATTTTAAAACACTGCTTCATTTCAAATATGACCTTAAAAAAAAAAATCTCTCCAAATAGCGACTGTACAAGCCAAGGCACAGAGAGGGCAAATGGGTCATCCAGGGACACACAGCAAATCTATGACTGACTCAAGTGACAGAGTATGATTGAGGAAGATAGGCTTGGCAGCCATCTCCATGCCAGGGCCTCAGTGATTTCAATAACGATGTGCCCTGGGGGAAGAAAGGGGTGGGGGATGGAGAGAGTGCTTAGATCTTCTAGGTAAGGGTCCAACCTGATACAATAACAGGGCATTCACAGGTGACCAAGAGACACTGGTTATTATATTTTCTTAACAATAAAATTACTTATTCAATTCCACCCTCCCAGAACTTCCACTTCCAGATTTTTTTTTTAATCTAAGGCACAAGTGTGTAGAATTTTTTTTTTTTTTTGCGGTACGCGGACCTCTCACTGTTGTGACCTCTCCCGTCGTGCAGCACAGGCTCCGGACGCACAGGCTCAGGGGCCATGGCTCACGGGCCCAGCCGCTTCACGGCATGTCGGATCTTCCCGGGCTGGGGCACGAACCCGCGTCCCCTGCATTGGCAGGCGGACTCTCAACCACTGCGCCACCAGGGATGCCCCTACAAGTGTGTAGATTTTAAAACAAATATCTGTCGATTCCAGAGGAGCCAGAGACAATTCTGTAATCTTCTAAACTTACATCATCACCAAAGGGCAGGAACAGTCCATCTGTCCCAACAGCTAGCTGGCGGCACAGATGGGGTAGCGATTTCGTGCAGACAGATACCTTAGGCACCCCTACAATTCCGAGCTCCCAAAATGATCCATGCAAATTTCCTACACATTTTCTAAGAGCTTGCTAATGGTGAGCATATTTTAATTTCTCCCAAATGCAACATCACTGCAATCCCTACACTTTTTGTTTACTCCTTAACAGAGCTGGAAGAAGAAGACAGGTCATAAAGATAACACATCCCATTTGTATAACACTACACCATTTACAAAGCACTTCCAAAGGTGGGTATTATCCCTCCACTTTGACGATTGGGAAATTGAAGCTCAGACCAGGGAGACGACCCTCCCAGGGTCCCGGAGCTGTTGCACCGGGCATCTGAGCGACAGTGGCAGGAAAGGACCACCCTCCTTCCATCTCTGCCGTCAGAAATGGGAGCTCGGGTTGGATGGGGATAATGAACAAGAGACCCGGTCAAGACCCAGGACTGCACCCACACGGGATTTTATTCTAATGCTGCTTCCACGCCCTGAGCACAGGTCTGCGATGAGCTCTGTCATGAGAACAAGGCCCAATGCTTACGAGTCGAAGTCGGTTAACAATGTCAACGTCAGACCAGGAGAGACATGGGGCCTGGGGAGGTGAGGAGTGGAGAGGGTGCGTTTTGCTTTCTTTCATTTCTCCTTAGAGATGTGGGGTTGTTTTTCGGAGTTTCTTCCTCTGGTGCTGCCTCAGCTGATTCAACCTAGGAGGAGCCTATATGTGTAGATACTAGTGGTCTCCCGCAAACAGGGAAGGCTTCCCACCTTTAATAAGATGAGGGCCCGGGTTAGTGCAGAGGCAGCAGTTTGCGCCAGACTATCCCCACCAGGGAGGGAGTTCTGATGACGACCAGGGGAGTGGACAGTGGCCATTCGCACACCCTGTGTGTGACTCAGGTGCAAACAAAGCAGAATGGCCGCTCGGATGGATGCGGTCTGCTGATACAGTGATGCCGAACCCGTGTCCCTCTAGCGCACCATTAGCCTCTGTCCCAGGGCGCAGTGGGCCAGTTGCCAGCCAGCCGGGCCACATGGGGATGGAGGAAGCCCCAGAGAAAAACAAGAGGCCTTGGTGCAGGGTGACAAGTGCATGGTTAGTACAAAGAAGAACGGCCTTGTGGGGCAGGGGGCAGGTGGAAGAAGCAGAGATAGTCTGAACACACAGACGCTGAAGAATGATGTTACCTGAGATCAGGTCCCGGGTGAATGGCTGCAGAGCCACCATCCACCACTGCTGACCTGGCCTCCAAGCCCCAGAAAGAAGCTGGGCCACGAAGAGGTGCCAGGAGCCAGAGAACAGAGTGCAAAGGCACTGTCCCAAGATTAACATATAAGGATGCCCAGCCCTGGGAGGACAAGCCAGAAGAAGGTGAGCACGGCAGCTCCCGCCTCACCTGGGTAGTGCTGGCAGCCGCCGGCAGTGGAGCCCCGTATCCAGTACCCATTGAATAGAATCAGGTTCCACTTGTGCACCTCCTCGCTGCTCAGGGAGTCCAGGGACAGGTTGCAGATCTCTAGCCGAGAGAACAGCCTCAAGAAATCCGAAAAAGACATCCTGGGGGCAGAGGGACAGATGGGCTCTCAGTCGAGAGAGCTGGTCTGGAAAAGTGATGGAAGGCGTGCCCCCTGGGCACAGGACGGACCAAAGGCTGTGGGCTAGCTCGAGTCTTTTCTGCAGCCCACTGTACAAATATGCAGGGGTCATTGACCCCATTCCTCACTATTGTTAGCATCTCCATTTTTCTTAGAGAACCCCTCTCATATCTAACCAACCCCGCAAAGAGACGAAACCATCAACTGGAGAGACCCTGGCAGGTAAATTGAACCAAACCACCATCTCCAAGTTCCCTCCTGTTTACATCTAACTGGTGTTCAAGTTGGAGCCTAGAGATGGCCCCTAAACCACGTCATATTCTTAGCGGTGTCCCTATTATCTTCCTTAGCCCATGAGTGAAGGAAGTTCTCTCTTTTTTTTTTTTTTTTGCGGTACACAGGCCTCTCACTGTTGCGGCCGCTCCCGTTGCGGAGCACAGGCTCCGGACGCGCAGGCTCAGCGGCCATGGCTCACGGGCCCAGCCGCTCCGCGGCATGTGGGATCTTCCCGGACCGGGGCACGAACCCGTGTCCCCTGCATCGGCAGGCGGACTCTCAACCACTGTGCCACCAGGGAAGCCCAAGTTATCTTATTTTGATGCTATGCTAAATCTTGGACTTAAAGAGATAGGAACAGTGCTCCTATTTCAGTGGAAAGATATGGAAACGGAGGAAGACAAGCTGATAGCTAATCCGTGTTGAGGCCCAGATATCTTGGTTTCAATGCTTTAGACGTACTAGTACGGAGGTAGAACTACTCTGGGGTAAAAGGGGGAGGAGAAACAAGCCCTCCTGGCTGGGAACCATGTGGAATTCCTGGAACTCCTAGAGAGAGCTGCCCACCTGTGAACCAGGAATGGACCCACAACTAAGGGGACAGCACTCCCGCAGGTGACTCTCACCAGAACTCTCCATCCTCAGCTTTCTTGTCCAGCTCTTCTTTCTGCCTGGGATCTATGTAATTCCACTCTGGTGCACTGGGAAAGAAAGAATAGCATTTAAAGGTTTTTTTAAAGGAAGCAGAGGTGATCATTCCTGAAGGGTTTGCTGCAGTGCAAGCTGTTTACTGCAGCTCAACTTCCCCCTGAGAAATGGGGAATACCGAAATGATAGCCAGGGGTGGGAGGGGGGTGTAGCCTGGGGAAGGGACGGGGTTCCACGGGCCCTAACAGGGTGACCCCAGGCATGCAGCAGGAACACTGTGCCATGGCTTTGCTCTAAGTTCACTCTCCAGGCAAGTTTTACATTCATGTCTGATTCAGCCCCCCAGGCCCTGATCACAGGCCTGGGCAAGTCCAAGGCAGGAGCTGCGAGAATGGCCGCCACAGGCCACTCCACCGCTTCTCAGTTGGTGAGACGTCCTTCTGGCTTATCTAACAGTCTGAAGTGAAGATACTGTGAGAGGGTCTGAGCATCTCTGGGCACATGAACATGGTCCCCTTCCTGAGCCTGCAAAATGACAATCAGGCCCAGTTTTGTGACAATTTCCATGAAGTAATGTCACCCTGTGAGGCCTCCTGCTGGTGGCCTTTCCATAGCAATACCCACATAATTTGTTGAAATGCCATTTCCAGCTCCCTGACCTTTAAGGAGTTAGGTTTTCCTGAAATATGTATGCAACGCCAAATAACTGAGCAGTATCCAGATCCATCTTTAAAAAATCCCTTCCCTGATTGCTTTCAGCAAAACGTGAAGACCTCCCCGTCGCTGCATAAAAGCTGGGGTATACCCAAGCCCAGCCTCTTCCTCCAGGGGGGCTCTCAGGACCCCTAGGCATCAGGGATGGGAGCACCCAGGGCCTATTTAGTTCATGGAAATAGTCATTGGATCAGACCAAACCTCAGGGGCTTCCCTGGGCTTCCCTGGTGGCGCAGTGGTTGAGAATCCACCTGTCAATGCAGCGGACACAGGGTCGGTCCCTGGTCCGGGAAGATCCCACATGCTGCAGAGCAACTAAGCCCATGCGCCACAACTACTGAGCCTGTGCTCTAGAGCCTACGAGCCACAACTACTGAGCCCACATGCCGCAACTACTGAAGCCCACGCGCCTAGAGCCCGTGCTCCACAACGAGAGAAGCCACCACAGTGAGAAGCCCACACAGCTCCACAACGAGAGAAGCCACCGCAATGAGAAGCCCGCGCACTGCAATGAAGAGTAGCCCCCACTCGCCACAACTAGAGAAAGCCCGCGTGCAGCACCGAAGACCCAACACAGCTGAAAATAAATAAATAAAATAAATAAATGTATTTTTTAAAAAAAAGAGCCAAACCTCAGAATATGCTTGTTAGAAACAAAGATTAGGGGACTAGCTGGAGAATAAGAGATCTGACCTAAATCTCCCAGTTAGTTTTTTGAAACTTAAAAAAAAAAAGTTCTAATTTAAAGACATTGAGCGGAGACTAGGGATGTTACCTCAGAGATGCAGCACCCTCCTCCCCCCCGGCAGCCACATATCAATACCCCTGGCTGCGTCTCCAGATGTAGCCTGCGGGGCTTGCCTGCCATCACCCCACACCCTTGGACCTGTCCCAGCCTGTTAGGGACTGAGCATCTTTGGGGAAAGGAGATAAAGTCACATGAGCCCCGTAAGCAGCTTGGGAAACTGGGGTTTCCGTTTCATTCAGCCGTGACATCCTTTTGGGGCAGTTGGCAGAACTAAGGCTTTGGGTTTTGCTCCATCATAGACGGGAGAATGAAAAACCTTTAATATAAGAGGTGATCCGTGGCCCTGGGGATGTGTTTCTTCATGACACAAACCTCAAGGGAAGTACCAGTTACGAGCACTAATGATGTGTGATTAGTTCATAAATGTAATAAAGTTCCCTTCCAAAGCCCTGATGGCATCATGCAGTGTGGACAGCACGTATGAGGTACATACGAGGCTTAAGGATGTGCTAGGGGGTGAGTTGTTATTATAACCATTCCCACTTCTGGTGGCTCTTCATCAGTGACACTGGCCAATTCTCCATCCTTCCCCAGCGCCAACCTGCCTCCCCCGTGCCAGCGGCGCTAACTAGGATGGAAACTGGGCCATGCTCTCTCCATCCTCCGGTACCACAGTGGCATCGATTCCAGGGCACAGCTGTCCCAGGACACCACAGGAGGCCTCTGTGTCCAGGCACCACCTCTGACTGGCTGCCACTCTCCACCGTGAGAGGTCTGGGCCCCTCCGTTCATTAATGGCTTTGTCGGGAGAGATGAATACCCGCCCGTAATGAGCTCTGGGGGAGCGGGCGCCACTCCCACTCATCCTTACTGCCTCTGGAGGCCAGTGGCTCCTAGGATCCAGTTCCTATTTCTAGGCACGTTTCTTCTTGATGCTGAGGGGTTTGGCCTTTGTCCGAGTGACCAGGCTTTGTGGAGTGGAAAGAATCCGATGGAGAGTGATGGGTCTCACCTTTGGAAGACCGCGGTGGTAGGTAGAAAACAAGCCAACCCTCCGGCGCTCAGCAAAATTCCACTGAGCTGCCAAACTTGCAAATGCCAAAGCAGAGCAAGGAATCGAAGACTACAGCTGAGTGGTTTTTGTTTGGCTTTTCCCCACCTGGAACCACCTAACACTCTTTTCTGAACAGGCTGTGTGCTTTGTGGACAGAAAGCACTGCCGAGCGTACTCCACTGTGGGTCTCACGATCACTGCGTGTTTTGCATGATGCCTTCCTGCAGAGGGAGGTGAGCACGGCTGGAGGGAGGAAAGAACCTACTCATCGCTCCGGGCCCCCATCCATTTCACTTCGCCCCACGGGTTCCGGAGTCTCATCAGTTTCTCTGGATGGCCCCGGAAATCCACCTGCAAGGGCCGCAGACAAAGGAACTGAATCACCGCGCATACCCCTGCTGCCCTGCGTTCATGTCCTCGCCTGAGCGGACCTGCATTCAATTCCTCAAATGCCCCTAAACAACCACTTATATTTGCTTTTAACACATGTTTTCAAGCCTTAGCTAACTACTCTATTTTCCACAATCTGGTTGAATATAGTAAGTCCAGCATAAAAACAAGTGTCTATCTGCTTTAACTTGGATTAAAATTTGATAGTTGACTGACTCAGTTCTTAATATATGAGACCTATTGACAATCAATGCCCTCCAACAAATACTAAGAACAGAGCAGTTAGCATTTTTGGAGCAGGTAGTATGAGCTAGGCATGGAGCTGGGCAGCTCAGATGCATTATCACCTCATTTAAACCTCACCACAATCTTATAAACTGGGTGCTGTTATTATCTTCATTTTCATCTCTCTCAAAACTCTGAGACCCAGAGAGAGTAGATATATGTATATGTATAACTGATTCACTTTGGTGTACACCTGAAACTAACACAACATTGTAAATCAACTATACTCCAATAAAAATTTAAAAAAACAAACAAGCAAACAAAAAAACCTCTGAGACTCAGCCAGAGGGGTTGAGTTATCCAAGATTACCTAGTTAGTAAGTAGTAGATGGAGGACAGGCACCCAGGCAGTCTGTCTCAAAGCCCATAGTGGGAAATCCATACATCCACCTTCCCCTATTGTCTACGGAACACTCACCAGGAGCCCCCACGTGTGCCTTTGCATACACGTGCAAACATGATGGACCGTTCTGTCTTCAGTGTCTGACCCGTCATGCCCTTGCCCAGTGTTTACATATATGTGCTCAATTCATATTTGGGAATTGACATCATTAAAGAGCGTATTTGTGAAACACAAACACACGTAATGAACATTCATGCCTTTTTAATAAATAACAAAAACTGAGACAACCACTGTGTTTCCTTTCTTGCTTTGGCCATCAGAAAACCCAAAACAAAATTAATTTCTCAACTGGAGCACTGTCTTTAGCCTAGATTGTCTGGTGTATTTTACCTTTGTTGTATGGTTTTATTGTGTCCATGCTTTTCATTGTAAACCAATGCACATCCTTTTTGGAGGTAAGCAGACTATGGTAAATAGAAATAATGAAAAGTTCAGCCCATCCTTTCTCCTTGGGTTGAAACGTAAGGAATACTTGCTTTCCTTCCCACCATCACACCCCACCTTGAAAGTTGGGGCAGGTTTTACTGCCTTTTTCTCTTTGGAGGTCCTATGGGTTTCCACTACTTTACCTGTACAAACATACTTTTTTTTTTTCCATATGACATACAGTAAGATATACTTTTTTAATGCTTTTTTTTTTCAATTTATTTATTTTATTTATTTATTTTTGGCTGCATTGGGTCTTCGAAGCTGTGCGCGGGCTTTCTCTAGTGGCAGAGAGCAGGGGCTACTCTTCATTGTTGTGCGTGGGCTTCTCATTGCAGTGGCTTCCCTTTTTGTGGAGCACGGCCTCTAGAGCTCAGCCTCAGTAGTCGTGGCACATGGGCTCAGTAGTTGTGGCTCATGGGCTCTAGAGCGCAGGCTCAGTAGTTGTAGCGCATGCGCTTAGTTGCTCCTCAGCATGTGGGATCTTCCCGGACTAGGGCTCGAACCCGTGTCCCCTGCATTGGCAGGCGGATTCTTAACCACTGCGCCACCAGGGAAGCCCAAACACCCTTCTTAGAATGAGTGTAGATCTAACTGACAATGTCTACAACTTTCCTCCAAAACTTCGTCCCTCTTCCTGGCCACATCTCAGAGGATAGCCTGCCTTTAGTTAGAACCCATAGAGCTGAAGCTCAGAGAGGTTACGTTATTCATCTCTGAGTGGGTAAGAGGTAGGACGGCCCTTGTAATAAGCAAGAGCTGAGTGTGGGTCGGGGCCAGGGGCTCTGTGCCACCAGAGATGCTGCTCCTCAGCAGGGCAGGGAAGGGCTAGGTGGTGATTCCCTCTCTTTCTCTCAAGGATGTCAGGGATTTATGGTAGTATCATTACACATTGCCCTTCCATCTCCCCACGCCCAATTTTACCTCTTCGACTCCAGTGACAGAGGATGCGTGACTCTTAACCAGCTTCAGGCTGGTGATGGCTTCTGCTGCAGCTGCACTGGAGACGTGAGTTGAGAGTAAAGTCCACTCAGAGTGGCTGCCCCTGACCTTGTCGGGGCCAGTCCTACAATGCTTTCCAAGGACATGCTACACAGCCATAGGGCCCCAGTGCAAGGCTGGCAGGGGTGGGGGCAGGGACAGAAATTAACCTCAGGTAAATAGAGCTCTCTCCATCCAAACCCTCTTTGATCAGGCCTGCCTGCCAGTCCTGGAGTATGACTTACCAGCCTTTGAAATGACACAGGAAGCGGGAAGCCGTTTATTCTCCAAGAAGGACCCCACACTACCTGCAGAAGACTAATTATCCATGACTGTTGGCCCTGTTTCACCAGTGGCGGTGGGTGCCCCCAGGGTCCCTCCTCAACAGCCCCTCCCTCTCCCCAGACCCCACGTCACTTCTTCACCAAAAATACACATATCCTGCTGGGGTTTTTATAGAGAAGAGAAAGGGGGACTGCTCTTGCTTTGCCATTCACGTGTGTGAGGTCACCAGGTAAGGGTCGAGAGAAGGAGAAAGAGCAGGTGGAGGGGCAGGTGACAGCAGACCACGTGGCTGATGGCCTCCAGGCTCTGGTCTACACACTACCTTGGAACCGCATACAGCCAGCCCCCAGACAGGGCACCACCCCTGGTTCAGAACCTCTCCCATTTTCTTCAGTGTTCTCAAAGCCCATCATGTATTGTCAATCACCATATTTGTTTTCCAAAATCCCAAGATTACTTAGCAAGAGGGGGTAGCAAAGGTAGGGCCCAGGATCCAGAGATCAAGGCTGCATTCTTAGGGCAACTCCTGCAGTACTAATGGGGCTTAACACTTAGAACTCCTATGGTTTCTGAGTTTATGAGACCAACTCCAGTTCCTACCCATTAATTAGGTCTTCCCACCGGCTCCCACGTGCTAGGAACAAATATGTCACAGGACTTGCCCTGTAAGTCCTAGACTCTGCTCTGGCCCAAAGCCTTCCCAGCCTCTAGCCCCTGTCCGGTTCCTTCCCTACCACACATGGGGAGGGGCAGCAAAGAGAAACCTTCCCGGCTCACATCAATGGAGCAGGCCAGCAAAGACCCTGCTCGGAGGGCCTTCCGGATGATCTAAAACAGACTGACTGGTGGATTCTTCAGCTCATAAAGCTCAGAGATGCCACCTGTGAAATCCTCAAAACCCTCCAGCGAGAGCCTCATAAGAACTGTTGAGCCTGTTGGAAAAAAAAAAAGAATACGTGCATCATTCAGAGCCATTAGCAACCCCAGCGAGGGGACCACATGGGATGGGGTAGGTAGGACATGGTGTGGTCTGGAAGGGACAGGAGGGCCTTTGCCAATTTTGTCTGTGGGCCAGAGAGGGGCTTAGGCCCAGTTTCACGTGGCCAGCTCAGCACTTTTCCAGGAGCAAATCTCAGATCACCTCTCACCAAACCATGTGCTCTTTTAAAAACCAAAATACAATCCTTCCAGAGCTGACCTTGGCTTCTTGGGTTTCTGGGGGTTGGGGGCATGGGTAGGGATGATGGGAACCCTCCCTCAAAGCTGAGAGGCATCCCTTGGGGTTTGCTTTGGGAATAGGGCTGGGAAGGAACAGGGGTTGCACAAAAGGGTACCAGTCAATGAAACTAATTCAAAGAACCCCAAAGAAGACTTTGAACATTGAACGCCAGTGAGAAGGAGTATGACTTCCAAGCAAAGGGTAGAGATTTTGATGAGTTTGGGATCTAAGTACATTTGCTTTATTCTTCTTCTTTGTCATTCTTTTGAAAATTCACATTGGGGCTTCCCTGGTGGCGCAGTGGTTGAGAGTCCGCCTGCCGATGCAGGGGACACGGGTTCGTGCCCCGGTCCGGGAAGATCCCACATGCTGCGGAGCGGCTGGGCCCGTGAGCCATGGCCGCTGAGCCTGCGCGTCCGGAGCCTGTGCTCTGCAACGGGAGAGGCCACAACAGTGAGAGGCCCGCGTACCGCAAAAAATAATAATAAATAAATAAATAAATAAAATAAAAATTCACGTTGACCTAAGAACTGACCTGGGGGTTTGAAAGAGGACAAAGCTGAGACACCAAGAAGCTAAGTGATGGTCCCAATTCACTCATTCATGTGGGACAGAGCTGAGCTTTTAACTCGTAGCCCAAATTTCTGTTTCTCTTAGTTACGGAGGGGTACTTTAAATGGGGTGCAGGGGCTGGGAACGATGGGCATGGCACCCAGAGTTTGGGGAGGGGTTAGGTAAAATCCTCCAAGGAGACTGCAGAGCCTCCCAGCTCCTCCCTGACCCACTTACTTGGCGTAGGCCTTCTCCAGCAGCGTGCTCCAGAGCTCACTGCCTTCCTCGGCGCACAGGAAGAGCAGCTCCCCGTCCTTGGTGGGCAGCCTGTCGTCCACCACCACCTCCACCCACCCTCCATACTGCCAGAACTGTGGGAGGGAAACACAGCACCCGTTCACAGGGATGAGCTGAGAGGCAGAGTCAGCGTTCTCAGTGGGCCTCAGAAGGAGCGTCTGTGCTGATCAAGGTTCCAGCCTTGGACCTTTAATGAACTCCTTAAGAGCAGGATCTGTGTCTTACTTATCCGTGCCCATAGGAGACGCCAGCAAAAGCAGGAAACATCGAGTCCAGTGGCTGAGTTTGTGGATAAGAAAACTTGCATCACGCAGTGGCAACAGTGATGCCGCGTGATGCCACTCGGGCTCACATCTCCTGACCCTCACTCCAAGGTGCCTTCCTCGGGCTTCCCTGGTGGCGCAGTGGTTGAGAGTCCGCCTGCCGATGCAGGGGACGCGGGTTCGTGCCCCGGTCTGTGAAGATCCCACATGCCGCGGAGCGGCTGGGCCCGTGAGCCATGGCCGCTGAGCCTGCACGTCCGGAGCCTGTGGGGAGAGGCCACAACAGTGTGAGGCCCGCGTACCGCAAAAACAAAAACAAAAACAAGGTGCCTTCCTCAAGGCCACATGGCCTGGGGGAGACAGGAGGGGATGGATGTGTGGATGCTTGGATGGACATGTTAAAGCAAAGTTTCTCAAACTCAAGCACGCATCAGGATCCCCTGGAGAGATTATTAAAACCTAGGCTACTGGGCCCCAAACCCAGATTTCTGATTCTCAGCATGGGTCCCAAGACTATGGAAAGTAGTGTCAAGGGCCGTGAGCAAGCCAGGATACCTGAAAATGAAAGATTCCCCCGTAGTTCTCCTGGAAGTTCTGGTCCCTGGGGACCACGCGGTAAAGCAGCTCTTCATTCAAGGTGAGGGAGGCAACGGCCGCCAGAAGCCAGCAGTCACCTGCACCACGTCATGGGGGACACGCACTAGTCAGGCCAGGCCTGCAGGGTCCCTGCTTTCTGTGACCCTCACTGGCCCATTCAATCCAGAGTCACACGACTCCCTTCTGGGTCAGATAGTCTGGGACTCTTTGCCTCCAGTGTCTGAAGGTCCTGCTGCCTCCTTGGAAGTTCTGAGCTTCTCCCTTCCCCCCACCTGCCACAGGCTGACCATTCCACATGTCCTAAGCTCTCAATCAGCGGAGTAGAAAGTGCAAAGAAAGAAAGGAAGAAGCAAAAATCACCCTCTTTGATATGGGGAGGGGGAAGGGTGAGCTGTGACAGAGCGAGAGAGAGGCATGGACATATATACACTACCAAACGTAAGGTAGATAGCTAGTGGGAAGCAGCCGCATGGCACAGGGAGATCAGCTGGGTGCTTTGTGACCGCCTGGAGGGGTGGGATAGGGAGGGTGGGAGGGAGGGAGACGCAAGAGGGAAGAGATATGGGAACATATGTATATGTATAACTGATTCACTTCGTTATAAAGCAGAAACTAACACACAATTGTAAGGCAATTATACCCCAATAAAGATGTTAAAAAATAAATCATCCTCTTTGATTCCTTAATAACAACTTTAAGAAGACATTTGGTTGGAGGAAACACTGAAGCTATTTGGCCGGCTCAGGATGTGTGTGTGTGTGTGTGTGTGTGTTCCTTGCTCCACTTGACCTTGGATAACGGAGAGCTGTCTCTTCGTGTCTGTTGGAGGACTGCCCTTTTACGTTTCAGAGCTCACCATGACAGCTGATCACACTCCTGAGATATTGATTAGCATGAAAAGATCATACTTTTAGACAGAAGAAATAAAAATCAAGAGAGGTTAAAAATGTTAGGGCTCAGTGTTGGTCACTTTGGAGATCCAAGTAAGTGCAGAAGAAAACAGAAAACTGCTTTCTGTACAAGTCGGGACCCCCCAGACCCGTGCCCCTGAGCAGTACCTCCACGGAAGGCACCGTTATCCCCTGTGGTGTCGACTTCAAAAGATTAAGCGCAGCCCCAGACACCCTTTACTGACCTTAGCATCCTGTGGTGGATCTGTCATCCTGGAATTGATGTAAATTTGTCTCACATCTCATTTATAGGCTTCTTCTCCAACAATCTCTGAGATCTCAATGTCCTTACGTGTGCTGCTCGTCGTGTGAAGGAATATTTCATCTTACTGGCCCGACAGCTGCCTCTTCCCAGTTTCACTCCAGAGCCCTACCTCTAGGAGTTTAGGGCTTGGAGACAAGTCTCTCCCATTCCTATCCCAATCAAATGGCTCCAAAATCTAGCCTGTGTGTCTCAGCCTTCACTTTGTCCACAAAAAAAAATCTGAAGCTCTTCACTATATCTTCAGATAAAAGCCCCTTCAACCATTCAGAGACCCTCTGAGGACCTCGTCTAACTCTCTGTGTTCTTTCCACGCTGTGGCCCAAGCTGCACACATAGTCCAGGATGAACACACCACGGTTCTCTCAGACGTGGGCTGCCTGAGCAAGTAGTCAGTAAACTGTGACACAGGAACCCACCTCTGAGGACCCATCATCTTCTCAGTACGGCTCCGCCACCAGGTTATCCTAGAAAACCCTTTGCTCTATCTGCCCTCATCTCTCTCAACAGGGAGGTTCATGATTTGGTCCCAAATGAATTCCTTTCCCCGACCAGCCTCATATATTCTCTCTCTCTCTCCGTCTCTCACACACAGTTACTTTTTGAAGAGCTTTTCTGACCCAGGAGCCAGCCCTGCTCCTGACAAACGTCCTCGGCCCGATGGCAGTGGGCCCCCAGGTGGGACCAGAGCCGGTAGCCGGAGGAGATAAGAATTGGTACAGCAGGCACGGGACTGTGGCTTCTCACTAAAGACCCAAGGGGGGCAGTACCTCATTCAAAGGCAACTTCCAAAGAGTGGATAAAATAACAGGTTTTCTCCTCTCACTCCAGCCTTCTTCCTGTCAACACCTGTGATCACCTCTTTCCTCGGCTCAGAAATCCTCAACTTCCTCCATTGCTTAAGAACAAGATAAAAACTAACAGGGCATCAAGACCCTTCACAATATGCCTCCACCCTACTTCCCCAGCCTGCTTCCCACTGTCCTCCCACCATGAGTCTGATCTCCAGTCGAACTCGGATCTGCACACACCATGCCCTGGTCTTTTCCGGCACACGCTTTCACTCATCCATCCCCTCGGCTTGTAGAGTCCTTGCTGCAGCACCACCCCCTTTCCCCGCCTCCACGAAGCCTTCCCTGATGCTTCTCATCCTCCAGCCGCAGGTCACCTCTTTTTCTTTGTGTTTCCTAAAGACCTTGTTTATACTTCTCTGTGCACAAGCTGCTTCCCAATCCAATCCCTGACCCACTTCGGCATCCCGTGTGCTCCCTCCTCAGAGTCCCCAGCACCTTCTTGGGCCACTTGAACAAGACTGTCTCTGCAATCTCTTCCTGCAGGACAGGGATGTGGATTCCCCATCCTGGCATCCACAGCAGGTGGCTGACACAGAGTAGGGGCTCAATGACCATCTGATGAATAAAAATAAATATGTGCAGAGAAGGACAAAGATCATATGATATATATCACTTATATGTGGAATCTAAAATATCACACAAATGAACTTATTTACAAAACAGAAACAGACTCCCAGACACAGAAAACAAACTTATGGTCACCAAAGGGGGAAGGGGGGAGGGATAAATTAGGAGTTTGGGGTTAGCAGATACAAACTACTCTGTATCAAACAGATAAACAATAAGGTCCTACCATATAGCACAGGTAGGACAAGATATTCGATATCTTGTAATAAACCATAATAGAAAAGAACATGAGAAAGAATATATATATATATATAACTGAATCACTTTGCTGTACACAAATATTGTAAATCAACTATACTTTAATGAAAAATGAAAAAGACTTTAAAAATTATTTATTTTTTTTCATCATCTTTTTAAAAAATTATTCATTTATTTATTTATTTTTGGCTGCATTGGGTCTTCATTGCTGCACACAGGCTTCCTCTAGTCATGTCAAGCGGGGGCTACTCTTCATTGCGGTGCGCGGGCTTCTCATTGCGGTGGCTTCTCTTGTTGCGGAGCACGGGCTCTAGGCGCACAGGCTTCAGTAGTCGTGGCTTGCGGGCTCTAGAGCGCAGGCTCAGTAGTTGTGGATCGCAGGCTTAGTTGCTCCGCGGCATGTGGGATCTTCCCGGACCAGGGCTTGAACCTGTGTTCCCTGCATTGGCAGGTGGATTCTTAACACTGAGCCACCTGGGAAGTCCCTTAAAATTTTTTTAAGTAAACCTGTGACCAAATGAATCAATGACTCATATTTTGTTCTTGTGCAAATTCCCAACAGCACCTACATGTTTGCACCTGAATCTCCCTGGTGTCTGGAGAGGTGGAGCCCAATGAGGACATGCATTGAATCTGACAGGGGTCACCTAAGCCAGCATCAGGGCCCCCTGCCTCTAGAGCTCAGGGGTAGAGGGAGACAAGGGAAGACCATGACGGAGGCGCAGGCCTCTGGGGAGGGGCAGATGACTGGGCTGCAGCCCTCCCTGTGCCAGGTGGCCTCTCACAGAGGTCAGAGCAGCACCTGCCCTCATGACGAGGTGCAATCCTGGCTCTCTTCTGATACTGACATTATTGCTCCCACACAGCTGCTTCCAACAGCCCACCTGGAATATCCCGTAGACGTTACAATTCACGGCACGGACACAAAGGGCCCCTCAGTTGCTGACATCAAAAGGGGCTGCCCAGCTGGAAGAGAGTTTAACTTTCTCTTCATCTGCCTCACTGTTGCCATTTCCCGGGGTCCACCTGGCTCTCAGGGCCAACACAGAGCTGCAAGGAGATGCAGTGCATACACGGGCTTTGGGATGCCTGTCAGGGGCTCCGTAAGGTGTGCACGCACTGTCATCACAAAGATGCTTTCTCTAAGGCACAGACCCAGTGAGCGTGTTCCTCTTCTGAGAGCTCTCTTGGGAAGACATTTATGCCGTCACTCAAAACATTTCAGAAACGTGTTTGAGGATCTGCCTGGATGCTTGTACACATTCATCACGTTCTCCTCCGTGGACACATGGCTTGGACCTTGAGCATAAGTTTAATTTCCAAAGGCAACTGAGAGGCTTTTTGATCTAAAGTTGGTGGTGAATAAGGTGGACAGAAAAAGCTGGGAAAGAGTCTTGATGGACAATGCCCGCCTCTCCAGCCACTTTCCAGCAAGGGCGGGTCCTGGTTAGAGTGTTGGCTGACCAGGGAGCTGGAGGGGAGGGTTTTGCGTCACTGACCTTACCGGGGGTCTGCGACCAGCTGAGTTTTCTTCTTCCTACTCCTTCTTCAGGTTATATACGTAATGGGTTTAACATTTATTAAAGTAATAAGTGGATTTATTTTTTTTACTCCACTGAAATAATGCTCCCCTCGATCTCCCCACCCACTGCATCAGCAGGCTTCAGGGCTTCTAGTAAACAGCAGGCAGACCCCAGCGACTACAATGAAGTCTTTGCTCTGCTCTGTCAAAAACGCGTTTTAAGCCAATCAAGAAATAATAATCCTGGGGCTTCCCTGGTGGCGCAGTGCTTGAGAGTCCGCCTGCCGATGCAGGGGACACGGGTTCGTGCCCCGGTCCGGGAAGATCCCACATGCCGCAGAGCGGCTGGGCCCGTGAGCCATGGCCGCTGAGCCTGCGCGTCCGGAGCCTGTGCTCCGCAACGGGAGAGGCCACACCAGTGAGAGGCCCACGTACCGCAAAAAAAAAAAGAAAAGAAAAGAAAGAAAGAAATAATAATCCTGAGTCAGGTTTTCTTAAAAAAAAAAACAAAAAACTCTAAATTCAAAAATTCCATTTACATGTTATCAAAGCTTGATGATCTAAACACCTAGTGTTATGACAAACCCTAGGTAGCAAGAACTTGGGCTATGACTTAAGAGAATTTTCCAGACATCAGGGGGGAAGTGGAGATGCTTCTGGACTACAAGAAGGAGAGAGGACGGGAAAAAGGAGAAAAGGTCAGACATTGGAACTGCTTGCATCGCCCCTCTTCCACCTTGAGGTTGAACAATGGCCGGAGCAGGTACAATAGAAAAACCACAGAGAGATTAAAGAGAAGCCGAAGCAGAGAGGATTTACGCCCTGCTTCCCACGGGGCACGTGGGAGCAGAATAAAAATGGCAACACGGAGTGCTCAGGTGGAGAGAAGGTGAGAGAAGGTGGTAAAGGGCGCCCCCAAGTCTCCCTCTGCCGTCAGATAGTGACTGAGCTGAGCGCAGGGAGAAGGCACGTCAATCCCACCACAGAGGCCATGGCGACCGCGTGGCTCAGGGCCAGGCCCGAGGCGTGACAGCGCACTGAGTCGGGCCTCGGTCAGCCAGGGAAGGTCCACTGGACCCCGACAGCACCAGCAGAACAGACCATACCACGTGCTAGTCCCAGGAGACCAGCGGGACCCAGAGGACAGCAGCGGGCACCCAAGGGCCAGCCACTCTTCTCCCATAGGCTGGGGGACGTTCAGCCTTTCCTTCCATGCAGGCACTGTCCTGGGGAGGCCGGAGAGGGGCCAGCCTTGAAGAAGCAAGAAAGCCCCCAAACAGAGTGGCTGAAGGAGGAATATTTATCCAAAAGAGACAAGAGCCCGAAACAGGCAGAGGCAGAAAATACCTTTTATTGGCTAGTTGACGTTTCCCCCCAACTCATGGTCAGTGTAAACTAGAGCTCCCCAGCAAGCCGAGGGCAGTCGAGGAAGGTAAAGAATGCCATGATGATTGCACATCTGAATGTAACGCAAAGATTCTGACCTGCTAATGTGTGCCTGTGTTCCAAAAATCCATCTTTAATGTTCTGCCACAGCTGAGGCCTCCTTTGTCCCCTCTTCGCCGTAAGGCAGCTACAGTGTTTCACACTCAGGCTGCTGTTTTCGCTCTGCACATCAGTGCCAAGCAATCACCAAAGCCTCCCTCCTCCCCTCCCTCCCGTGGGTGAACCTGCCTTTTCCAGTCCTCGGCATTCAGTTCCTGCCATTTTGGCGACATTAAAACACATACACACACACTTGCGGCCGTGCTGGCTTTGTTGACAATTCCCATCTCTCAGGCTAGATCGAGAGCTGACTGGAGGCCCCAGCACAAAATGCTTCCTTGAACGAAGTCATGTAGGTAGCAAAGTGTCAGATGGGACCTGACAATTCATATCCTAATTACCAGCAAGAAAGTCTCATGGCTTAGCCCATTTTGCAGTTGATATCTCGAACAGGGAGAGATAAAACAGCATACATTAATACTGTATAAGACTAGAACCAGGGGCTTCCCTGGTGGCACAGTGGTTAAGAATCCACCTGCCAATGCAAGGGACATGGGTTCGAGCCCTGGTCCACGAAGATCCCACATGCCACGGAGCAACTAAGTCCATGTGCCACAACTACTGAGCCCACGTGCTACAACTACTGAAGCCTGTGCGCCTAGAGCCCGTGCTCCACAACAAGAGAAGCCACCACAATGAGAAGCCTGCGCACCACAGCGAAGAGTAGCCCCTGCTCGAGAAAGCCCTCGCACAGCAACGAAAACCCAAAGCAGCCATAAATTAATTAATTTTTTAAAAAAGAAATGTGACAGTAAAAATTTTTTAAAGACTAGAACGAGACTGAGAATTTAGAGCTACTATCTTAGTTAATAAAGTTCCTGTAAGTTTGGGATTAGCAGATACACACTACTATTTATAAAATAGTTAGACAACAAGGACCTACCGTATAGCACAGGGAACTCTATTCAATATCTTGTAATAACCCATAATGGAAAAGAATCTGAAAAAGAGTATATATGTATATATATATATATATATATATATATATAACTGACTCACTTTGCTGGACAGCCAAAAACAACACAACATTGTAAATCAACTATACTTCAATTAAAAAAGGAAAAAATATTAAAACTGAACAAGAAATTAAATTACAAAGCTCCTATAACATTAGCGTATCCAGCTGGAGCAGGTTTCTCTAACTGAGCACTGCTGACACTTTGGTCTGGATAATTCTGTGCTGTGGGCTCTCCTGTGCACTACAGATGTTCAAAAGCATCCCTGGCCTCTACCCACTAGATGCCAGCAGCACCTGCCTCCCAGTGTGACAGCGTAAAATGATTGCAGACATTGCCAAACATCCCCTGGGTTGGGGGATGGAGGATCATTCCTCCGCATGAGCCAGAACAACCACAGTAAAATCAGGGGTTGAGGAAAGTCTGCACTGGAGGGAGGTTGGACAAAACGGCTTTGCATAAGTCTCCGGTTTTCAACAACTGCGCAGTATGAAAACGTCAGTGACAAGAATGATAATGATGTTTCTTTAGTCTATTACTCCTAGAGTCTTCTGGGAACCACTTTCTGCTTCCCCCTTCCTTCTCTCACTCCTGTCTGCTCTGGTTAAAGAAAATTATAACAGCCAAAGGAAGGCTCTGGCTCGCTCATCAAGGTCAGCATCCAAGCCAGAGTAGGGTGTCATCTTACCCAGCTTCCAACATGTGCTCATCTCAAGACCTCGGGTGTAACATGATTAGACTCAGGCCCACCCACCTGGATTTGGAAGAGTGACCATTTGACCCCCTGTGCACCCCTCTAAGCTATGTCATTCTGCCATTCCTCTTTCCCTGCAAATCATAGAGATGCCAGCCCTCACCTCCACAAGCAGAGGCAAAGCTAGACATTTCTGAAACTGGACGACATCATTTCCACTGGATCCCCCCAGCCCCCTTCCTGCAGCCAGCCTCCATCCCAGACACCCCTCTGCCCTCTCCCCAGGCTTAGCCCTGGAGCACAGATAGACATCTGGCTCCAGCTCTGCAGTGGCCTTTTGACATCCTCAGGGCTCCTGTTCACTCTGAGATTATTGTTACCTGCTCCCCCAAGCCACATCACTCCCTGGAGCAGTGCCTACCCAGGCTAGCCGGGCTGTGCACAGGGCGAGGGGAGTGAGTGAATCAGCCATGTTCATATCCCCTACATCCTAGCAGAACACTCCATTTACATTCCTGTCCTCTTTGAATCATTTGTAAATCTCCCCTATCTCATACCAGCCTCCAACTCTCCTTGGAAAACATATGTTTGAGAGGTTCCCTTCCTTCAGGATTGGGAAGTAGTTCTTATATGTCATCACCACTCACCAGCATTTAGCAATCATTGCTCATGTAGGACACTGGGACAAGAGAGACGTAAAAGGCGTGGTCCCTGCCCTCGGGGAGCCACAAGCTTAGAAAAGTCAAAATAACATGGCCATTGCCCTGAGAAAGCCCGGGTTTAAATCCTCAGGCCCTGACTTGTCTGCTGAGTGACCTGTAGCCAACCCTTAACTCTTACAATCCTGTTTTCTAATCTGTAAAATGGGTTTGTACCTCACAGTTTATTGTATAGGATCATTTAAGCACAAAGGACTTATTTGCAACAAGAGAGATGTTTAAGAATATACATAAATATCAACCTCCAGTTGGAAGAGAGGACATCAGGACATAAAAAATATAAAAGATGCACATGGATGTACATGTAACAGCAGACATATTTTTAGGGGGCCTCTTGAGTATCTTGATTAATGGTCCCCTGTGGGTAAGCCAGCTTCCCTCTACCCTGACCCCACTTGCCAATACAGCTTCAGGGAGGGCAGAGAGAGATGGGCAGGAAGAGGTGGGCTTCAAAAGTCCAGAGCAAGGAGGAGGGGCCCAAATGGGGTGAGGTGAGCCCAGAGGACAGGGCCTCCTGGACCCTCCCCAGGTGGGACTCAGAGAGAAAACCATTGTGGGGAGAAGTTCTGCACCAGAGAAGGCGTGGGCATCCCCCACAGAATTAAGAGCGTGGTGAGCCGTGATGGACAGAGGTGCTTGGCTGACACTCAGGAAACCCCCTGAGTTCCCCTGTGGCCTCAGCAACTAAAGGACAGAGGCCACCAGTGTGATGCCACCAGAAGGCAGGGCAGGAAGCAGACCAACCACCCCTTCAGCAGACATGGCCAGTGCACAGGAGGCCCCATATGGCCATCTTGGGGAGGAGAGGACAGAGGAGAAGAATCTGGAGGACTAAAGAGTCTTCCCTTCCCAAAAGGGACCGAGTTACGCCAGAAAAGACTGTTTCAACTACTGGGTTGGACAAAGTTTTAAGTTGAACTGGACTAAATTTAGTTAGTTCCCCACTTCCCTAGGCAGGGCTCCTGGGGAAGGTGAAAGCAGTTTTAGATCACGGGGACTCCAGAGGCGCTGTCTGAGACGAGCTTTCAGAAAGTCTCCCACGATAAGCGACACTTCTGCTCAGAAGGGACAACTCCAGTGGCCTTCCCGTATCCAGGGCTAAACAGGAGCCTCAGTGTCTCCTGGGCTAGTAGGTGGTGGCTCTCGGGCTCTGTCTGCAGTGGTCTCTTTCCCTCAGACAGACTCGGAGTCAAAGGAAACGCGTCTGGGAACCAGTCACACTCACAAGTCACAGTGGACCCTGCTCTGCCCGGTTCCATTCAGCATTACCACCTCCCGCTCTGAGTTACGTGTAAAGTGCCTGTTCTCTGCACCTTCCTGGAGCCTGCAGATGTACTCTGGGCTAATGGACCGTGCATGCCTGGCCCCTGATAAATCCTGCCAAATCCCGAAGTAGGTTAATGCAACAGTTTTTGGGCCGGGTGCGTTCTTTCAAAATGGAGATGAAAATAAAAAGGCACCCGAAGCTCAGCCCTTCACCCTCCAAGGATTCCCCTGAAATCACATAAGGCCCCCCCTTCGTCAGCATCCCCCCAAAAAGGAGAGTGTCTTCCTACATTTGAGCCTCTCAGGCTCTGTACCGGGTGAAGGGGGCATTTAATCCCCACTTTCCAGATCCGTACAGCTGAGGCCCTGAGCAGCTGCGTGACGTCTCAAGGTCAGTCAGTGTCCGAGCCAGGTCTAGTGCAGCAGGATGATTAGCTTCCTGCCTCTCCACACCCTGCAGAGCCCTCAGAAGCCGAAGCAAATGGGATTATCCCCCTATATGAAATACTGCGCCCTAGACTCCTGGGCAAGACCATCATGAAGTTTCAGGAGCCTTCTCTCCTCCCCTGAGACCACACACAGCTTCTCCTTAGCCTCTCCTCATATCCCCACTTTCCATCTGCCTTCACTACTCCTCCCCCACCCCTTGTTAACGTTTGGTTCACCTTCTGACCTACCTCATCTAGTAGCACCTACTTACAGGGCAATAACATAAAACAGTTGCTACTTCTTGGGGTTGTTATAAAGATAAAGAGGAGATAATCTATGAAAGTGCTTAGCTTGGTGCCGGCTGCAGAGAAAAGCCTTCAATAAGGCTCCTATTATTAGCAATTACCACCCAACACAAAACAATAAAAAATACAGGGGAGGGCTTCCCTGGTAGCGCAGTGGTTGAGAGTCCGCCTGCCGATGCAGGGGACACGGGTTCGTGCCCCGGTCCGGGAAGATCCCACATGCCGCAGAGCGGCTGGGCCCGTGAGCCATGGCCGCTGGGCCTGCGCGTCCGGAGCCTGTGCTCTGCAACGGGAGAGGCCGCAACAGTGAGAGGCCCGCGTGCTGCAAAAATAAATAAATAAAAAATAATAAAGACATGTAGTCACCTTCAGGATGGGAATTTTTTTTCTTTTTTTTCCTTTGGCGGTGCCTCCTGGCTTGCGGGATCTTAGTTCCCCAACCGGGGATTGAACCCGTGCCCCCTGCTGTGAAAGTGCCTAGTCCTAACCACTGGACCACCAGAGGAGTCCCCAGGATGGGATTTTTTTTTATTTGAAATACCTGATCCAGCCTGATGGCCAAGAGTGATATTGGCAAAGAAGGAAGAAAAAACACAAGTAGCCTCTGATTTAAGATACCCCTGTTTTCATGATTTAATAGTGATACAAGGCAAAGGGTTTAGGTAACAGATCAGAAGTCCAGTAAACATTCACGGAGCCCTGCTACACCCCAGGCATGGTGGATTATAGAGATGCAGAAGAGAGTCAGTCCCATGGAGCACACAGGCAGGGCTCCCAGGGTTATTACAACCCCTTCTGCCCGTCGCAGTGCCCACTTCCGGGCGGACGAGGAGCCGTGTCAATTCTCTACTCATCACTACCACCCAGCAGGCTGGGTTTGATTACAAGCCCACTGTACAGCTGTGCAAACTGAGGTGGTGAAGCCACAGGCAGACCATGAAGACCCAGGTCTCCCTGGGGGGCTCTTTGCACCCGGGGTGCTGAATTAGGCACTGCTGGTAGCACAGAACCAGAGAAAGAGAGCAGCCTTCAGGGAGGGACATGTCCCGGAGCACTGCAGGGTGATGGATTCAGGGGCAGGGAGAAGATGGCAGGACCAAGGTGACCTGGGGCGGGGAGAGCACAGTCTGGCCAGACCTGGTCCCCACCACCCCACTGGCATATTGAGATACACTTTCTCCGTTCTGTCAGCCCACTGCACACTGCCCCCTTCTTTTGGAGAACCCCCCTGTGGTTTGGGGGGAGCCTGGCAGTCAGAAGAGCAAAGCCCATGACCCAAGCTGAGCCAATCAAATGGTACCTCACCCCTCTGGCTGAAATAACTGAACCCAAGGAGTGGGCAAAGATCCCAACCACCAGATCAGAGACTTTTTCTGAGATTTGTAAAATCAAAGGTGGTTTGCAATACTACCAAGTTGAAGTCTGGAACCCTAGTGGTCATCTCTCCTTCTGCGTGAAGGCTGCCTGGCATGGAAGACGGTGGAGTGGAGACAGAACAAACAGAGAGAGCTCCAGGAACACCTAGATCCCTAGATCCAGGCTTCTCGAGGCCTGCACTGCCCTTCCCTTTCCATGGTCTCGTGGGATGAGCCAATAACTTCTCCTTTTTCTTTAAGCTGGTTGGGTTGAACTTCTGAAGCCAGTGACTAAAGGAGTCCTGGCCAGTCCAGAGTCATGACTTACCGCATCGGGTGAAAGAAGCCAGAAGCATGTACTTCGTGGTGGGACAGAATCTATTTCTGTGGACACAGAGGCCTCAGAGGGACACGCATGGGCCAACATGCAAAGGAGAGACAGACGGTGCTGGGACAGGCAGCAGAGGGACAAGCGAGGTGCCTGCAGTTCCCTGTGTGATGTGCCAACCATGAGCCTTCGCTGGAAGTGGGCACCGCAGACGTGCCCGACAGGGAATAATCCCACACTTAACAACTTATTCCCTCTCACTATGGTGTGGCCCTGAGATCTCCTCACACTGGAGGGATGCTGTGTGTGTGGCCCTTGCTAGATCTGGTGAGCGTGGGCTCTGCCAGGAAGACCAAGCGTGGTAAGGCTGCAGCTGCAGGGAACCCCTCCTCAGTGTGTCCGGGTGAAGAACTCCAGGCCTGGGGATCCAGGGAAGGATTTTATCTGGGGGCTGTTTCATCAACAGGTACCCATTTGATTACTTCTGTGGAGGCAAACCACACCGCCCTCAGGCAGAGACTGAGTCACTCAACAGAAAGTCATATTACACAGTAAGAATTACCTGGAGCAACTGAAACTTTAGCATTGCAGGCTTCCCAGTCTTTCTTCCTACAATAATGTCTCCAAAGAAAGTTAGCTCCTGGACTCTACATGAGCACAGGCTCTGGTGGGAGGCAAGGGGCTCACATGGCGAGGATGAAGCCTGGCTTGGCGAGAAATACATTGTATATATATAATATAATTACGTTGAAATAGTTATCAAAATATGTTTTTAACATTAGAATATGGTAAGGTTCGTACTTCTTTATTAACATTCTATATAAAAGTTTTGGAGTGGCGACTAATAAGCACCATAATTATGAGGTAATGATGAATATGTGGTATTTTGAATTATTTGCAACAATTGTAATGTAATATGAATATAATCCATGATTTCTATTACTGTGCTTCATTGTCTGCATTCATACCAAAAGGAAATAAGTTAGTGAGAGTTGGTGTAACTAAAGATGTAACGGTACAATTCTTTCATGCTCTGGAGATAATGTTCAATATACAAATCCTCTGGTAGCCCACTGACTCAAATTCACACTAAAGTGTAAATGATTGTCCCGGGCCCTTTCCTCAGAGTAGATAAGACAGTGGTGATAGTGGGACTGAATATGAGGTCACTAAGCACTGAGAATCAAATAGAAGGGAAAGATATTCCGTGGTGGCTGAAGCAGCCACACTTCAAACCTGCTGACAAAAACCCTCACACACACACTACCGCGGAGAAGGACATTCACTGCACCATTTTGTATAATAGCTGAAGAGAGAAAATAATACGTGTCCATCAGTAGGAGACAGGCTAAATCAACTGGTACTTCGCACTGCAATGGACTGCAATATTCTGAGTGGTTACAAAGGAATGAAGCCCTTCATACGCTGACATGGAAAGAGCTCCAAGACATTTTATTTAATAAAATAATAACAAATAATGGAAAGGTGCTAAACAATGTTTACAGTGTGCTTGCCTTCAAGGCAAGAAGGGGATACAAATTAGAATACGTATTTAGACTTGCTTGAATTTGCATGAAGAAACACTGAAAGGATAAGGAAAAAAAAAAGGTTCCAGGACAGCAAGCGGTGGAATAGATGGAGACAGACAGGAAGCTGAACCTTCACGGTGGACCTTTCAGTTGTTTTCATTTTTGAACAGTGTGTATTCAAAATAATAATAAAATCACGGTAACACAAAACTGTGTAAAGGACATCATTTTCATTATATAGATCAACTGTTAAAAAATAATAACAGGACTTCCCTGGTGGCACACTGGTTAAGAATCTGTCTGCCGGTGCAGGGGACACGGGTTCGAGCCCTGGTCCGGGAAGATCCCACATGCCGCGGAGCAGCTAAGCCCATGCGCCACAACTACTGAACCTGTGCTCTAGAGCCCACGAGCCACAACTACTGAAGCCCACATGCCACAGCTACTGAAGCCCGCGCTCCTAGAGCCCGTGCTCCGCAACAAGAGAAGCTACAGCAATGAGAAGCCCGCGCACCGCAACGGAGACCCAATGCAGCCAAAAATAAATAAATAAAATAAATAAATTTTTAAAATAATAATAAATAAAAAATCATAACAAAGATGTTTTAAACCTGGAACAGACCCCACTGCATTGTGCTGGACTGTGTCAAGCCTGAAAGGCACTGAAAAACATGAATCCCTGTCACACCCTGATTCAACAGGTGCAGCATGACACCCCCTGGTTCTCTGATGAGGAAGTTTTCTTCTTAATCTCGCCACGATCCACCCATCATTAATGCCACCGAGCTCAAGACTCACAGGCCACACAGGTTGTTGTCACTTAGCTCCTGGCAACCACCCTGGTGCTGAGTTGCAGGCCTGGCGTGCAGGCACCCACTTCGATACATGTTGAGGCTCCATCTGGTCCACAGGCCCTCCGGCCCCGTACCCAGCATCCTTCAGGAAATTGGACTCAACAACCCCTTTCCGCTCTGCTCATTAAAAACCACCACTGCAGCAGGGCTAACCCGGAGCAGCCTCCACGGCGTGGCCCCCTCACTTTGATGTGAGTTGGATTCGGAGAGTCAGGTTCATTTACTGCTCCTCTAGCTGCAGGCTCCATCAGCAGCGCACGCTCACCATGGTAACGCTCAGGCCTCTTTTGGGAACCCTTCTTTTCTCTGAGCTTAAAACTATTCAAAGGAAGATCTATCCAAGTTGATCAATTAAAAGACACTTATTAAATACCTTTGCCAAAGTCAAAACATCTACAACAAGAAGCTGTTAAAAGCATAGATTAGAAGCTGTGTTTCCCTGAGACATGTGCTAAATTAGGTTAAATATTTAGCTGGAAGTAAAAAGGTACAGCACAGTCATCCAGAGCAATAAAAGGTCAGAACGCTACCCCTGTGTGAGCCCTCACACAAAGGCTTAGGAGACTGTGGCTTTCAGGGAACAGGGCTCGTGTCTGTGTGGTACCCGAATCGTTCTCACTGCTTTGTGCTCACGCACCATGAGCTCTGGCTAAGGGGATATCGGCTATACTCGTCAAAGGAGAGAACATTGGAAGCATTTAAAATAAATGCCGGTGATTCAAAATCATAAAAGTTTCCCACAGGCTCAAGAGAACAGGAGGAACAAGGAGAAAAAGGATGGAGGGGAAATCTCCTGAAGGATAAAGGGTGATTGGTGCCGCATGGATGCTGAGATTTTGTTTGTTTGGCTAATTTTCAGCAAATAGGATTTGTCTCCTCCTGCCTTCGTTTCCAGGTCTATTTCCTGCAGCTGTCACTGGCTGGCCATTTGGAAGCCCAGCAAATTCAATTCAGAGCCGTGTTGTCCCTGAAACGACAGTGTTGTCCCACTCAATGAAGAAACTGTGATGCCCTGGGATCAGGAGGGCTTATGAGATCAACGGTGCTGATCTGCTATCAAGGAGAACCTCGGTTTCCAACACTTAAGGCTAGAACGTACAAAATAAATTATTTCCTCAACTTAACTAAGCCTGATTTGAAGGGAATATGAAAGGTTGGGAAGTGAAGGTTCTTAATCCCAGGATTCCGGGCTGGAAAGAAGCTTGGCTGGAAAGCTGGGATTCTTCTTTTCTTACTCATGCTAAGAGCATGTATCATGACAGCCCATAATTATATAGACATGGCCATTCCACAGGGCAAATTACATCCACTTAAAGGTCACTACTATCAAAACACAGCACAGCGTGGTTATCTACTGCGTGCCTATAATTCTGGCTCGTGACTCTAGCACTAAAAGGGGTTAAATGAGCCTATGGAAAATCTCCTGTTAGGAGGAACCAAATATAGTTCCAGCATTCCAGACCCAGAATGGAGAGTACGGTCTCAAAACACAAACCCATACGGATAAGTCACAGACATAATGTAGTCGGTCAACTCTAACAGCGTAATCTGACGTTACTCATTACACATACACGCCTGCCCTCTCCCAAATCAAACAGGACTCTCCCCAGTTACTCACCTAGCATACCCTGACAAACGTCTGTACGCGTGGCTCCACCAACGATAAACTGAGGGCTGGGACACAATTCCTGAAACCAATCGGGAAAGCAATTGCAAAACACAAGTCACAAGATGGTGGCAGCAAGAGTGAAAGAACGTGATAGTCCCAAAATTCATGGAAGAGACCTAGGAGAACATCTACTGCACATACCGCCTTTTATCACTGAGGATGCTGAAGCCCAGAGAAGGCAGGAGAGCTACCCACAGTCACACAGCCAGGGGTGGCAGAGCAGGAGGTGGTGCCCACGGCCAGCTCTTTATCGCTATATATACTGTGTGGGTGTGTGGGTGTGAAAGCGGGTATGGGGGAGGGTAGGAGAAAGGCAAAGGCTGAGATAATGACATGAGGAACTGTGATCTCACCCATTCAGACAACACCCCTATTTACAGGGAGAGGATGAGGCCAATGTATAACACTCTAACAAAATGCCCTGCGCCCTGTAGACGCTCATTAAATACTTGACTCAACGATGACCCCGTGAGCTGATGGAAACAATGAGGCGTCAGGAAGTGTCCTATACAGAGGGGAGAACTCAGCTCCATTCCCACATCTGACCTACACTTTCCCTGCTCACCTACCTCAAAGTGGCAGCCCTACAGCCTTGTATAAAGCTGCTAGCTCCTACCTAAATGGGCCAAGACAGTGCCTTTGGACTGGCTTTTTTTTTTTTCTTCCAAATATTAAAAAAAATCATTAACTTGTTTTCTATTAAAAAAAAATATGTGCATATGGGTAAAAAAAAATCTAACAGGGCTTCCCTGGTGGCGCAGTGGTTGAGAGTCCACCTGCCGATACAGGGGACATGGGTCCGTGTCCCGGTCCGGGAAGATCCCACATGCCGCGGAGCGGCTGGGCCCGTGAGCCATGGCCGCTGAGCCTGCGCGTCCGGAGCCTGTGCTCCGCAACGGGAGAGGCCACAACGGTGAGAGGCCCGCGTACTGCAAAAAAAAAAAATGGTTAAGATGGTAAATTATATGTTGTGTGTATTTTACCACAATTTAAGAAGAAAAGAAGAAAGAGAGGGAGGAAGGAAGGAATGAAGGAAGGGAGGGAGGGAGGATGGAAGGAAGGGAGGGAGGGGGGAAGGGGGAGGGAGGGAGGAAGTGGGAAGGGAGGGGGAGGGGGAGGGGAGGGAAGGGGAGGAAAGAAGAGCAAATGAACTCATTGGTGCACCTCATTTCTGGACACCCCAACCTTCCTACAGGCCCCTGAGAGACTTCAAGGAAAGAAAGAAATGAAGCATTTAGGAACAGGCTAAGTTTTCCCAGATTCCAAGGCACATCCCCAATAGAGATAGAATCAGGGTCATTACAAACTCAGGAGTCTATTCAATAATCTGTAAGATCTTAGAGGATAAAACTGGGTCCTATAATGTATCGTGTGATGTGTGAGCACAGCCTGGTCAAAAGCAGCTGAGTGAGAATCCTTCACTGATGACTGGGGATGGAGAGGGTACATTCTGACAAGCTTTTATTTATTCATCTGAAAACTCCCAATAATGGGAGTACTTCAGTTCCACGTTAATCAGGTTCTACTACCTCATGGTCTGGCTTTTATAGCATTTTGTTGACAGGCACAAATCAGCATTCCAGTCTGAAATTACCATATTTACGTGGACAGTGAGATTAGGTAAAGACACAGTTTAGGGGAGAACGTGAAATGTGGTTGAGGAGGTGAGGGCTTTAAGAATTTCAAATGAAAGAGAAAAACTAGGCAAAGGCTAAAGATACCTGACTTTGGTCACAGAGTGAAATCTTCTCCCCTCCCCCGATATCCATCTCCCCTCCCCCAAGCTCCTTGGGATCCTTCAGTTCCACTCGAATGTATTCTGCTCCCCTAAGTCTTTCCATCATTCAGTCCTGACATCCCGCATTGCCATGCCCGTGGTTGATGCCTGTTAGCACTTCCTACATTCTGCCCAGGATGTCGATCCTTTATTCATGTATCTGCCTCCCCACAATCTCCCTCAGAGCCGAGATCCCAGCTCATTCCTCAGTTTCTCCCCGACCACCTTTCTAAACAGGGCATAGCCAATGCCTGGCCCAAAACAGAGGCCTAAAAAAACTGTCTGTTGAAATGAAATGTGGCTGCCAACTCTTGACACTAGAATATAAAACCATGGTTCCCAACCTTGATTTTGCCAACATCCCAGAGCACCCACATAGGTTCCAGAGGGGCATGGAAGATGGCTATGGGGGGCTGGAGGGAAGAAGGGTAAAGGAGTTATGCTCAGAGGTGGTAACTGTTGTGTAAAATTGATAGGATGAAAACAGAAGGGGTAGAGATAGCTGGAGTTAAAGGGTGATTTTGACCACATCCAAGGAGTTATTCTCTCCTTATCCTCCCTCTTCAACCATTGCCAAGAAAATAAGGACCATGGCTTGATTTTCCCATCATGGTCTAGAAGACAAACGGCCCCCTGGCCAAGGGTCGCAAAGCGTGTTCTCTTATGAGACTTGTGAGCCAGGCACTGAGCAGAGCGCTTCAAAGGATTATCTCAATTCTCACAACCACTCTGTGTGTGGGGGGCTCCTATCCTTGAGGGTAAATCACTGACAAGGGTCACAGAGCAGTAGGTCATGGGCCCAGGTTTTGGGGGGATGGTTCTACATCCCTTGCCCTTGAGATCTGGTGGGGGGGGGTAATCAGTGACAGCATCCCAGAGTCCCTGACTCCCATCTGTATTCACAGACCCCCAGCCCCACCTCTCCACTCCCTAGCCTCAATAGAACAATGACAATTCGCAACCCTGCACACTTTAGCAATGACGTCATAGTGTACCCCAGGACTGATTACTTCTAGCATTGGTTTTTTCCATCTTGCACTGGCCCAGGGGTCCTATGTAATAGCTACCATGCCTTCTGCGCCTATTATGTGCCAAGCACTGTGCTCTGACCTTTATCTCCAGTCCTTGTACCAACACTGAAAAATAAGATGCCAGTAGCACCATTTTACAGATGAAAAAACTGAGGATCCCAGCAATTATCTGTCCAAGACCACACAGGCAGAGGCAGGATTCAAATCTAACTTGTCTGGTTCCAAAGCCAGTGCATGCTCTTCCCTCTATACCTTATCACCTCTGAAAAGATGTTTTTTAAAGTGGAGGGCTGGGGGTAGGCTGAAATACGGGTTACAAGAACATAGGGCCAAGAACCATAACTTCTCCCTCAGCTACTTTTGACCAGAAGCGAGGGCCCTCCATCCTGACACTCAACAGCAAACCCATCTCCTTACCACAGGCCGCTTCCAAACAATGCCTTGAGTTTGGGGGGAGCATGGTCCAAGATCCTCGTAGTCCAAGGCTGGTGGGCACGCTGGGAACTCTGGATCCTTAACTAGGACCCCTGAGTCCAAGTACTTCTGCCTCAGGGTCTCAAAGTCCTGGCCCAAGTACTTCACGGCTTTCTGGTTGGAGCCAAGACCTTCAGCTGCCGCCTGCTGCTTGGATGCTCTAGCCACCGGCGCTGCCATGGTCGAGGGCTCCGTGGGGTAGACAGAAGGGCAGAGCTGCTCTGTGCTGTCAGAGATCCGCCCCACGGGGAGGGGAGCTGTAAGGCAGTGCGAACGGGAGGTGGAACAGGTAAACATCTCACCTGAGGCCCTGCTCCAGAGGGAAGTGAGTCACAGCCAGGAACAGATATGTACCCAAGGTGCAAATGAATCTGCCCCACCCTCCCCTTCTGCTTTCAGCAGACAATTTGGAGGCTGGGAAACTTCCAGGGCCCCTCCCAGGCCATTAGCCTGAGAAATCCATTAGGATCACAGACATCCATCCCCATCTCATTGCAAGACCCTGCTTACTTCCCATTGGTCCCATCAGCTGAGATGAGAAGTCTTATTGGGCAGCTTGAAGCCAGTATTTTCCAAGGAATTGGTTCTCAGCAGGAGGGCAAGGGGTTAGAGGGGTCTCCTTTCCTTCCAGAAAAGTTTAGTTCCATATTCGCTAGAAGGACAAAAATATCAGAGAAGGGTGATTCATGGAGTGGATCAGAGTAACCCCAAGTAAAGGTGTCCCTCCTACAAGTGAAGGGTTTGGCCTTTGCCTGGGTATCTAGCCCAACAGCACCAGTAATTAGCTCTGTCACCTTGGGCAAGTTAGTTAACCTCTCATCCCCTTAATTTTCTCACCTGTAAAACGAAAGGTAATAGTAGGCTCTACCTTATAGGGTTGTTTGGAAGGGTGATGAGATAGTACATGGAATTTGCTTTGAATAGTACATAAGAAACACTCAGGAAGTGCCAGTCATGGTTATTCCTAGGAACCAGGACCAGAAAGAGAAGGCCTGGGGAATAAGAGTTGTGGGTTCTAATCTCAGAAGGGAAATGGGCTCTGGGACCTTGCATTAATCGCTTTTCTCAGGGTTCCAATTTCCGAGGCCTGGTTTACCCTAAGGATCTGGAACATCAGTGATTTTTGAAACTGGGAGGGGGAGTGGCTGAGAAATGGTCCTCCAAAGTTACTGAGTCCCAAACTCTGGAACCTGTGAACAGTACATACCGTATTTGGAAAAACAATCTTGGCAGTGGTGATTAAGGATCTTGAAATGGGGAGATTATTGTAGCCCTAAATGCAATCACAAGGGTCCTCATGAGACAGAGGCAGAGGGAGATTTGACAACAGACAAAAAAGGAGAAGGCAGTGAATGAATAAACACCCACAGGTATAAGATGCCCAGTGGTTGGATAGATACATACCGGGCATAGTGGACCCAGCATGTTCAGGCAGGGGTCTCATGAGATTGTTTTCCCTTGCTTTGGTTTCTCCCCGAGCCTCCCGGGAACACTCCCTTTAGGCTGACTGAAATGAATAAGCCCTTCTCCATCTAATCACAGAGTAAGCACAGCTGGTAATTTCCCTTCTCCGTAAGGGTCTCCTTTGGGGTTAGCAATCTCTTCCCCACCCCACCTGCCTAAATCACCTCCCTTGTCACGTCCAGATGCTGCATGAACAAATTCATCCTCATCTAGGCAGACAGGTCTGAGCTGCTGGGAAGAGAGCCCTCATTTTCCGAGCCCAGGAGCCGTCTCTGCTCACCAGCCCCACCTGAGCTGACAGCCAACGTCTCCCCGTTACCCAGCCGGGCTCCCGCTGGCCCTGTCAACCATCTCCCCAGCTTCACACCTCAGACACCCCACAAGAGCCACTGCCAGCTCCACCCAGGAAGCCCAGGATCCACAACAGAGGCCGATGAGGCCAGGCAGAAACACACCTGCCGGCACCGACTAGTAAGAACTCTTCTTGGCAAACAGCGTTGGTGAATGCAGCTCAGATAGAGCACTCAGCTTATGCACAGCGGCTCCTCTCGGCCAGAAGGACAAGGCTGCATTGTGCCCTCAGCAAGGAAGACAAATCACCCCAAAGCCCAAGTGTGCTTTTCAGACAAAGTCTGCAAAGCTCTTTGTCATGCAGAACCTTAACTTCAGTCTCTCCCCTGGGCCTTCCCATTTCAGAATTCTAAGGCAAGCATGGGGTGAATCCAGTGTCAAGAGGATTACAGAGTTCTCGTACATTGCTGGTGGGAATGGAAAATATACAGACACTTTGGAAAAGAGTTTGGCAGTTCCTCAAAATGCTAAACACAGAGTGACAGAGTAACTTCTAGTAACATTCCACTCCAGGGAATTGAAACAGACTTGAAAACTTAAGTCCACACAAAAACTTCTACTCCGATGCTCATAAGACATTATTCACAGTAGCCAAAGAGTGGAAACAGCCCAATGTCCGTCAACGCACGAATAGACCAACAAAATGTAGTACAGCCATGCAACTGAATATCATTCAGCCATAAAAAAGAATGAAATACTGACATATGCTACAACATGGATGACCCTTGAAAATATTATGCTAAGTGAAAGAAGCTAGTCACGAAAGGCCACAAGTTGTATGCTTCTAGTTATATGAAACATTCAGAATCGGCAAGTCCACAGAAACAGAGTAGAGTATTGGTTGCCGGAAACCGAGCAGAGAGGGGAACGGGGACTGACTACAAATAGGTATGAGGTTTCTTATCGGGGGTGATGGAAATTTTCTGGAATTAGATAAGCAGTGATGGTTGCACAACATAGTGAATATAATGAAAAAAATCACAGAATTGTATATTTTTAAATGGTGAGTTTTGATTATGTGAATTATATCTCAATTAAAAATTTTAAATAAAAGAAAATAGTATTAGAGAGAAGATGGCCTGCTGTGATCCACGCGTTCATTCGTCGTCTCTAAGTAAAAGATGGGTTCCCCGTCTGCCCAGGACAGGAAGTATCCCATCACTCCAAAGAGTGCCAGAGCTGTAAGACTGAACCCTATCTAACCAGCCCTGAGAAAACAGAAGGCTGGGAAGGCCAGATGTGTGGGCTCATCCCTCTCCAGGTCTGTGGGATCGCACATCACCCCAGTCTCTCATCCCTGGCAGGAAAGGGTGGATCCGCTCAAGCCCAGCTAGGAGGCTAGCTGAGACTGCCCCCCAGTGGCCAACCCTGACTAATGTAAAAACTTACGTTTGAATAGAGGTAGCACTTTCAAGTCCATGACCCATTAGAGAGTCACAGCAAGTCTATGGGTAGATTGTACTGTCAGGCTAACCCAAAGTTACTCACATGGCAAACTTGACCCTAAGTCTTCTGATTTTATTTATTTATTTTGTTGTTGTTTTTGTTTTACAGTATTTTTTTAATTAATTCTTTTATTTATTTTTATTTTTGGCTGCCTTGGGTCTTCGTTGCTGTGAATGGGCTTTCTCTAGTTGCAGCAAGCAAGGGCTACTCTTCGTTGCGGTGCATGGGCTTCTCATTGCAGTGGCTTCTCTTGTGGAGCACAGGCTCTAGGCACACAGGCTTCAGTAGTTGTGGCACACAGGCTTGGTTGCTCTGCGGCATGTGGGATCTTCCCGGACCAGGGCTCAAACCCGTGTCCCCTGCATTGGCAGGTGGATTCTTAACCACTGCGCCACCAGGGAAGCCCAGTCCAGCCCACTCGTAAAAGGAGGGAATTAGCCTCCACCTCTTCAAGGGAGGAGTATCAAAGAATTTGTGAGCATATTTTTAAACCACGACAGTTTGATTGTATTCTTTATTCCAGTCGTGTTGGGCTGTGCAGGTACAGGTGCAGGTGCAGGCACAGAATAGGTGGGAAGTTGGATTAAACAGGGTTATGGACACCTGAGAACAGGAAATCTAAGAACCAGAGTCTTGATGGTACCAGGCTTTCTGAGATCAGAAGTTGAATTCTGCTGAATGTTGGATACTCATAGCTCCCCCAGCCTCAGTATCAGGACTTGTGGCTCCTTCCACCACTGCCCTCCTGTTAGCAAGCCTCTGTTCTGGTCAACCATCTAATTCTGTCTGGCTATCAGCTGGCCTCCTTGGACTGCTCATCATTTTTGCTCCAGTACAACTCTGAGTTTCCCATGGCCCATTGTGTCCTCTCCAGCTCCAGCTCTCTCTCTTGACTTGTCAAGTAAGTGAAACTCCCACCACTAACTAGCAAATCATTCCTTCTGCATTTCTCAGTCCAGTTTCCCAAGAGAGAATCTAACTGGACCAGCTCCCCTTTTGGAGCCAGGCCACATGGGTCCTATGTCACTGACCAGTTTAAGGGATAAGCTGCTGCACCCATGAAGTCCACGCTCTGTCCATACCGCTTGGAGCCCGTCACCATTCTGTGCACCTGGGCTCTGATAAGCATCACCTGCTGGCAGCCCCCCCTCCCCCCGTGTCCCTCTGTTGGAAGGAGGCACTGCTCTCAGGCTGTCAGAGCCCACTTTGCCAGCAGTCACGGAAGTCTGAAGTGCCTCTCTAACCGGGGCCGTCTGCCCTCCAGGGTGCTTGGTGACATACTAGAGCACAAACATATCTTTTTTTGGACTCTCAATTTCACTCAAAGATTTTTTTTGTAAGGCAAATTAGGGGGATTTTTGGGGGGGGGATTTATGGGGGGTTGTGGGGGTTTTTTTTGAGGTACGCAGGCCTCTCACTGCTGTGGCCTCTCCCGTTGCGGAGCACAGGCTCCGGACGCGCAGGCTCAGCGGCCATGGCTCATGGGCCCAGCCGCTCCACAGCATGTGGGATCTTCCCGGACCGGGGCACGAACCCATGTCCCCTGCATCGGCAGGTGGACTCTCAACCACTGCGCCACCAGGGAAGCCCGCAAATTAGGTTTTTAATAAGAAACATATTTAAGGGCTTCCCTGGTGGCGCAGTGGTTAAGAATCCATCTGCCAATGCAGGGGATGCAGGTTTGAGCCCTGGTCTGGAAAGATCCTACATGCTGCGGAGCAACTAAGCCCGTGTGCCACAACTACTGAAGCCCACGCACCTAGGGAATGTGTTCCACAACAAGAGAAGCCACCACAATGAGAAGCCCACGCACCGCAACGAAGAGTAGCCCCCTCTCGCCACAACTAGAGAAAGCCCGCGGGCAGCAACAAAGACCCAACGCAGCCAAAAATAAAAATAAACAAATAACTAAATCTATTTTTAAAAAAGAAATATATTTACGAAGATGTCAGACTCTTCCGAAGGATTTTGTATTTGCTCTTCTCCAAGTTCAAATGTCCTCATTTTAGTGGGTCAATTTTTGAATGTGGGGGAGAAAAACCCATGCATAAAAATATACAAAATAAAACACACCAAAAAAGGAAAGATAAACACAAAGATCAGAAGGGTTTTTCCTTCCATCTTGAAGAGGAGGGAGATGGGGTGGGAGAGGAGCAGAAGAGAGGTATACATTTCAGGTAATGTTTTCATTCTCAGGTGGGTGGTGGATGCATAGGAGTTCATTATACTGTGAACAAGAAATGAAAGAAAGCCATGCATGGACTAATGATGAGCTTGTGTCCTACGTCAAGGATTATAATTAATCTAATTTTGGACATTAACAGAAAAAATGTTCCCATAGCAGGCAGAAGGGGAGATATTTATGGGCTGGGAATTTTGTGCAAGGAGCCTCAAATCTTATAACCCTGGTGCTACAGCAAAGCTCGGCATGAAATTGGATGGAAGGAAGGTACTCATAGCCCATCAATCATTTTTCCCTTGCAGGCCATAGGCTGCACTGGAAATAGCCACGTTTCTCATCTCCCCCCATCCCCATCACTAGGACAAAGAAAACACTGAATTTTCCACTGGGTTTTTCAAAGGGGAGGCAAAGGAAGAAAAAAAAATCTTCATAGGTGTTTATCAGACTTCCAACTTCCAGCAGACTTTAGAGGAGTGCCCCAAGCTGAACCTGTGAAAAACCAGGTGGGAACTTGGGCACATCATAGCAATTTCTCAAGGTTGATTCCAAAACATCGAGGTAGATCCTTCCCATGGTTACTGTTTGAACATATGTCCTATCCAGTCTTTCTCCTAAATGTCCCTTGAGTTACTTCCTTCTTCTCCATGCCCACAGCCACAGCTTAAGTACAATTCTTTTTTTTAAAATTAATTAATTAATTTGTTTGTTTGTTTATTTTTGCTGCACTGGGTCTTCGCTGCAGCTCGTGGGCCCTTAGTTGCAGCATGCGGGCTCTAGGGTCTGCGGGCTCAGTGGTTGCGGTCCGTGGGCTTAGTTGCAGTATGTGTGATCTTAGTTCCCCGACCAGGGATCGAACCCAGGGGGGCTCCCTGCATTAGGAGAACAGAGTCTTAACCACTGGACCACCAGGAAAGCCCCTAAAGTACAATCCTTTTTCCCTTGTAGCCTGGATCATGACGATAGTCTTCCAAATTTCTCAAATCTCTCCAATCTCCAGTCTGATTGTTACTTTAAGTATTTCAATGCCCCTCATCTTGCCTTAAAGATGACGTCCCAACTCCTTGCCATGGCATCGTGGCTCTCACCACCTGGCTTCTACCCCAGCCCCATTACCACAGCAACCCTATCTGCCCATGCTTCCTCCATACAGAGTTATGGGAAACTCCCCCAAAACTACCATGCCTTTTTACAACCCCCCATGCTCCCTCTAACTGAAATGACAGTCACTCTGTTCTCTCCCTGCTTTGCCATGACCCATCTTTCTAGATTACATTCAAATATCAATTTTCCAGAAAGGCTCCCAAGGTAAAGGCCATCCTTTGCATTACACTGAATTGTAATCAGCGGTTTGCTTCTTGGTCCTGAATTTCCTCCACTCCTCCCATTAGAGTTAAAATTCTTTGCATGCAGGGACTGCATTTTTCATCCCTATGTCTCCATTCACCCTTCCCCCACCCCATTATCTCAAACCCCTTTCCTGTGGCCCAGTACCTAGCACATATCAGATATTCAATACATGTTTGATGAATGAATAACTAGCTAAACATACAAGTTATATTCAGGCTTTGTATCTTGCATCCTTGGATTAGCAAAAGACAGAGTATAATTAAGCCCAGGATGGGTAAAATTATAGGAATTTCAGTATACATGTATCCTGAGGGCTCTTATTTTATGTGTAATTCTCTGAAAAGGTTTGCAAATATGACTTAAACTAAGACAACATAAGAAGGGGTTAGGGAAGGGCTAGGGGGATCTAGACAAAATAGTAATATAAATGCAGCCAATAAGAGCCCTAGACCAAGAGTCTGTGGTGGATTCCATCCTCCACCCTGTCCCATCCTCATGGTGACCTGAAGAAGTCACTTTTCTCCCAGGTCTTCCTTTGCTCACCAGACACAGAGGACATGGGGGGCACAGAGCACAGCTCACTATGTGCTCAACCAAGCTACACTTGTCCGGAGGTGACCGGCTCCTGGGCAAGCTGAATGCAGCCATCAGCCCTGGAGCTGGGACAAGCTGTGCCAGGGGAAGGTGAGGGGCGCTCCTTTGCGGTTACCGCGCACTCACGCGTGCACACTGCACAGCACTGCCCTGCACGCCGGGGCCCTGACTGAGCCATTTACTTCCAGCATCCTCTGTTTCAGCAGCAACAACCCTGGGCAGTAGCAACTCTCATCCACCACGTTTTACAGATGTGGAAGCTGAGTTTCATCACACAGTTCATAAATAGCAGAACCAGGACTTGGCAACAGGTTTGTCTTACCTAAAAGCCCACGCTCTTCTCCAGGATAGCATATTGACACCGTTTAAAGAGACAAATAAATGATCGCTTGGAAACACGCAGAATGAACGCTGGAGTTGAACTCGGTGGAGGTTGCTTTCTTGTCACAGACAGACCCCACCCACAGGGACTGACAGGTTCCCGTTGCTAGTAGGAGGTGAGACTCTTTACGCAGCAGGTAGCAAGGGCCAGGAGGTCCAGAGAGCCCAGCTCCTCCCTGCAGCCATGGCGGGGATGTGGTTTCTCAGATCAGCTGAGATTCTATCTAGCTGAAATTAGAGCTGCAAGCAGCAACCGTCAGTGGCAAGGAATTTTTAAAGGTTATCAAAGCAAAGGTGTTCTGACTCCAGCAGCTGGTGGCCTCTGCTGCCCGCTAGATCCCTGTCTCATCCCAACCCACCTTGTGGGTTCATTTAAAACAAGTGCCTGGTGTAACAGTGTCTGTGTAGTAACACTCTTTTCCTGTTTCGCTCCTCAGAGGGTGGTAGCAAGCTGGGTTTTCCGAAAACACTTATAAAGACTATTTTAAACATATTTATAAGCAACTATGGCATTCTGAGAATTGAGAGAGGGAAAGAATCATGCGTTCATCCTGCCTTTCCAGTATGGACTATATTTCAGGGTAAATAGTTGATAACTCAATGCTTTTCTGTATAGAAGAATTGCAGCTAATAATCGAACAAATAACAGAATTAGAAGAGTCACCATTTTGCAACCTTTGAAGAAATAATGGGCTTAAGCAGCCACCAATGCATGATAAAACTATTAGATGAAAAGTTAATTAGAAACTTTATAATGGATGGATCAGGCTGACAATACCTAAACGCATTTATCAATCTGCACATCACTAAAAATGTGAGATTATTGATTTCTTACATGATATCCTAGGATATACAACACAAGTCCACCCGTGAAGAATTCTATCCTCTCCCTAAAACTGAACTTAAATCTGATAAAACCTCTAGATCTAATTGCCATTTTAGAGAAAATCAAAGATTAGGCACTTTCTCAATGTCCGTACTATTGACATTTTGGACCACATAATCCTTTGTTGGATAGAGCTATTCTGTACATTATAGGACATTTAGTAACATCCCTGGCCTCAACTTACTAGATATCAGTAGCATCCCTGCAGTCATGACAACCAAAAATGTCCAGACATTGCCAAATATTCCCTAGGTGGCAAAATCACCCCCAGGTAAGCACCACTGAGTTAGAGATACATGTTAAATGACAGCATGAGGATACAATCAGCCTGCTCCCAAATGTGAGAAAGTCTACAGGACAAATGATCCACTTTCTTCCAAAAATAAATGCCATGGGGGAAAAAAAAGGAGTGAAGGCATGTTATAGATCTAAATGTAGTTAAATTCATCAATCAAATGCAATGCTTGAGCCTTCTTTAGACCCCAATTTGAACAATCTGTAAAAAAACATTTTGGAGACAACTGAGGAAAACTGAACATGAGATTGGTACTATATGATGGTAAGAAATTATCGTTAATTTTGTTGGGTATGATAAGATATTGTAGATGTATTTTTATTGTACATATATATTTTAAAATATATATATTTAACTCCTTAACAGATAAACACTCACACCAAAGTATTTTCAATTAAAATTATATTTTTCTGTCTTTTGACTTAAAATATTCAACAAAGAAAGAAGGAGCCAGCAGAGATGAGTAAATAAAACAAGAAATTAAGAAAATTGATCATTGTTGAAGCTGATTGATGAGTACAAGAGAGTTCATCTGCTTCTCTATTTACTTTTGTGTAGGTTTTACATGTTCCATAACAAGATGGTAAAAATAGAATAAAATAAAAGCAAAAGGTCTTTTGCTTCTAGTAATAGTAGGTCAGGTTATTCAAACGATCCTCCCACTAAGGACAAAAAAATAAAATCTGGATGAAGGCGTTTAAATTTAAGAGCATTAATAGCTAATGAGGGGGGAATTCCCTGTTGGCGCAGTGGTTAAGAATCTGCCTGCCAATGCAGGGGACACGGGTTTGAGCCCCAGTCCGGGAAGATCCCACATGCCGCGGAGCAACTAAGCCCGTGCGCCACAACTACTGAGCCTGAGCTCTAGAGCCCACAAGCCACAACTACTGAGCTCATATGCCACAACTACTGAAGCCTGTGCACCTAGAGCCCATGCTCCACAACAAGAGAAGTCACCACAATGAGAAACTCGCACACCGCAACGAAGAGCATCCCCTGCTCACTGCAACTAGAGAAAGCCTGTGCACAGCAATGAAGACCCAACACAGCCAAAATTTTAAATAATTAATTAATTAATTTTAAAAATAGCTAATGAGGGACTTCCCTAACCGTCTTGCACTATTGGTGGGAATGTAAATTGATACAGCCACTATGGAGAACAGTATGGAGGTTCCTTAAAAAACTAAAGAAAGAATTACCATATGACCCAGCAATCCCATTATGGGACATATATCCAGAGAAAAACCATAATTCAAAAAGACACATGCACCCCAATATTCATTGCAGTACTATTTACAATAGCCAGGTCATGGAAGCAACCTAAATGCCCATCAACAGATGAATGGATAAAGAAGATGTGTTACATATATACAATGGAATATTACTCAGCCATAAAATCGAATGAAATTAGGTCATTTGTAGAGATGTGGATGGTTCTAGAGACTGTCATACAGAGTGAAGTAAGTCAGAAAGGGAAAAACAAATATCGTATATTAAAGCATATACATAGAACCTAGAAAAATGTTATAGATGAACTGGTTTGCAGGGCAGAAATAGAGACACAGCTGTAGAGACCAAATGTATGGACACCAAGGGGGGAAAGTGGTGGGGGGGGTGGTGGTGGGATGAATTGGGAGATTGGGATTGACATATATACACTGATGTGTATAAAATGGTTAACTAATAAGAGCCTGCTGTATAAAAAAATAAATAAAATAAAATTCAAAATAAAAAAGCTAATGAGGGACTCCCCTGGCAGTCCAGTGGTTAAGACTCCACGCTTCCACTGCAGGGGCATGGGTTCAATCTCTGGTCAGGGAACTAAGATCCCTCATGCTGCAGTGCAGCCAAAAAAAAAAGCTAATGAGGATGAACCAGATAAATTCTAGGAAGGAGCTAGAAAGATAAGTCATTTATACAAACCTGCTTTTGCACTGAGGGTGTTTGTTTGTTTTTGCTGCTCCTGTAGGAACAGCTGAATAATAGCTTTAAAAATTAAGCTGAACTTTCCAGCAGCCCTGTGGGAAGAAGGGAACAAGAGTCCGGCACAGAACCCAACCAAGGTGAGAAATCCAATACCCTCCTGCACTTTAAATGAGACACTGAAGTTTCTCTTCTTAAAGATAAAGGCAAACCAGAAGTAAACTCTCACCTAGAATTGCAGGTTGAATCTGAGTGACCCTTCCAGGGAACCTCAATCCTTAAAAGGGGACAAAAGTGGTCCTGACTAGACCCAGGAGCCTGGCTGAAACAAATGAAAATCCTCTCTGGAGGAAGGTGATGCTATCCTATGTCTATTAATATTCCTATAAATAATTTTTCAAAAACAATATTTATTGAGAGCCATAAGTAATAACAGAAAACAGAAAGACTCACAAAGACTTAAGCTTTAAGAATTTTCATTCATGAAATACCTACGATTACTATGATTAAACTGATAAAATTCAAACTTTAAAACATTTGCATGACCAGGAAACTATAAAAAGCTACAGCATGGATTTGAAAAAGTCAAAAGGAACTTCTAGAACTGAAAAATTCAGTAACCCAAATTAAGAACTCACTGGATATATTTAACAGTGGATTGGATACAACAGAAGGGAAAATTAGTGAACTGGAAGTTAGATCAGAAGACTGAAGCACAGAGAGATAAAAATATGTAAAGTAGAAAAAGATAGGGTTAGAGACATAAAGAGTACAATAAGGTATAATAACATAAAATTGAATTCCCAAAGGAGAGGAGAGAAAGAAAGGGGTAGAGAATATTTGAAGATACAATGGCTGAGAATTTTCCAGAACTGAGTAAAATCATCAAACCACAGATTCAAGAAGCTCAATAAAGCCCAGGCAGAATAAATGAAAAGAAATCAATATCAAGACACATGATGGAAAACCCAGAAAACCAGATAAATGATTCCATAAAACCAGCAATGATTCCATTGCTGACTAGTGAGATTGCTTCTGTATATGCAGGCCTGCATACATATTTGGGATTCAGTTTACTGTACAGAAAGCTAAGAGAAGATGGGGTTGGAGAAAGAAAATGGGTGGAGAGACAAACTAGATGAGGATTTCGTACTGGGCATCCTAGCTCCTGGCCTCAGCAGCCCTGCCACGAGTCTGCCCCATTCTTTGTCTTCAAGAAGTTGATTTTGCAGGCCATTTCCACATTGTCGGGCTGCCATCAGATCTCACAGCTTCCCTGCTGTCACCAGCAGCGTCTTCTCAGAATACTGCCATCACATCCATGTCCTCTGTGAGCCTCACCATGGTGAGGATTCAGTTCGGGGTCCTATCCACGCCTTCCACGTTTCCTTTCTGTACCATCACAGCCCTGCTAAGAACTTCAGATGCTTTGTTATGACCTTGGATTTAACTCTTAACTCAACCGGCCCCCGCACCCTCATGCATGTACTTTTGTTTATGGCTTAGTTTGAGTTGGTTTCTGTTACTTGCACCAAAAGAATCTCTCCTAGCAATATTACATTCTCCTAGTAATATTATTTTTCATAGGAGACTTTATTTTTTAGACAAGTTTTAGGTTAACAGAAAAATTGAGCAGAGAGTACAAAGAGTTCCCATATAACCTTCACTTCCGGCCCCCGTCCCCACAACACACAGAGTTTCCTCTGTTATTTTTGTTTTGTTTTGTTTTAAATGCTTTTTATTTATTTATTTTTAATAGCTCTTTATTGGAGTGTAATTGTCTCACAATACCGTGTTAGTTTCGGTTGCATAACAAAGCGAATCAGCCATATGCATACACATGTCCCCATGTCCTCTCCCTATTGAGCCTCCCTCCCACCCTCCCTGCCCCACCCTTCTAGGTCATCACAAAGCACCGAGCCGATCTCCCTGTCCTATGCTGCTGCTTCCCAGCAGCCAACTATTTTACATTCCGTAGTGTATATATGTCGATGCTACTCTCACTTTGCCCCAGCCTCGCCCTCCCACCCCATGTCCTCAAATCCATTCCCTATGTCTACCTCTTTATTCCTGCCCTGCAACTAGGTTCATCAGTACCATTTTTTTTTAGACTCCCTATATATGCGTTACCATAAGGTATTTGTTTTTCTCTTTCTGACTTACTTCACTCTGTATGACAGACTCTGGGTCCATCCACTTCACTACAAATAACTCAGTTTTGTTGCTTTTTATGACAGAGTAATATTCCATTGTATATATGTGCCACATCTTCTGTATCCATTCATCCGATGATGGACACTTAGGTTGCTTCCATGTCCTGGCTATTGTAAATAGTGCTGCAATGAATATTGTGGTACATGACTCTTTTCGAATTATGGTTTTCTCAGGGTATATGCCCAGTAGTGGGATTGCTGGGTCATATGGTAGCTCTATTTTTAGTTTTTAAAGAAACCTCCATACTGTTTTCCATAGTGGTTGTATCAATTTACATTCCCACCAACAGTGCAAGAGTGTTCCCTTTTCACCACACCCTCTCCAGCATTTATTGTTTCTGGATTTTTTGATAATGGCCGTTCTGACTGGAGTGAGGTGATATCTCATTGTAATTTTGATTTGCATTTCTCTAGTAATTAACGGTGTTGAGCATCTTTTCATGTGCCTCTTGGCCATCTGTATGTCTTCCTTGGTGAAATGTCTATGGAGGTCTTCTGCCCATTTTTTAACCTCATTGTTTGTTTTTTTGATATTGAGCTCCACGAGCTGTTTGTAAATTTTGGAGATTAATCCTTTGTCTGTTGTTTCATTTGCAAATATTTTCTCCCATTCTGAGGGATGTCTTTTTGTCTTGTTTATGGTTTCCTTTGCTGTGCAAAAGCTTTTAAGTTTAATTAAGTCCCATTTTTTTAATTTTTGTTTTTATTTCCGTTACTCTAGGAGGTGGGTCAAAAAAGATCTTGCTGTGGTTTATGTCAAAGAGTGTTTTTCCTCAGTTTTCCTCTAAGAGTTTTATAGTGTCTGGTCTTACATTTAAGTCTTTAATCCATTTGGAGTTTATTTTTGTGTATGGAGCTATGGAGTGTTCTAATTTCATTCTTTTACATGTAGCTGTCCAGTTTTCCCAGCACCACTTATTGAAGAGGCTGTCTTTTCTCCATTGTATGTTCTTGCCTCCTTTGTCATAAATTAGGTGCCCATATGTGCGTGGGTTTATCTCTGGGCATTCTATCCTGTGCCATTGATCTATATTTCTGTTTTTGTGCCAGTACCATACTGTCTTGATTACTGTAGCTTTGTGGTATAGTTTGAAGTTGGGGAGCCTGATTCCTCCAACTCCATTTTTCTTTCCCAAGATCACTTTGGCTATTTGGGTTCTTTTGTGTTTCCATACGAATTGTAAAATTTTTTGTTCTAATTCTGTGAAGAACGCCATTGGTAGCTTGACAAGGATTGCGTTGAATTTGTAGATTGCTTTGGGTAGTATTGTCATTTTCACAGTATTGATTCTTCCCATCCAAGAACATGGTATATTTCTCCATCTGTTTATATCATCTTTGATTTCTTTCATCAGTGTTTTATAGTTTTCTGAGTACACGTCTTTTGCCTCCTTAGGCAGGTTTATTCCTAGGTATTTTATTCTTTTTGTTGCAATGGTAAATGGGAGTGTTTCCTTAATTTCTCTTTCAGATTTTTTGTTGTTGGTATATAGGAAAGCCAGAGATTTCTGTGCATTAATTTTGTATCCTGCAACCTTACCAAATTTATTGATTAGTTCTAGTAGTTTTCTGGTGGCATCTTTAGGATTTTCTATGTATAGTATCATGTCATCAGCAAACAGTGACAGTTTTACTTTTTCTTTTCCAATTTGGATTCTTTTTATTTCTTTTTCTTCTCTGATTGCCGTAACTAGGACTTCCAAAACTATGTTGAATAAGAGTGACCACAGTGGACATCCTTGTCTTTTCCCTGATCTTAGTGGAAATGCTTTCAGTTTTTCACCATTGAGTATGATGCTTGCTGTGGGTTTGTCATATATGGCCTTTATTATGTTGATGTAGGTTCCTTCTATGTCCACTTTCTGGAGAGTTTTTATCATAAATGGGTGTTGAATTTTGTCAAAAGCTTTGTCTGCATCTATTGAGATGATCACATGGTTTTTATTCCTTAATTTGTTAATGTGGTGTATCACATTGATTGATTTGCGTACATTGAAGAACCCTCTCATCCCTGGGATAAATCCCACTTGATCATGGTGTATGATCTTTTTAATGTGCTGTTGGATTCTGTTTGCTACTATTTTGTTGAGGATTTTTGCCTCTATGTTCATCAGTGATATTACTCTATAATTTTCTTTTTTGGGGATATCTTTTTCTGGTTTTGGTATCAAGGTGATGGTAGCTTTGTAGAATGAATTTGGGAGTGTTTCTCCCTCTGCAATTTTTTGGAAGAGTTTGAGACGGATTGGTGTTAGCTCTTCTCTAAATGCTTGATAGAATTCACCTGTGAAGCCATCTGGTCCTGGACTTTTGTTTGTTGGAAAATTTTTAATTACAGTTTCAATTTCATTACTTGTGATATGTCTGTTTATATTTCCTAATTCTTCCTGGTTCAGTCTTGGAAAATTGTACCTTTCCACGAATTTGTCCGTTTCTTCGTGGTTATCCCTTTTATTGGCAGATAGTTGTTTGTAGTGGTCTTTTATAGTCCTTTGTATTTCTGCAGTATCTGTTGTGATTTCTCCTTTTTCATTTCTAATTTTATTGATTTGTGTCCTCTCCCTTTTTTTTCTTGATGAGTCTGGCTAAGGGTTTATCAATTTTGTTTATCTTCTCAAAGACCCAGCTTTTAGTTTTATTGATCTTTGCTATTGTTTTCTTCATTTCTATTTCATTTATTTCTGCTCTGATTTTTATGATTTCTTTCCTTCTACTGACTTTGGATTTTCTTTGTTCTTCTTTCTCTGGTTGTTTCAAGTGTAGGTTAGATTGTTTATTTGATATTTTTCTTGTTTCTTGAGGTGAGATTGAATTGCTATAAACTTCCCTCTTAGAACTGCTTTTGCTGCATCCCACAGGTTTTGGGTCGTCGTGTTTTCATGGTCATTTGTTTCTATGCATTTTTTTATTTCTTCTTTGATTTCTTCAGTGATCTCTTGTTTATTTAGTAGCACACTGTTTAGCCTCCAGGTATTTGTGTTTTTTACAGTTTCTTCCCTGTAATTGATTTCTAATCTCATAGCATTGTGGTCAGAAAAGATGCTTGATACAATTTGAATTTTCTTAAATTTTCTGAGTCTTGATTTGTGACCCAAGATGTGATCTATCCTGAAGACTGTCCCTTGTGCCCTTGAGAAGAAAGTGTATTCTGCCACTTTGGGGTGGAATGTTCTATAAACATCAGTTAGATCTGTCTGGTCTATTGTTGTCACCTGGCAACCATATTTTTACTGTCTCCATATTTTTGCCCTTCCCAGAATGTCATGAAGCTGGAACCATACAGTATGCAGTTTTTTCAGATTGAGTTCTTTAGCAAAACATGTTTAAATTTCCTCCATGTCTTTTTGTACCTTGATAACTTGTATCTGGATTTTGCATCCACCAAACCTGCCCCACCGGTAGAAATACCTGCTCAGCCATAAAGAACAACATTCTCCTAGCATCAACAAGACAACTCCTTAAAAGATAACATTCCTGGGCTTCCCTTGTGGCGCAGTGGTTGAGAGTCCGCCTGCCGATGCAGGGGACGAGGGTTCGTGCCCCGGTCTGGGAAGATCCCACATGCCGCGGAGCGGCTGGGCCCGTGAGCCATGGCTGCTGAGCCTGCACGTCCGGAGCCTGTGCTCCGCAACGGGAGAGGCCACGACAGTGAGAGGCCCGTGTACCACCAAAAAAAAAAAAAGATAACATTCCTTCTTGATCTTGAAAGGGGCCATAATGACACTTAGATCTGGATTGTGTAAACTGTCAATAATACATCATTTAATACACAGCCTTCTGTCTCAAAAAACTTATATAACTGTGCATTGACTTCTACTGGATGAAACAGTTCTTGGAGCTTTTTGAGTTGCTGTTCCCAGGTTACAGTCTTCTTTTGGCTTCAATAAAATTTTCCATTCCTTTCTTAGACCAACTGATTAATTTATCATTGACACATGATATATCTTTTCCCATCATTTTATTTTCACCCTTTCTTATCTGTAAGCTTATATATCATTCTGTTAATGCAGATCAGTCAGTCAGTGATTGATTCACTGATTCCCCAATGTTAAACCAACCTTCTATTCTTGGAACAGACCCAAGCTGTTGGTTGTGATTATTACCATATGTATATGGCTGGATTTCGTTTGTTAACATTCTCTTCAGAAGACAAAGCAGGATGTGGGTCCAGGTGGGAAGGGTGTGTCCTTGGGTGAGGTGGCCTCCTGCAACTAAAACACACCTTAAAGGAACTGAGAGTTGGAAACTTTCTGCTAATCACACTCCCTGCCATTGGAGCAGCCCACATCCAGGGATTGACAGAGACAAAGGTCTAAAGACATTTTGGCCCAACCTAGCATTTCTTATGGGCCATGGATGATCCAGAACATTCCATGGGATTGGCCAAAATTTTGTCTCAGCTCTATCACATTTTGACTTCACCCTCTGACCAAGACTACCTACCAAGCTTTATATATATGTTATATATATTATATATATATTACTTTTTTTTTTTTTGGCTCCACTGCATGGCATGCAGAACTCCCCCAACTAGAGATTGAACCCATGCCCCCTACAGTGGAAGCACGAAGTCTTAACCGCTGGACCACCAGGGAAACCCAAAAGCTTTATATTTTAACAGCATTTTTTTCCTGGGTTTTGAGAATGTGGTCACATTTTCTTTTTGTGCTGAGCCCTGTAAATTATGTAGCAGGCCCTGAGGGTGAGATCCTGTGCCACTAATTTGGTTGTCCCACGGGAATTTGGAAAAGAGGAGTAATACTTTAAGCTATTATCTGTCATTTACCCCTTAATGTAAATGAATTTCAGATCCTTTTATGAAAGATCTTAAAACATGTAAAAAGCGAGCTTAGGGGCACTACATACCTGGAAAATAGAAAGAATACCATTAAGGTGGGAAAAGGTGATGAAATGGGGGTTGGGGGTTAAAGATAAACTCCATATTTTGTACCCAGTTAGGCTTTGTTAGACTCTTATTCCTGATGCTAATGTGAATAAAACGTACAGCCCAGTTATTAAAAACTAAAAATTAAGACATCGTTTATATGAGTCATAAAATAATTCCCTAACCCCCAGGAGTACACTAACACCACATATAAGAGTGAACAATCAGAAACGTCATTCAACCTCTTGTTTAAAACTGGCTTTGAATGGCCCAACTCTGGAGAATTGAAGACGCTTTTTATTACCTGGGGTTCTCTGAAGGGATATCAACTTATCAGAGTTCTAAATAGAGAAAAATATCTGGAGTTAATTAAAATGTGCCGATACTGTCATTTTCCATGTGGGGCAGAAAGAACTAATGTGTAGTTAGGACATCAGCAAAAGGCTAGTAAAAATATGTCACTGGTAAATTGAATGTACAACTCCTGGGAAGTGATCACAACTTTTTTTTTTTTTTTTTTACATTCTGTTCCATGTACATTTGATATTTCTATTTACATGGCTACTTTGTACAAAAAGTAAGAATCTGTTTTCATGTGAAAGGAACTTGTACAGTTAACAACACTCTGGCTACAGGTGTGGAATAAACTGTTCCAGTCCTTTTATAAACAGATTTCAGACTCAGAAAGGATCTGTCAGACAGAAGAAAAACTAATCCAAGAGACTTTATCCACAGCATTTTGACCATATATCCTGAGCAAAGACAACTGTAAACAAATATTGAATACTGGTTGGTAGTTTTGATTTTCACAGTAGAATGGGTTAGCAATTTAAAACTACTTTCTGTATATTCTTGGATTAAGTAAATGAAAAAATATATCAAGAATGATGGAAGCCATGTTTTTCATTGTTGGTGAAGGGAATTACAAGTATGGAGAGAGGGAACTTTAAAACAAATTCATGTGGTGTTTGTTTGGAAATTGAAGGTCAATGGGAACTCGTGTGCAAGGTATAACATTTAATAAGTTAAAATGTTATTTCATTTATTCACTTTCATAAATATAAAGTGAAGATGAATTTATTTACCCAATGTTTAAAAATAATTTATTTACTTAATTAAAAGAAAACCAGCAGGGTAGCAAAGGTGGTTCAAAGAGAATTTGAAAGATTAAATATTTTAGGCACTTGGGAATGTAAGTTGGTACAGCCACTATGGAAAACAGTATGGAGGTTCCTCAGAAAACTAAAAATAGAATTACCATATGATCCAGCAATCCTACTCCTGGGAATATACGCAGACAAAACTATAATTCAAAAAGACAGGGACTCCCCTGGTGGTTCAGTGATAAAGAATCCTCCTTGCAATGCAGGGGACACGGGTTCAATCCCTGGTCAGGGCACTAAGATCCTACAGGCCACGGGGCAACTAAGCCCACATGCCACAACCACTGAGCTTGCACGCTCCTCAACTAAAGCCTGCATGCCACAAACTACAGAGCCCACGAGATCGGGAGCCCAGACACCACAACTAGAGAAGAGAAAACCCGCATGCCACAACTAGAAAGAAGCCTGCGCCCCACAACGAAAACCCCCGTATGCCTCCACAAAGATCCCGCGTGCTGCAACTAAGACCTGAGGCAGCCAAAAATAAATTAAATAAATAAATAATAAATCTTTTTTTTAAAATCCTAAAACTTATTTTAAAAAACCCAAAAAGACACGTGCACCCCTATGTTCATAGCAGCACTGCTCACAATAGCCAAAACACGGAAACAACCTAAATGTCCATCGACAGATGAACAGATAAAGAAGATGTGGTGCATATAGACAATGGAATACCAGCCAACCATAAAAAAAGAATGAAATAATGCCATTTGCAGCAACATGGATGCAAATAGAGATTATCATTCTAAGTGCAGTGAGTCAGAAAGAGAAAGACAAATACCATATGATATCACTTATATGTGGAATCTAAAATATAGCACAGATGAACCCATCTACAAAACGGAAACAGACTCATAGACGCAGAGAACAGACGTGTGGCTGCCAAAGAGGAGGGAGAGGAAGAGGGATGGACTGGGAGTTTGGGGTTGGTAGATGCAAACTCCTACATTTAGAATAGATAAACAACAAGGTCCTATTTATAGCACAGGGAACTATATTCAATATCCTGGGATAAACCATAATGGAAAAGAATATAAAAAAAAGAATGCAGGGCTTCCCTGGTGGTGCAGTGGTTGAGAATCTGCCTGCTAATGCAGGGGACACGGGTTCGAGACCTGGTCTGGGAGGATCCCACATGCCGTGGAGCAACCAGGCCCGTGAGCCACAACTACTGAGCCTGCGCTTCTGGAGCCTGTGTCCGCAACAAGAGAGGCCGTGATAGTGAGAGGTCCGCGCACTGTGATGAAGAGTGGCCCTCGCTTGCCACAACTAGAGAAAGCCCTCGCACAGAAACGAAGACCCAACACAGCCAAAATTTAATTAATTAATTAATTAATTTAAAAAACAAAAGAAAACAACAAAAAAAAGAATGCATATACATGTATGAGTCACTTTGCTGTACAGCAGAGATTGGCACAATATTGTAAATCAACTGTACTTCAATAAAAATTAATTTTTTAATATTATAGGCACTGAATAAAGAATAGGATTTCTGGGTTAGATACAAAACTGGTTAATGTCATACAGGGCAAGGAAGCTGTAACCTTTGGGATCTGGGGATTTTTTTTCTTTTTTTTTCTTTTTTCTTTTTGCGATACATGGGCCTCTCACTGTTGTGGCCTCTCCCGTTGTGGAGCACAGGCTCCAGACGCACAGGCTCAGCGGCCATGGCTCACGGGCCCAGTCACTCCGTGGCATGTGGGATCTTCCCGGACCGGGGCACAAACCCGTGTCCCCTGCATCGGCAGGCGGACTCTCAACCACTGCGCCACCAAGGAAGCCCTCTTTTTTTTTTAAATTAATTTATTTATTTTTGGCTGCATTGGGTCTTCACTGCTGTGCACGGGCTTTCTCTGGTTGCGTCGAGTGGGGACAACTCTTCATTGTGGTGCGCGGGCTTCTCATTGCAGTGGCTTCTCTTGTTGCGGAGCACAGGCTCTAGAGCTCAGGCTCAGTAGTTGTGGCACATGGGCTCAGTAGTTGTGGCTCACGGGCTCTAGAGTGCAGGCTCAGTAGTTGTGGCGCACGGGCTTAGTTGCTCCACACCATGTGGGATCTTTCTGGACCAGGGATCAAACCCGTGTCCCCTGCATTGGCAGACAGACTCTCAACCACTGTGTCACAAGGGAAGTCCCGGGGATTTTGTTTCTGATTTCTTTGGTTTTTGTTGTTTTATTTTTTACCTGAAAGAAATGATTTATATCAGTACCAGAAAAAATCTGCATGTTAACATGTAACCTTATACAGTCTGGGCTCTATTCAATGGTGAATAACCATTCAAACAAAAGTACATTTCCCTAAAAAATAAAAAAACCTTTGAGTGGGCCTTTAGCTGCAGAATGGGCAGTGTCCTTTATAGAGTGGACAAAATATGTCTGCCATGAGGGCCAGGAAACATTGCTACTTCAGTAGCAATAAGCAAGCACCAGGATCTTGGTTTCTAAACACCATTCTCCATTAATCCATGTAATAATGGTTAATTACAGAGCTAGGGCAGAAAACATATAAGAGAGATCTGGAATGTAGTTATGTGCCAGAAAGTAAGGGAGTGCTCAAAGAATGGTGGGGGCATGTTAAAAGGACACAGGAGCCTGCTTGAAGGGACTCCAACTGGCCAAATCTGGGGCAATTTAAGCATAGAAATAAATAATGATAGTAAAGGATTAGAATCCATTGAGTAAAATAAGAATTTGTGTGTCTTTATATAAATAACTGGAGGAGAAGGGAAAGTGCTTCCTAACCGTGGAATGCCAGCCAATAAAGGTAGAAGAAATAATAAAACGAGAAAAAACACTATTTTGTAATACTCAGAGTAATGGTTGATTCAGGCAAAACATATCAATGAATGCTACAACGAGTGGATGAAAGTTTGGTAAGGAACAGGATATTTATACAGTTTCAAAATATTTCCTATCAAATGATTGATAGAGGAAAAAATAGTAACTTTACAATGGAGACACTGACAGACACCACCTTCACTAAGTAATCAAAGTGAACATCACCAGTAATGGGACAAATCAGTATCATGTGTCTCCTGATATAATGTCCTAAGAAGGACACAACATCATTTCTGTAATATTATTGCCAAAATGCATGACCTGAATCTGATCACGAAGAAACATCAGACAAACCCAAACTGAAGGACATTCATTGGATAATTAGATAATAGCAATGTATCAAAGTTAAATATTCTGACTTTGTTACTCCTTAAAGTATTTAGGGGCAAATAGACACAATGTCTGCAACTGATTCCCAAGTGGTTCAGAAAAAATACATTCATGTATTTTATATATATATGTATATATGTATGCACACATAATGGTATATGCATATATTCTTTTATATGCATTTTATATGCATATAAAAGAAATGAAGGAGTTTGGTGCTTACAAGGTGATAAGGTTTGGAAATGGCTGCTAAAGACAGAGGGAATGTGATTTGCTGAGAGAATAGGGAGGACCTGAACCTTCTGGCCTCCAATTCTACCACTTCAATGAAGCAGCAGTGACCAAGTCCAGCGACCACTCACCGGTCATCTTCCTTGTTGATCTCTGATCTGCTGTTGACTTTGTCTCCTTGAAAACATCTCTTCTCTCCACTTCCACTGGCATGGCTCTCCTGGTTTCTCCTTCTGCCTTTCCATCTCTTCCCAGCTTTTCTTTCTCTGCCTATTTCTTTCACGCATGTGACATTCAGGGTTCTGGTCTCGCCACTCTTCACAATCTCCCACCTCAGGTTCATCTATGCTCACAGCTTCCATGACCACCTCATGCTGAAGAATCTCCCACCCTCATCTCCCACTCAGGCGCTGCTCTTCTAAGTCGTATCTACATTTCCACCTGTCCTTTGGGTACCTGCACCCAGCGGCATCTCAAACTCAACATGTCCCAAACAGAGCTCACTGTCTTCCTGTTCACTCTGCCACACTGTTGCTCCAGTCTTCTCTACCTCAGAAAACATCCTGTTCTCAAGACGGAACCCTGAGCATCATTCTGCACTGAGCACCTTCAGTCAGTCACTGAGTCCTGTCTTTTCTGCCTCCTAATTTTCCCTCAAACCCGTCCACTTCTATCACTACAGTCACCCCCCGCCAATCTGCTGACCCCAGCTCTCCTTGGATCATTGCAACAGCCTCCTAGCTGTCCTCTCCCCCTCTAGGCCACGTGTCACACTGAGGTTAAACGCCGTGGGTGAGCACTTTAACCTGAGTCTGAACTCCTCCAGATAACTCACGAAGCCCTTTGTGTTCTGCCCCTGCTCTCCTCTCTGGCCTCATCTCCTACTGCCTCTCCCCTCTTGCACCCTACATGCCAGCCCCTCAAACTTCCCTCACTTCCTCCAACCCAATATCCCCCCATCATCTTGGAAACTCTCCCGTTCCTACCCTTCCTCACTCCACTTGCTTCTCCCACCCACTCACTCACCCTTACATAAATTGCATTCAGCTGTCACGCGTCGCTTGTTTACTACAAGACTCACCAAGTCTGGTTGAGGATCTCCTATAATGCACCTCCCACCATAGTATTTGCCATGGTGAACTGTAATTTCCTGTTTATTTGTCTTTATCCTCGTGAGGACAGTACTGTCTTGTCCACGGTTGAAGCCTCAGTGCTCGTCGTTATACCTGGCACATTATACCTGGCCACATATAATGATAGAGAGATGGATAGATGGATCAATAGATAAATGATTGATTGATAATAGGTGATAGATGATAGAAAGATGATAGAAAGATAGATGATAGGTAGATAGACAGATGATAGAGAATAGGTAAACGAACAAACAACTCAGTATAAATTCCAGAGGGTTTTGGAATCTGGACTCATGACTTCCTGAGATCCATAGCAATACACTTTGTCAGTTTTACTCATTATGGCCGAAAAGTATCAAAGGCCTTTGAGGTAGAGATTTCCTTTTCCACAGCTAGGTTGGGAGTTCTACGGCTTTAAAGTAACAGTACTATGTTTTGCCACGTGGTGGCGCCAGCACAACACCAAAGAGGCCTTCAGAGGCGCCATTTCGCCCCCATCATCAGACTGGGGGTGATACCACCCACCCTTGTTGACAGTGGACAGCATTATTGTGGTGTAAAGACTTTACTAGGGGCTTGTATTCATTGTTCGGGAAATCTTGGCAATATTTACAACTCTCTGAGACTCAGAGAAATCATCCCAGCCCCACAAAAGGGTGGAGAGGGTTATTTCCTCTCCCACAAAAGTGTGTCAACCTATTGTGCTAATAAGTGAGAAGGCTGCTCCACTGTGAACGAGGAGAAACCTTGGGGAATTGCTGTCTTCAGAAAAGCCGAGTACTCTTCCCTCAGAGCCTGCCTCTGAGGGCTGAGCAGGCCCTGGGGACTGAGAGGTGGGGCTCTGCAATCCTGGCCAGAGTCCTGCTTCTGGAAGGAGCCTTCAGTGCTCCTGGCATTTCCTGTGATGGGGCTCAGGGGCCCCCTCCACCCAGATCCCTCCCCCTCCCCCCCCAGCCTTATTCATCCTCACCTCCTTAACCCTTTGATGACTCCCTCAAGGCCCTTACAAGGCCCTGCAGAGGCGGGCTCCTGGTTTGCAGTACTTTGTAATCAGCCCTGAATGCCCCAGGGTATTTGCACACCCCAGTGGGTGGAAATGGGGTGGAGACACTGGGCTGTGTAATGGCCAGTCTGGTCCCAGGCAGACTCCCTGAAGACTCTCAGGGCTCCCCAACCCCATAGGCCAGCATCAGCACCCACATCTGAAGGATAGACCAGTCCAGCCAAGGAGAGTGAGGGGAGGAGGGAGTCAGCAGGAAACAGACCTTGACCAAGAACCTTTTCATGTTTCTCCTAGAGTAGACATCACAGCCGCCCCACCCTGGGGCAGAGATCTTCTGGCTCTCTTGTAGAGAGGAATGTTACACCCCACCCCACGATAAACACAGACACAAGACACAACCCTCATGGCTGTTAAGCCTGGGCTCCTAAAAACTCTCAATTCAGGGACCCCTTTAGCAGGACACAGGGCCCTAAGCAGCATTTCCCCCACCCTACATAGGTGACACAGCCATGGGAGATACCAGCAAGCTTTGCCTAGGGTAAGCTTTGTGTCTATGTTCCTTCAGTCAACAGACCTTCACCAGGGACCCACCAGGTGCCAGGCACTGTGCCAGTATCACAGGGTGAATAAGAAAGACAGTTCTCCAGTTCAGGAACTTACAGGCTAGCAGGGAATCAGGCCCATTAGTATTTGTCGCACCTGGTTATAAGCACTGTAAAAGAAGTGGCACAAAAAGTGCTAAGGTAATAGCTCTGATTATTCATTATTGTGTTTTTTGATTTGCATTCAAAGCCACATCACAGAATACACATTAGAGAGCACTTACGTCTTCACGTGACTTGCATTTTTGATCAGTGCCTATGTTGCAGGAAGGGGGACCCCTTCCAGGGCCCGACAGTGGGCTCTTGTCTAATGCTTGGAAATGAATTGTCCAAGGAGACACTCGTGCTGACAAAGCAAGAGACTTTGTTGGGAAGGGGCGCCCGGGCAGAGAGCGGCAGGGTAAGGGACCGCAGGAGAAGTGCTCGGCCACGTGGCTCACAGCCTTGGGTTTCATGGTGATGGTATTAGTTTCTGGTTGTCTCTGGCCAATCACTCTGACTCAGGGTCCTTTCTGGTGGTGCGCACAACGGCTCAGCCAAGATGGATTCCAGCGAGGAGGATTCTGGGAGGCTGGTAAGACATGTGGACAGGTGTCTCCTCTCTCCTTTTGACCTTTCCCGATTCTTCTGGTTGGCGGTGGCGTGTTAGTTCCGTGTTCCTAACCAGGACCTCGTGTTGTAAAATAACTCATGCAAATTGTTGCTGTCTTTGCCTGGCCGGGGCGGGCGGTTTCAGTCAGTGTTTCCCCTAACACCTAGACTGCTTGGGTGGAAAGAAATTCCTCCAAGACACTCCCTTCTGAGTATGAGTCAGGAAGCCTAGGCCTCCCAGGCATAACCGGGTCAGAGGCAGGGTAACTGGGCTCCACTACATGTTCCAACCAGAGGCTGGACACAGCCTGGGGAGCGGGCAGCAAGATGGGAAACCCACCCCCCACATGAGGCAGAGGCCCCACTGCTGGCTCCAGCCCTCCCCTATGACTGCTGGCCCTTCAGCTGTCACAGCCCTTCTCTGGCCTCAGCTTCACATATGCAGCGATTAGATGAGAAGAAATGGTCCTGCCCTCTTCTCCACCTCTAAGCCTGTCGCCTTTGTGATTCTCATCCTTGCCATTAGGAGCTGAAGAATCTCCATGCTCTGAGCCAGAGGCTGTGTGGCCACATCACTAAGGGGTGACTCAGACCCAGACAGGGCTCTAAGGCTCCTTTTGTAATTCCCTTGTTTGGCCCCGGGCAGGGTCTCTCTTTGGAGGTGCTGGGCAGAGCCTCTCTCTGGGCCAAGGAAGAACCTGGGCACCCAACACCCAGGCAGTGACAGCCTGGCATGGGCTCTGTAGCTGACCACCTCATCCTCAGAAGAGACTGATGCTAAGGAATGTCTTTCCGGGGACTTCCCTGGCGGTCCAGTGGTTAAGACTCGACGCTTCCACTGAAGGGGGTGCTGGTTCGATCCCTGGTCGAAAAAAAGAAAAAAAAAAAAGGAATGTCTTTCCAAGCTTTAAATCACGTGGAAATTTAAGTTATAAATTGTATGGAGAATGCCTTGGGCACCATTATGCTTCATTGTGCCTGGAAGCCCAAACTAATGTTCTAAAAAGTAAGTATCTTGGGCTTCCCTGGTGGCGCAGTGGTTGAGAGTCCGCCTGCCAATGCAGGGGACACAGGTTCGTGCCCCGGTCCGGGAAGATCCCACGTGCCGCGGAGCGGCTGGCCCGTGAGCCATGGCCGCCGAGCCTGCGCATCCAGAGCCTGTGCTCCGCAACGGGAGAGGCCACAACAACAACAACAAAAAAGTAAGTATCTCTAAGTCTGTAGAAAAGTCGTGTGTGTGTGTGTGTGTGTGTGTGTGTGTGTGTGTGTGTGTGTGTAAAAGAAAACAAACAAACAACCTCTTAGAGGAGGAAGAAGCCTCAGGCAGTGGAAATATCCTGGTTATTCTACCCCCAGCGCTGGCTGCATTTACAAGTGGCCCCTGTGATTGGAAGTTGAAAGCAGAGGAGATGATGGACCAGGCAGGTTCTGGGGCAGGAAAAGCCAGAACAATGTACACAAAAGGCACAGGCAGAGAAAGAGGAGCTGGAGAAGGAGGTTGAGGAAGAACAGGCAGAGAGCTGGGAGAAAAGCCAGGAGAGGGAGTCATCCTCGGAAGCAGAGGGAAGAAGGGTTTCCAGAAGGAAGAAGGAAGGACTGCAGTGCCAGAGGCAGCGCACAATACCTCAGGTGAAAACAGGGAAGCCTTGGTATCTGCAAAACAGCTCAAAGGGTGTGGCTCAAACTATTATCTCTAGCCCTTGAGGAGGAGCTAGATCCTTGACTGAAGATCTGGAAGCCATCAGTGACTGTGGCCATTGCAGTTTGCGGCGTGCTGATAAATAAGGGTCAGAATGTTCATTTTTCTCCCCATTCGCTCCGCAAACCACACTGCCTCGTGTCTAGGGCAGGGCTTCCCAAATGCAGCTTTGCGTTCAAATTCCGACTCCACTATACTCACTAGCTGGATGACCCCAGGGAAGTCATTGAAACTCATGGTGCCTCGGTTTCCTCATCTGTAAATGTGGAATAAATGACAAGACCCATCCATGAAATGAAAAAATATGTGTAGAGCATTCTAGACGAAGACAAGCTCTCCCCAGGCTGCTCCAGCCACTGACAATACAGCAGAGGCACTGGGCTGGTCATTTCTGCCCACTGCTGACTTCTGAGAGGCCTGCTTTGCTCAGGAGTCCCCAGTGGGCTGGCTAGGGCGTTCTCAGGCGGCACTGCTGGCCCCCAACCCCACTGTTTTTCCTTCTCTCTCTCTTTCCACAGGTGTCAGGCTTGCACTGTGGTCCGAAGGCTCCCATACCTCCTCTGCTCCCTCCCCGCTTTCTCTTTCACAGGTATCACCCCCAATCAATCTCTTGCACGTCTAACTTTGTGTTGGCATTTTGCCTCCTGGAGGACCCAAATCGACAAACTAGGTAAAACAGAATTCTTTGCTACAGGACTTGCCTGAGCCTTTAATGTAAGAATATACATTATGGTTCTCAGGAGGGGAACATAATTTGAAGTGTTTCCCAAATTTATTTGATCACTAAAAGCTAACATCCACACACTCACAGCCACAATACCATAGAACATCCATTAACATCTCATGGAATTTATGATCTGCTAAGTAAAGTTTTGGTTTTTTTGTTTTGTTTTGTTTGCTTTTCTTTTTTTTGTGTGCTAGAACCATTTTAATATAATTATACATATCTTCCAAATCCAGGAAGAAAGGTTTATGCATATATAACTTTTCCATTTAACATGTGCAAACATAAATAATGAGGATCTCAGTTTATAAATTCATCAGGGTCAGAGCAATTGACCAACGTCTCTTTACTGCTAGGCTTACCAACAGCAAATTACAGATGAATTAGTGTCCTTTTGTTTCTCTTCTCTCACCTTGTCCAGAGACATTTTGTTGTAAAGTTTCAGTGCAGCTCACCTCCAGCCAAAGGTAATCTTTCTAGATAAGTACGCAGTTGCTCTGAATTTACTTATAATTATAACCTCTTTAATCATAGAAGAACCCCTGCAGAGGTGGAGTTCAAGGTTGCATACAATAACAGAAGATCACTGTTTTGAAGTCTAGCACAGATTAAAAACCACAGATGTACCATTTATATAAGACGCATACTGATTGTCTCTTAAACTACATATTGACTCCTTGTGAACATTATATGTATATATATATATATTTTTTTTTTTTTTTTTTTGCGGTATGCGGGCCTCTCACTATTGCGGCCTCTCCCGTTGAGGAGCACAGGCTCCGGACGCACAGGCTCAGCGGCCATGGCTCACGGGCCCAGCCGCTCCGCGGCATGTGGGATCTTCCCAGACCGGGGCACGAACCCACGTCCCCTGCACCGGCAGGCGGACTCTCAACCACTGCGCCACCAGGGAAGCCCTCTTGCAGAACTTTTTATTTTCCCTGAGGTTAAGCATCCGGGCTATGGATTTGGTATGACCTAGATGCTTTATTTTCTCTTCTTTTCACTTGGAGAAAATAATCTAAAGAAAAATTCTACAAAAAGAAGGTTCTACTATATAGCACAGAGAACTATTTTCAGTATCTATGATAAACCATAATGGAAAAGAATATTTTAAAAAAGAATGTATATATAAGTATAGCTGAATCACTTTGCTGTACAGCAGAAATTAACACAACATTGTAAATCAACTATACTCCAATAAAAACACAATATTGACCAAGAAAAAAGAAAAAGAAACAAAAAGAAGAATTCTACAAAAAGAGATTCCTTTGCTCTGGCCCTCTGAGACACACACACTTTCTCTCTCTCTCCCTCTCTTCTTCTCTCCCTCCCTCTCTCTCTCTCTCTCTCTCTCACTCACACACACACACACACACAAACACAAACACACACCCCTAGTGGCACACAGGCCTGTGGCCCGCCCCCAGGCTGCTGTGGGTAATCCCAGCTGCTCTGACTCACCCCTGCTCTCAGGGCTGGGTGACTCACTGCATCAGTGAGGCTGATGGGATGTATGTCTGTCTGTCTGCACTGGTGAGTTCCTGTGGAAGAGATTATGCCATCAGAAAGAGATTTTGCTGGACCCAGAGAGATAGAATCATGTAAGAGGCTTTGAAAAGTACAGAGCAGTGTTTATTCAGGTTTTAAAAACTGGACCTTGTCCAGTGGCGGGTGTAGTCATCACCATGGGTAACTACAAGTAAATATGAGTAGCTCAGGACCACAAAGTTCCTTCGTGAGCGGAGCCCTGGGTGCAGAGGCCCTGAAGGCTGATAAATCATCTACCAGGACTGCAGAGAAGAGGGTGTGGCCTGGGCCAGAGGATGGTACTCCCGGGTGACGAGGGGGTTCCTCTGTGAAGGGCTGCAGGAAGCTTCTGTTACGGCTGGTTTGCCTTTGTCGCCGAAAGGCCTGGGAAGGGGAACCTCAGCCACCCTCCTGGGAGGAGGTGCTTTCCCAGGATGGGCTGTCCTCCAGCAGACCGGCTGGAGGAGAAATCTGCCCAGTCTGCTGCTGGACGGGTGGACAAGCCTTCTCCCAAGAGCCCCAAGGGGCTCAGTGGCTCAGCAGTGAAGGAAATTAACAGCTTCCAGGAAGGGTTGTCTCTTTCCTCTGCTCTCAACTGGGATGGTTTCGTAAAACACTTGCACCAGAAACCTGTGACTTAGTAATGAGTGCCTATGTCCCCCATTTCATCCAAGGGTACAGAAAGCAGAGCCTGGTGGTGGCAGTGGTACCCGTCCATCGGGCAGTGCCAACTGGAGATGGAGGATGTCAGGTAAAAACACATCCAGACTTAGATGGGGAAGACTTCTATCAGAAAGAAAGACTGTTGCAACAGGGGGAACTCTCAGGTCTCAGAAAGCTACAAGGATCTCAAAATCAAAAAAAAAACAACAATTTGTTTTTTAATAGGGTAAAGGATGGGTGACAGAAATAAGCAGACTCTTTGGAGGGGAAGCTGGACAAACAAGGGGAAACAAATGGGGTCTGATGGGAAAAGGTCATGCTGGGGGTCAGGAGATTTCTCAGGAGAAGCTGATAAGCGGGACCTGGTTCGCTTTTTCTGTGTTTGCTCAGACATGGAGGCAAGAGAGAAACCTGACTAAAGTTTGGTCAAGCAGAGCGTAAGAAATGGACACGTGAACACCTGGCCAAGGACAAGATAGATTGAGGGAGGAGGAATAAAATTGGTGAATACAAAACCAAACACAAATGGAGGCTGATTCCATGGAAATGGGGTGCCTGGGAATTCCACTCCTGGAGCTCTTGGTGCAAAGGGCTCAGTTCTTAAATGTGAATAAATACTCATGGCAGCCAATGCAATTCGAAAATCCTATGAAATCCGGGAAATTTAGAAAGTGGGGAGTAATAGGCAATCCCCCAAAGATTCTGAGGGACAGAGTAGTTCCTTCATATGCAAACCACTCCCCCCCCCCCCCACTTATAGAATGGGTGTGTGGCCCTCATGAACAAGGCCAGCGCTGACTTTAAAGCTAGGAGGAAGCTGGCATCCTGATGGTGATTGTAAGGCCAACTGGCCGGAGGCAGGGGAACACAATCAGATTCACAGGTTGCATCAGACCGAATTCTCCGGACCACCCAGTTCCAGAAACTGCTCTGGAGACATTCCGGACCACCCAGTTCCAGAAAATGACCTGGGGACTTTGAACCCGGCCCAGCCTTCCCGCCTTTTGAGGGGCGGGACCAACCGTCCCCCAGGATACCCGAAAAGACCACCAAATAAGGAATACCCTGCGCCCTCCCAGATTCACCACACCCCTTTCCCTTCTTCCCCTATAAAATCTTGCCCAACCCTCGCCCAGGTGTGACTTCTCTGGCCCCCTTTCTCTCGGAGCAGTGAACCTCGCCCGGGAGCGCTCCCTAATAAAGCTCACTTGAAGCTTTCCTCTGTTTCGTGGTGCCGTTTGTTAAGATCCGACCTTACAATGATGGAAAAGTACCTGCAGGGCTGGCTCATACCATCTGCCTGCAAACCTTGAGGCCATGGAATCTCTGGCTATGAAAGAATCCCATAGGTCACCAGCCCCTATCTCTGCAGGCCCCTCCAGCAGAAGGACCCCCATCTGGCTGGCCCTCAATCATTAAAGACCAAACACTTCGTGACCCCAAGTGATTCTGATACTCAACCAAGTTGGGGAACCCCTGACCCCTTGAACACAGCCAGTGCTGCTGGAATCACTGCGTCACAAGCCACTATTTAATTAGTTTTTATGTTGAATTAAAATCTGTGCCCCTTTACGTCGATCACTAGTTCCACTTCTCCCTCTGGAGCAACACAGAATGAACACACTTCCTCTTCTCCAGGACAATCCTGTAAACACTTGAAGTTAGCGTATCGAGGGCCCAATATCCATCTCTTATCCAAGAAAAATGCCTCTATTTCACTTGAATATTTCTCACCCATTTTATTTCTCCATCATTTATTAAGAGGCGATAATGTGCACATGACATAACAGAGTCTGTCCACAAAGTGTCTGTTAAAAGAGTAAATAATGGGGGCTTCCCTGGTGGCGCAGTGGTTGAGAGTCCGCCTGCCGATGCAGGGGACACGGGTTCGTGCCCCGGTCCGGGAAGATCCCACATGCCGCGGAGCGGCTGGGCCCGTGAGCTATGGCCGCTGAGCCGGCGCATCCGGAGCCTGTGCTCTGCGACGGGAGAGGCCACAACAGTGAGAGGCCCGCGTACCACACACACAAAAAAAAGAGTAAATAATGACTCTCATACAAATATAAAATAACTACATGTCAAAGATTTGATTTCACTCATGAATAAATGAGGGAACCAGTAGATATTTTTTTAAAAAATAGTTTAAAGGAGAATCCAAAAGAAAAATTAGGAATGCTGAATGGAATTTGTTAATAGATGCAAAACTGAGGGAGGGAATCCGTTTGATTGCGCTTCTACCCAAAGAAGTTCATTTGCATATACATGGACAATAATTATTTGCATTACTATCGATTTCTACAATGCACAGAGTAGTAAAATACCCTGAAGACTGTGAGAGGCACAGACCGCTGCAGATCTGACCCCTGGCAGGGTGATTAGGCTTCACCCAATTCCATAGAACACCAGGAATACTTTGTAATTCCAAAGACTTTTCAGTTTTTCCTGACAGATCATTGTTTCACTAAAAAATCCCGAATACTCAAATCTCAAACTGTCCTTCAAGATTGACTAAAATGCCACTTTATCTGGTCTTCCTCAGACTAAAGGATAATTTTAAAAAAAAAAAAAAAGGTAAAATCATGACTCACATACGGATATAAAATGAACAAGTTTTAAAGATTTTATTTAACTTATTAATTAAATGAGGCAACTAAGCATACGTTGTGACTGATTCAAAGGAAAAGTCAAAGAGGCACAGATTTATATGAAGTAAAGAATAAAGAATATTGAAATGAATGTGCAAATGGACTCAACTGGCTTCTCCACGGTGGGGAGGGAGATCCCCTGCCCCGCACTGAAAAGAATTAATTTGCATGTAGAGAAAAATTATTTTGCACTGCTACTGTTATCTACAACTTTGGGTTGTAAAATGACTCAAAAACAGTGAAAGGCTGGAATCAGATAACTTGGGAGGAGCTGCTCTAAACCAGACTTTCTCGGCCTCGGCATTACTGACATCTTGGATGCCAACTAACAATTGTCACTTCCCGTCTGGTTCTCAAAGTTGCTGACCTTCAACACCTGCTGAAAGGAGTTCAGGGTGGAGATCAGGAATGAGGCGCTCTGTGCTCTGGGGAAAACTGGCAGAACAGGCCTTCAGACAGAGATTTTCAGGAGAAGATTTTATGAGCCCAATTTCTTGCACCTTCTCACATCTAGGAAAGCACTAAAACCATTCATGGAGACGTCTCCTTGTGATGAGCTGCAACCTTCTGCCAAGATGTGAGCTTGACTGTATGTATCCCCCGTCACCAAAATCACATGTGTACTGTCCTCCTCCCACCTCTTCAGAGCAGTTCCTCAGAGCTGAGGGGCTGTCTCCCCAGGCTATAATTCTCATTTTGCCCCCAAAAAACTTAACTCACAGCTCTCACGTTGTGTTTTTTTCTTTCTTTTTTTCAGTCAACATGGACCACGTAATTCTTTGTTTTGTAGGGAGCTGCCCTAGACATCCAAGATGTTTAGCAGCATCCCTGGCTTCTACCCAATAGAGGCCAGTAGCACCCCATCATAACAAAAATTATCTCCAGACATTGCCAAGTGTCACCCAAGGCCGGGAGGAGGGGGCAAATTCACCCTAAGTTAAGAAATACTGCTCTAGGGCTTCCCTGGTGGCACAGTGGTTAAGAGTCCGCCCGCCAATGCAGGGGACGTGGGTTTGAGCCCTGGTCCGGGAAGGTCCCACATGCCACGGACCAACCAAGCCCATGTGCCACAACTACTGAGCCTGCACTCTAGAGCCCGCGAGCCACAACTACTAAGCCCACGCACCACAACTACTAAGCCCACGCACCACAACTACTGAAACCCGCACGCCTAGAGCCCGTGCTCCACAACGAGAAGCCCACACACCGCAATGAAGAGTAGCCCCCACTCGCCACAACTAGAGAAATGCCACGTGCAGCAACGAGGACACAACGCAGCCAAAAATAAATAAATAAATATTTTTAAAAATTAAAAAAAAGAAATCCTACTCTAAACAATGCATAGCTTTCCACTGAAACACGAATTCTTCCATATTAGCACAATGATGGAGAGGAAGGGACGACCGCACTCCTTGGCACACACCCATTCCTGTGTATGAGCCAAGAATCTCACGCTACCTCTTCAACGAGCAGAACCGTCACAGTGGCCCCTAACACGGGCAGTGTTCTAAAGGCTTTACCTATATGGACTCCGTCCTCCCAGTTAAAAGTGAGTTTCAGATAAATAGCAATTAGAGAAGAAGAAATGTTCTTCTATGTTCTTCCGGCTGGTCTAAAAATTAAATTGACATGAGGCAGGTTAACAAAAGAAAATCAAATAAAAGTTTAATACCACGTATACATGGGAGAGGTCCAGAAAAGCTGAGTAACTCGCCAAACTGGCTGAAGCCCTCTCCTTAAACACCATCTTCAGCTAAAGACAAATGAGGATGTTGGTGGTAGGGGTTTGGGACTTCAAAGGGGCAGAAGACAATTGACTTGGAGATGGAAAAGCAAATATTTGGTAAATAGATGTTTGCTGGGCCAGGTGGAGACAATGGGACACAGGGAGGAATCTGGTCTCTAGGCCAGTCTTCCCCACCACAGTGAGCCCATATTCTTTGCACACATCTCTGGTGATGGCTCTCTTCTGGAAAGAGGCCCTTTATCTAAATTCTTTAGGCAGTTACCGGGAAGGTCAAAGCTTCTTCTTGAGTCTTTTGGGCCTTGACTGTTTTCAGCTCAAAATAATCCACATGCCAGAGAGATATTTTGGGGTGGCAAATTTTGCTCCCCTACATAGGAAATAATTTTTTAGTTTAAGTATGCCCCCGTGCAATATTTGAGATATACTTATACTAAAAATCATTAGTGTTTACCTGAAAATCAAATTTAACTGGGTGTGTTACCAAACGCAAGTTCATGTGCCTGACACACAGCGAGCCCAAACAAACCGAAACAGAGTTTGGAGCAGAGAAAGGTTTATTGCAGGGCTATGCAAGAAGGCTGTCTCATGCTTAAAATGCCCCGAACTTCTCCAAGAAGTTCAGCAAAGCACTTTTAAAGGCAAGATGAGGGAGGGGCGTGGTTAGTTGTTGCAAACTTCTTGGTGTTGGAATCCTTCCTTCTTGTAGCTGTTCATGTTGGTCAGGTGAAGATGTTCCTGTAAACCTCCAATGAAACAAAAGTTATTCTCTGTTTTGCAACTTTTTATCTCTATATGAATGTACTCTTAAAGGTCAGAGCCGTGAGAATAGGCTATCCTGTATATTTCAGGCTGTAGATAACATTCTTTTACAAAAGGTTCAGAGCCAGCATGACTAAACACAGGCAACAAAACAGATCTAATATGGAGTCAGACTTGTTCTTTCCTATTACAGGTGGATGTATTTTTATTTGCCAAATCTGGCCACCCGATCTGTGATCATATAGCTAACCAGTAGCAGTGTGTAGCTACTGGTCATGATTGTAACACGCCTCTGGTGACTTAGAATCCCTGTTCTGCCTCTAATTAGTTGTGCAACATTGGATGATGTCATTGAACCTCTCTGATGCTCAGTTTTCCCATCTGCCAATTGGGACTATAGCGGAGGGACAACCTTCTCACAGAGCTAATTTAGTCCCGTGGAGCTCTCTCCCCGATCTTCTGACTCACAGGGTGTGTCCTGGAGAGTCAGGACAGCCCCAGCCTCGCGTTTCGCCCAGGGTTGGGTTTGAGTCCCCACTTTTCCACCAGGACGCCCAGGTGCACGGCGCGAGCCGGCTCGGCCATCCCAGGCGCCGGCCGCCGTCCTCCCGCCGGCGCTGTGCAGGCCGCCGGCCGGCAGGGTCTAGCGCCGCGCGCCGAGCTGGCGGGGAGCGGCCAGGCCACGCCCCGACGCGCAGAGTGCGCTGCCCTGCCGGGTGAATCATCACCCGCGGCGGCCGCTCCCAGTCCCGCTGCCGCGCGCCGAACCCTGGCCGCGCCCCTGCGGAGCGCCGCGCAGAGCAGCCGCTGAGACCCTCGCTCGCGCAGCGCGGACACCGGGCCGACCATGGCGGGCATCGCGGTCAAGCTGGCGAAGGACCGGGAGGCGGCCGAGGGGCTGGGCTCGCACGAGAGGGCCGTCAAGTACCTCAACCAGGACTACGCGGCGCTGCGGGACGAGTGCCTGGAGGCCGGGGCGCTCTTCCAGGACCCGTCCTTCCCGGCCCTCCCGTCTTCCCTGGGCTTCAAGGAGTTGGGACCCTACTCCAGCAAAACCCGGGGCATCGAGTGGAAGCGGCCCACGGTAGGCAGCGGGCCCGCGGCGGGATGCGGGGCGGGCGGGGCGCGGAGACCGGAGGCGCAGCGACCGGGCCTCGCGGCAGCCGAGAACCAGGCCCAGCGCGTGGGGAGCCCGGGGAGCGCGCAGAGCCGAGCCCCGCAGCCGGGAGCCCCGTCCCCGCGCTGCCTAGCCGGGGACTCTGCAGGCGCGGGGTCGGGGGAAGCTCCGCGGTCGCCCGTGTCCCCTCTGCCACCCACGGCGCCCGCAGGACGGGCCGAAATGCACGCTGCCCGTAAATCCCAGTAGCAGTCCCGCCAGCAAAAACTCACAAAAACTGGGTTGATATAGGGGGAACCTGGAGAAAACTTGTTGGACTCCGGTGGGGAGAGAGTCTGCGGAGAAGGGAGGCAGGGTGCCGGGGGTGGGGTGGGTGTGGGGTGAGTGGGACACTATCCAACCGGGAAAAGTCGGTCTCTAACTCGGTTAGGCTGCTTCAGGAAGGGAGAAACTCCACGCCTGGCCTGGTGCTTTGTGACTAAGGATTGCCTCATGCAGCCACGGTTAGATTTATCCAGTCGGAGTTTCCTGTTTATTTTTCCAAATGGGGGCCGACCTCCCTGTAACATTTACCCTGGAGATTATCAAAAGGATAGTGGGAGATGCAGCCAGGAGCCAGTTCCTGCACCTTACTCACCCTCCCAGAATCCTCACCCCTGCATCTCAAGGGCCCCTCGGTGTTCCCTTATCCTGCCCCGCTGGGTGTCTGTCCTCCTTGCCCTGGCAGGCCTTGGAACAGTTTCCTTCCTGATTAGTTTGTCCATCCTATTTCCCCTGGAACCCCTCCTGGCCCCATGTCCTATGGGACACCTCACCGATCTTCCCCCACCAAACCTCAAGGAGGCTTCCTGGGAAATACAGCCTCCAGACTCCTGTTAGGGAAATAAACATTCCCGCCCTGCTCCCACTTCTCTGAGCCCCTCACCCCCACCCGCTAGTCACCTTCTGTTACTCCACACCCAGCCCGTAGGCAGCAAGTTCAGTAGGAAGTGTCCTTGGCCTGGAGCACTTGAGTTCATTTCTTGCTAACCTGCGTGAGCCGTTTAACCTCCCTGCCTCCGTTTCTTCGTCTAAAAGAAGAGGTGATGCCTACATAGTTTCCTCTCCCCACTGGCGCACCAGGCCCAGCACCTTTTAGTTTCTCAAGGGCACCCATCTCTTTCCTGCCTCACCTGCCAGGGATGCTCTTTCCTGGTTTTCTGGGGTCTGGCTCACTTACTCTTTGGGACTTAGTTAGATGTCACCTCCCCAAAGAGATCTTTCCTGACCATTCTTAGCAGCCCCCTTCTCATCTTGTTATTCTTTATCACTGAACCCTGCTAATTTCCTTCATAGCATTTTCACAACTTATAAATGTAATTACATATATTTGTTTGTCCTTCCTAGTGAACTGCAGGGACCATGTGTGTATTGTGCACCAGTCTATCCCCAGTGCATTCAGAATATGCATTCATTCGTTCATTCATTCATTTAACAATACTTACCGAGTGCCTGTTATATGTCAGGCAGTGTCTTAAATGCTTGGGATACATCTGTGAACAAAGACTGTGACTATTTGTGGAATGAGTGAATGCAAGACTAATTAGACTCAAACAGAATTACAGCTGTGAAAGTGATAAACGAGAATGTATTCGCCTTACATTTGTATAGCACTTTACAGTTTACAAAGTGAATTTACATACTTCTTTGCTTATTCTTTCATTCACTCAATAAGCGTATCTTGAACACCTACTGAATGCCAGGCACAGTGCATATGGTTTCTGCCCCTGAAGGCTTTAGGGGCTAGTGAGGGGACACAGACAGGCCACCCAACAGTTGGAAATGCCTGTAGGACTTCCAGATGGGGAAATAGAGATCTGAGACCATTTTAGGGCCCCAGATTAGGGCGGGACAGGGTGTGCACTGCACATCCAAGGGGGAGGGTAGCTGTTATTGTCCCATTCAGCAGTTGAAGAAATTGAGGCCAGGGGAGGTTAGCTATTCGCTCATACAGGTGTCTGGGGTGGAGCCAGGACTGTGTCCAGCCTATGGGTGTCGAGAGCCACAGCTCACAGCCGCCCTCCTCTGCCTTCTCCAACACCACTGTGGTTCGGGTCAGGCAAGGCGAACAGACACGCGTCCACTGGATCTAGATGGAAGCAAGTCATTGGTAACTGTAACAGAGCAATTGCAGTGGCATAGAATTGCAATGGGGTAGAAGCCGGATGGCTGTAGACCCCAAAGTAAGGAACCGGAAATGAAGAGCGTGCCCAGCTAATTCCAGAAGGGTGCCTGTGAAAGGAGAGGAGGAAAAGTGTCAGGGAGAGTGGGACTTGGGGCTTGAGAGGCTGGTTTTCAGATGAGAGCAATTGGAATGTGTTATATGTCAGGTCCCAGAGAGAAAAGCAGCGGGGAGACGGTGAAACAGAGCCACCAGGAAGTGAGAGTAGGGTTGCAGGAGGGAGGCAGGGGAGCAGGCCAGCCCTGGAGCAGGGCCTGCTCCTCTGGCCACAGAGGGCTGGGGGCTGGGAAGGAGGCTGAAGAGCACATGGCTGCAGTCCCTGTGGCTGACGCAGAGGCACAGTGAGGAAAAAGCCGGCACCCTCCGAGGGTGCCACCAGTCAGGTGGGAGCAAGGGCAGGTGTGTGAGTCCCCACCTTACCCTGAAACATCTAAGGCCTCTGAGTGGTTTATGATTTGTTTACACTCAGCTGGCTGAACTTAGCCTCAAACCTGCATCTCCTGCCTCAAGTTCAGTGATTATGATCATCTCCTCCAGTAATAATTAATAGTAGGTGACTTTTATAGAGCTCTTACCAAGGCATGTGTACATAGTCATCTCATTTAACCCTCAGAACAACCTGATGTGGTAGGTACACTTGTCAGCGCCATCCCCATTATACAGATGGGGAAACTGAGGCTTAAAGAGGTGAAGTAACTTGTCAGGGTCATAGAACCCATATAAGAAGTGACAGAGCCAGAATTCAAACCCAGGTTGTCTGACTCCAAGGCCCAAGCCCTCAACCCCTTTCCTGGGACTGTTAAGTTCCGTATTTAATTCCGTGCCCTTCATGTTGTGTACAAGTTTCAATTTCCTGAAGCATCTCTAAGGGCCACTCTAAACTTTTCCTTCTTTGGAGAGGGTGCCAAAGGTGTGAGGAAGTTTCTCAAATATAGTGGAAAAATCCTTCTAGGGTAAGTGCCTGGCACACTGAAGATTGTCTGTATGATTTTTGGGCTCCCAGCACCAAACCCAGTCTCTTCCATCAGCAGGATAAGCGTTTGGCTGGCAGGCCTTGGGCCAAGCTGGCTTCATTTGCCTCCGCAGAAAAGCATTCTCACTGTCCCTTGTCATTCCCCCAAACAGCCCAACCTTAACAGGGAAGGGACAATGCAGAGGCATGAAAGGAGTGTGTTCTGCTACGGATCCCGAAAGAGCCTCTACAGCCTAAGCCGGGATGGCCAGGGTCTAGATCCAGGCCTCACCCAAGAAAAGCTTCTGCTTGACAGGGAGGGGGGTGGGGGGATGGGTACAGGGGGCTGGGCGCTATGGGGTGGAGCTCTTACGAACCAAGGGGTCCCGGCCGAGGGAAGCCCAGATTCATGCCCTGACTTCCTCTGTGGTTTTGGGGTGGGGCTCTTCAGAATCAGGAAGCATACTCAGAGGGGGCTGCAGAAGGGCCAGCACTGTTCAAGGTTGGGTTCCAGCAGGCGACTTGTGGGACAGCCCTTGGAGACTTGTTAGTAATCCATTAGGGGCAGGGCAGGAGGGAAAGAATATATGGTTTACACCGGTGAGTTCAAATCCCAGTGCCATCTACAGCTTACGAGCAGTGTATCTTGGGATATGTGGCTTTATCTCTTAGCCTGTCTCCCCACCTGTGAAACGGTGTGGGTGTCCATCTGTGTTCCCGGAAGGGCTGCCTGAGATAAAGTACCACACACAGTATTGACACACAGCAGGCTCACGGTATGTGGACCCCCAAGTATCATGGCCTGTGGACGAATCCAGAAGGCTAGGTGCCTTCCCCTGCCCTCAAGAAGCGTGTGAGTGTTAGGAAGACAGACTGGTACCCAGCACCACCGCATAGCACACAACTCGCTGCTAAATTGCGGAGCACACATGCTCTGGGATTCAGGGTCAAAAGGATGGGTGAGGGCTGGACTGTGAAGGAGGGCTTCATGGAGTTGGTGGCAGTGGGTCTTGAGATACGGTAAGATGTGGAAAAGGAGAGAAGAGCGTGGGAGAGGGAGGAATTCCATGCAGGAACAGAGGAGAGGGACCGGCATAGTGGGCAGGGCAGCTCCAGAGCATGGACCGTCTCAAGGCCCCCAGAGGAGGCTGGACTTGGCACTGCCCTGGCCCTAGGAAGGTAGCGTGGTGAAGTGGGCTGTAGGCAGTGTGGAGCGTTGGGATCCCGTGGCAGTCTAACTGTAACTGCATAGCTTTCCCTAGAGGGGAGGGGAAGGGGCGGAGGGGGTCCGATGCACCTTCTGGGAACCGAGGTGTCCTGACTACAGAAGCACATGGCAGGTGGGTTGACAGCACTTTGTGGGTTTCGTTTCCAGGAGATCTGCGATGATCCACAGTTTATTACTGGAGGAGCCACTCGCACAGACATCTGCCAAGGAGCCCTGGGTAAGTGATGGCATCTCAAACAGGCTACGGGGGCTTGTCTGAAAGGCTGTGGATAGAAGGCGTGAGGGATGATCTATGGCTCCACTCCCTTGCCAGAGAGTTTGGCAATTTCCAGTTCTAGAAGCTTCCTGGAATGTCTTGTCCCCTGAGGACCCCGTGCTGCGGCAGACAAATGCACAGATGGGCAGTGAGGTCTCCTGGGTCCCCTGCCCTGGGCTAGTTGTTGAAGTTACAAAGACACTCCCACTAGAAGACGGAGGAGCTTCTGGATCTCAGCCACCCTTGGTGTCTGTATGTCCTGGGGCCCGTGTTGCTAGTGGCCCACGGAACAGTCAGGCTGTGGGCTGAGGGCCAGGTGGGAGGCCTAGCCCAGGCCCGGTTGCAGCACTGAGACATCAGTTCTCTGGGGTTCAGGGGTGGGATGGTGATTCAGTGTGTGGAGGAAGAGGAAACCCTAACACTCACTGCTGGGAGGAAGTTAACGTATCAGGGCGTTCTCAGTGTTTGCAGGACGAGCTCACCATGGTATCACAACAGTGAATGTGGGTGCTTATTGTCACAGAGGCAATTGAAATGTTCATTTAAGTAAGTTCAACTGGAGTAGCTGAATCGTGAGGGTCTGAAACTTTGCTCTCTGTAGCTGAGCTCTGATTTTCTGGACATAGTGCCTGCTGAGATTGGAACCTGCTCCAGCTTTGGCATGAAAGCCCCCAAGTTTTCTTTTTTTTTCTTTAATTTATTTTATTGAAGTAAAGTTGATTTACAATGTTGTGTTAATTTCTGCTGTACAGCAGAGTGATTCAGTTATACATACATTCCTTTTCATATTCTTTTCCATCATGGTTTATCATAAGATATTGAATATAGTTCCCTGTGCTATACAGTAGGACCTTGTTGTTTATTGCTATACAGGACCTGAGGGTTCTGCAGAGAAGTCTTAACGATGGGGCCTGGGACCACTATTTAAGATTCTCATAGAATCCATGCTCATTTTTTTTTACTCATAATAGATATGGGCCTATGATCGCTGGAGGAGATTATTTGTTGCGAATAACCAAAAAGTTGTTTCGAGCCATCAGCTCCAACTTGCTTTCCAGACCAGTCTATCAGTAACAAAATTAATCATCTTGAATTGTACCTTCTTTCCTGGCCCACCTAGCAGAGGTTCTGTCCTGGGAGGGACTTGTTTGAGGTCATCCAACAGCTGAAGTGAGGGCCTGGAATGCAAATGCAGAGCGTCTGTGTGTTTAACCCCTGAGCTAGGCTGGGAGGGACTTGTTTGAGGTCATCCAAAAGCTGAAGTGAGGGCCTGGAATGCAAATGCAGAGCGTCTGTGTGTTTAACCCCTGAGCTAGGCTCCCCAGAAGGGGCATGGAAAGTTTTCAGTCTCTGAGGGATGTCAGGGCATTTGTGTGAATCGTTAGGACAGGCAACTGGGAGCCCCTCGTGAAATGGGTCTCCGAGAGCATGACCCAGGCTGGGCGTGCAAACACCGCTCTCTGAGCTCAGCCTCTGTGTGCAAATTCCTGAGATGCCAGAGCACATTCTTACCCACAGAAAACATACCTCCCATTTCCCACCTTCTCTCCCCAACAAAAGAGAGATGCCCAGGGGGCCTAGGGCACCTAGGTGGGTGCTCCAGGAAAATCCATTGGTTAGAGAAAATGGAAGTTAACAGGGCTAGAAGTTGATGGAGACTTTGACCAACCATGGGGGCTTTAGGAAATCTGGAAAAAAAATGACAACTGTCATACCTGGGCTAAATTCCACACCTAGACTAAACATCTACTTTAAAGTTTAATGACATCTTAAGGGCCAAATTGCAAGATTTAAGTCCTGGTTAAATACTGTCAGGCCATTTGGAGAGGAGACTCTCACAAAGCTTACACTCCCTGGGGTAAAAATCCCCATGCTATGCACCAAATCAAATAGAAACAAGATTAAGTGTAAGTCCTTTAAAACATTTCTCAGTAATCAGGTCTGTAATTTCTAAGGTTTTTTTTACACCACATTGTCCGTTTTGTCCTCTTGGCCTTTTATTTTGGAGGATCTGGGTTTGATTACTATCTGTGAAGTGTGGTGGACTGAACTCTCACTCTGATTCTGGCATCCGGACACAGGGTGGGCATGGGGTGGTGACTGTCACCAGGTCCCAGCAGGTTCGGAAGCATCAGGAACAGGGGGGCCGTGGCAGTGACACCTGGCCACACAACCAGAGATGCGAGTCAAGGCTCAGCTCTTAGTTGGCAGACCGTGGGCACGTCATCACTTGGAACCTCAGTCTCTTCTGAAAATGGGAGGGAGGGGGAGAGTCAACGGGGTGACCTCAGAGATCCCCTACGATGGGGCAGTCAGCTATTCTAGAGTCGTTCCTCATGCCTGACACTGAGTGTAAATCTTGTGCTGGAGAATCAAAGCACCGAAGGCAGATCTCTTATCTCAGAGCAGGAATGATAACAGCCCCTATCACTGTATAACAGTATGCAACTCTTGGAGCATTTTCATTGCATTGTCTCATGTAATCATCCAAGTAAATATTTTCATCCCCACTCTGCAGATAAGAAAACTTATCTTATCTGGAGGCAGGGGGTGGGGAGCCCATGCAAGGCCACAAAGCTAAAAATTGCCAAAGGAAAGAACCCTGATCTGATTTTAAAGCTTTCCACACTCTTCTCACTCCCATCACAAGTGGCCATGAGGCTATGTTGAGGGATTTTGGAGGTAAAATTCTCAAAGCAAAATTTATTTTCCTACCTGTACTTTCTACCCTGAGACTCACTCAGTTCACCAGTGAACCTGGGCGGGGCCCATCCTGGGACTTGTACATTTCTCAGCCTCCTGCCTCACTTCGCAGGGCTGCCCAGCAATGGTTAATCCACCAGCTCCCACCCACTTTCCCAGAGGGTAAGCTGGAAGCCTCACCAAAGTAATTCCAACCATGTTTGCAGAACTGCTCTGACGTGAGCCATCTGCCTTGCAGACCTTGGTTGGGCTCAACACTGAGCCAGTGAAGAAAAATCTGCCCATCTGGAAGGGCTGGAGACCCAGGCTGAACCTCGGCCAGGCTGGCGCTACAGCTAAATATGGCTCTGGAGTTGCTGTTTTCAGCCTCTTCTTACAGGTGATGGCCATGGAGTGGCCCCAAGAGCCCAGGAGGTCCCAGAGCTGAGCTCCTCCTACCTTTGGTTTTCACTGGGCCACTGCTGGGCTTTAACCACTGCCCCCTTATAGCCCCCCATGGGCCCCACAGCCTTCAAAGCTCTCAGAGGAAGGTAGCTGCCCTGGCCAGGTGCCCCCATAGGCCCTCGGCTTCCTGGGGGAAGGCTCGAGGCTGCCAGCGCTGTCAGAGCTGTTGAAACCACACAGCCCCGTGTCTTTGTAACCTGGCCCCTCAGAGGTGGATCACCCTGCTTCTACCCCTAAAAGTCACGTGGGCCCCCAAACACTAGGAGATGTTTGGCTACAGGGTGCCCCTCCCCACAGCCCGGCTCAGCAGAGAGTGGGGAAGGGCAGGGCCAGTGGGAAAAGCGTGCAGGAAGGAGGTTTCCAGTTCCTGCTTCCTCCCCTGCTTACTAGCCTGGGTGACTTTGGGCAGGTTACCCAAGCTCTCTGAGCCTCAGTTTCCTCTTCTATAAAATGGGAATAATGATAATACTCCTTTCCCAGGGCTGTGATGAAAAATGCGATTAATATAGGCAAACACATTGGCAAATTGTAGAATCCTGAACAAATTCAACCTCTCCCTATTTTCCCATTTTTTAAGTACTGTAAATAACTTTTAAAATGATTCTTAAATTATATATTTTTCTCAGTGTCTACAATCCATTTTATTTTAATATAATCTAAACACATACCATTTAGAAAATACCAAGAAAAATTTATGTACAAGAGTTGATGCTGTTGCATTCGGATAAAGCTGGCACGTTCTTGCTACCAGCATAGCCCAGGAAACACCACCGAGGAAACCTAATATATTGGAATAGATGTTGTGGTGTTTGGCCCACAGTTTGATAGCTCTCAGGGTTAACCTGAAGTTGTCAATGTTTGGTACTAGATGTACAATTTCATCCATTACCCTGCAACCATGAAGACTTCTTACGCATCTTATATTTAAATTTTTAAGCAGACTGTCATCTCTTAAGCCCAAGTCTCCTGGAATAGTCTGCAGTGCTAATCCTGCAAACAAAATATCAATCTCTATCCCATCAGAACACAGTTTGATAACTGGTACAAATGCTTCTTCAACAGCTCTTCAATCTTCTACTTCTTCCTGTAATTTCAACTTATCATAGAATGAGGTGAAAAAATCACTTCGATCAACGTGTCTTGGTGCAACACACAACACATTAATATCGGCACCTTTTGTATGTACTCCTAATCTCTAAGATCCAAATGTAAAACTTTTTCCACCACCGTTTTCAATTACAGATTGTGGAAGATTCTTGCTTTCGCTGATTTCTCGCATCCACTCTTACCAGGTTATTTAATTTTCCCCAAATTAAAATCCTGCACTGCAGTTCCCCTTCCTCTTCAAAAACGCCAAAGGGCTTCAGAGTCTCAATTAGTTTCTGTGTAAGTAGGCAGTCAGTCTCCTTGGGGGCTGCTAAGCTGATGGGAGAGGTAATGCCATAGTGCTTCTGCGGCAGCTGTGTTTGCTGTGATCCCTGCGTTGTAACTGGAAACCGCATGGTCTCCTGCGCGGACACTGCCCAGTCATCCGCCTCCCCCGCTGCCGCCCTGGGCATGACCCACTGAGACGGGGGTGAGGGGTGCCTGCCTCAGCCCTGGATCCAACCCCCTTAAATTATAATTTTTAAAAGCCATTTTAATAGGTGCCTTTTAAACATTTTAATAGACTTTGTTAGAACAGTTTTAGGTTTACAGAAAAATTGAGATGATAGTACAGAGAATTCCAAACACACCAGCCCAGTTTCCCCTACTGGTAACTTCTTACATTATTAAGTGTGGGACATTTGCTACAGTTAATGAACCAGTATTGATACATTATCATTAACTAAAGTCCATACTTTAGCTTTCTTTAGTTTTTACTTAAGGTCCTTTTTCTGTCCCAGGATCCCATCCAGGACACCACATTACATTTAGTTGTCATGTCTCCTAAGGCTCTTCTTGGCTGTGACAGTTTCTCAGCCTGTTTTGGTTGACCTTGTCACTTTTCAGGAGTACTGGTCCGGGATTTTGTAGGATGATGCCCCTCTATTGGAATTTGTAGGTGCCTTTTTAAAAAAAGAGTGCTTGTAGTTAAAAAAAAAAAAAAAAAAAAGAACTAGAAAATAAGTGTTGGCTGGTTTGGTGAGGAAAATAAATATATTTTTTCCTGTTTCTTAAAACAATGGCTTCACCGCCAGCCGCAGCACTGCCCTCACCGTCCCCGACCCCAGTGGCTTCTCCCAGCTCCTGGGGCAGATGTGTGCGGTCCGTGAGTCCTCCTGTCCTCTCCCCGGCAGCTCTTCTGGTTCTAAATGCTTTTTCACAGCCTTTCTCCCCTGTGGCTACTGCCTGGGCTCCCAGCTTCCTTTCCTTCTGCACCTGAGACAGGCCCATAAACGCGCCAGGGATGAATCTGCCGGCAGCCCCGTCCAGCCCTGGCTGCCCCAGCCTTGGCAATCACACAGCGGGGTTCCTGCCTCATCCGAGGCCTAAAGTTGGGCACATCTCTCCTTGGCTGTCCCTGACCTCCTCTCCCCAGGGAGGAGAGGCAGTGGGAATCCTCTCCAAAGAATTCCCCCACCATTGTCATGTACATGTTCCTCTGAAGCCAGAGGAAACTTGCAAAGAGTTTACACGGTTCCTTGGCTCCCCGTGGGCCTGTGGATCAGAGTGTGACTTTGCCCTTGTTCGGGCGCTGAGCCAGGAGCCAGGCCACATCCCTGTGTGGACTCTGCTCTGCTTCTGAGTTGAGGGGATTGGATCCTAGTTCCGTAAGGTCTCACTACTTCTGGCGTTCTGTGACTTCCACCGGCAGCCCGCGCTCTCCACCACACCCCGCCGGCACCAGGCTGCAGATCATGAGCAGTAACATCTCCACCCCAGGGTCTGAGACCCTTGCTCAGATCATCCCCCACAGGATCAGCCACAGAGAGGCCCCCAGCCAGGGGATTTCAGAAATGAAGGGCCATGTGTTCTGTGAGGTCTAGTGGGGTCCTGGGCAGCAACTGTGGGGCGAGGAAGCCCCAGGAGGAGGGTAGTCTGCTCTGGCTGGGCCAACGTTGGGTGGCCTGTGTGCAGTGGGGCAGACTCTAGACCAGCACTGTCCACCAGCACTTTGAGCCGTGATGCGAATGTTCTACATTATCAATATGGTAGCTGCAAGCCACATGTGGAGCATTTGAAGTGTGACTAATGCAACCAAGGGACTGAATTTTTAATTTTCTTCAGTTTGAACATGAAAAGCCACATGTGCGTTATGGCCACTGCAGCGTTGGGATCCGGCCTCCCATCCTTGACTTTCTGGGGTGGGATGGTCTCCACACAGAGACAAGCAAGCCACGTACATCAGTAAGCATCTGTAAATGGCAAGGTCCAGAGTGAGGACTTGGGTGTCCATCAGTTAGAGGTTGGCCTCTTGGTTCTGCCACTTCCTGGCTCTATCACATGGGGTAAATCACCGTCCTCGTTAAGCCTCAATTTCCTCATCCATAACATGGGGATGATAGTAGTATCTACCTCAGAGGGCTGTGAGGATGAAATTAAATAATGCGTGGAAAGCTCAGAGTGCCAGAGGCTGACACTTAGTAAGGGTTTAATAACTGCAAATTGCAAGTTACGTTTGGGGAGAGTGTGGCTTGAGGGGAGTATGGAAATGAGGCTGGGGAGGGGAGATGGAGCATGCCCTGCTGTGTCTTGAACAACCAATGGGGTCCGTCTCTAGCACTTGGCATTAGGAGGTGACCAAGGTGCTGATGTTTGGGGAAAAGTTCAAGAGACTCGATGAAGTCTCCTGCTCCAACTTTCAGGGCTCATGCAATGGCTGTTGCTCCCTGACGTTTCCTAAAAGGCCAGGAGGCTCCTCACTGCCACCACACTTGGGCTCTCTCCTCTCCCAGCACTCGCTTTGCCTGTAGCGCGCCTGCTATTTTCAGTCTCAAGCCTCTACTTACCCACCTGTGAAATGGGAACAAGGTGACATGTCTGTCCTTTCCTTTTCCCATGAGACGGAGAACCTTAAGGCTGTATGACTGATGGTTTCTCTCTCTCTGGGGATCAGGACCAGAGTGAGAAAACCTCTAGCGTTCACTCTTATCGCAATCCCTGACATGATCTCTCCCCTGTGTTTTGCCGCCCCAGCTGCATTGAGACTTTACCTTTCGTTCAACACTGTGAAGGCCTCCAGGAAACCAGGAAAGTAGATCCTCACCCTCTGGCTCCTCCGGGAGGTGAGGAAGGAATTCTGAGGAGTAGGAATCTAAGATGGGGTTGGCTCCACCTCCTTGCCTGCTGGGGCCTCTGGGCACGGAGGGGTTGGGGAGGAAGGCGAGGTTGTGGATGTGGATGGCAGGAAGACACAGGGCTACAGTGAGCTGGCTGGTAACTCTGCCATCTGGTAGTGACCGCAGCGTCCACGGTCGCGGGGAGCTGGGGGGCAGAGTCGACACCTACAACCGGGAGGCTGTGTCCTCCCGGTCCAGGGCAGCCGAGGGCGGCACGGGGCAGGGCCTCCCTTCCGAGAGTCTGGTTCGTCCATGCAAGTTCGGTGTGCGACAGTGTGACCCTGAGGCCTCGGCGTCCTCGTCCGCCTGCATCCTCCCTTCTCCTTCTCCCTTTCAGGGCCCTGCTCCTCAGGAGCGGCAGGGGGAAGGGAGGGAGAGGGCACACATGTGGTTCGGATCATTTGTTCTGGCTGCAGTCGTGCTTGCAGCTCACGGAAGGAGGCTGAAGCCCCGTGTTTACCAGGGTTGGGATGTGAGCAGAACGGAGCACCTCCACCTCCCCCCGACAGTGCCGATATAATGAGACGTGATTGTGTGTAGGGGGTCATTCCGCTTCGGGGGTTCCCTTCTCTGGGCTGCTCCAGACAAGTGAAGCAGTCACGGAAGGGATGGTCCCGTGGGACTCATCGGCCGCCATCGCGGAGGGCCGGGCACTGGCAGGGTGTGCACTTCCTCTGGGGAGCGCCAGCAGCCCCGGGATTGGGGGAGCGCCTGTTGGCTCCCAAGGACTTCCTTCCAAAGCTGAGACGCCCCAGGCTGCCTAGGCCAGGAGACAGTTATTCTGTCAGCAGGGTCTCAGGTCTGCTGGAGACTGCTAAATACCAGTGTCTCGGGAAGGGTCAAATTTAGCCAGAAGTAGCCTCAGTATCTTGGTCCCTTTATCATTTATCTAGCTGTCACCATGGAAAAGCAAAGGCACAGAGCCCTGCAGGGATGAAACACAGGACAAGCAGGACTTGAGAGGGAGAAGGGTTTCCCCGACCTCGGCCCTGCTGGTGGTTGCGGCCGGCTCATTCTCCATCATGGGGGTGTCCCGAGTGCTGCGGCACGCGTGGCAGCGTTCCCAGCCTCTGCCCATTAGATGCACTGGCAGCCCTCCCCAAGCATGACAACCCAAGATGTCTCCACACAGAGCCAAAAATCCCTTGGGGGTAAGGGGAGCAAAAACGGTCCTGGGGGGGAACCAGTGGTAGATCCGGGGAGAGAAGGAGGCTATGGACACAGTAAGCACCACGGGGCAGGCGGAGGGCAGTCATTGGGCATCCAGGGTGTGATGCCTGTTCTAGCAGCTGGTGAAGACCAGCCCCACACACGTCCAGAATCACCTCCCCTAAGCCAGCCACAGTTGGGAGTAAGCGTCGTCCTGGGGAAGGAGGAAACATGGAGCTGCAGTCAGGGCGGCATGGCTGGGATGTTTGACCCCATGGAGAGGAGCTGCTGCAGCAAAGGAGGAGATCGGCCCTCTCTACGTCTCAGGACGCTCCCCTTGGCGGGCCGTCTGTCTCATCAGCTTCCCGGAGCAGGCATGTGCGGTGCATTTCAGGTCCTGGGGTGCCCCGGGGACCGCAGAGTGAGTGGGTGTCTGGGCACGGCGTCCTGGAGCTGGCATCTCTCCGTGTTGACTCCTCTCTTGCTGGCACGTCCCCCCCCCCCCCGCCAGGGGCAGACTCTGTCAGCTGCCTCTTCCTGCCCCTGGCCAGGCACAGATTTCAGGAAGGTCCTGGTCTCCTTGCACCTGTATCTACTGCGTGGCAATCTGCCCCATCATCAAAGGCTTGAAACAACAGCAATCATTTTCTCATTCTCTCCTGTGGTTCTGAAGGATAGATAGCTGGGCTTAGCAGGGGGGACTCTCTCAGGGTCCCTCATGGGGTTGCAGTCAGATGGGGACAGGCTCAGGTCACCCGAAGGCCCCCCACTCATGTGTTTGGTGCCTGGGCTGGAGGCTCTTCAGCTGAATCTCTGGGGTCTTCCTATGTGTGGTCTCTTCCATGGAGGCTTTAAGGGAGCTCCACTTCTTACACAGAAGTTACAGAGAGAGAGCCTCAGAAATCACAGAGCATCACTTCTGCCATATCTATTCACTGAGACAGACAGAGGCCCCACCAGGTTCAAGGGGAGGGATGCAGATTCCACCCCCTGGTGGGGAAGGGCAAGGTCCTAGAAGAACCGGTGAAACCGGAAATATCGTGGCTGCCGTTTTGGGAAGATGCCACAGTTCCTCCCCTTTGAATAATGGTCACCAGTGGTGACCCAAGGCTGCTCGGACACTAGCCCATCGTGGTTGGGGCAGGTGTGTCCTCTGTTCTCTGGGACTTCCCAGTACGCAGGGCGGAGGGGCACTCAGTGGGCTGGGCTGGTGGTGCCAGCTTCAGGACTCCCTTCACCGGCCGAGCTTTCCTGAGACACCCTGCCGGGCCCCGAGGCCCTTTCTGCTTCCACTCCTTTTCCCAAGCAAATTAAAAGGGGAGGGGGAGGTCTGAACTACGAGGGGGGGGGTTCCCTGAGGTCCCTTGAGAAAAGTGGCTTAAGTGATCTCAGCAGGTGCCCAAGGGTGGGCCAGAGAGAACGACACTAAAAAGGCGTTGAACAAGCGAATAAATTCAGGATTAATGCATGCGCACTCTTCTGCTGCAGGCACAAAGTACAGTAAGATTTTGTGTGAAAACCCACAGGAAAGGCAAGCGGGGAGAGAAAGTATCAAACTGCAGAGACGGGGGAGGCAGTTTGCTTGTTAAAGGAACCCCTTGCCTTGTCTTCTGTGAGGGGACAGAGCAGAGTCCGCGAAGCCATCCTCAGCCCAGGGGGCGGGTATCGGGGCCCCTGGTCCTGCGCTGGGGTGGGGGTGGGCGTAGGGGGCAAAGGCCACAGTCCCGGGTGAGGCACGGGCAGGGGTGAAGGTGAGGGGCTCCATCACTGCAGGGGCCATTCTTGGGTTTTGAGTAAATGCGTTCGTGTCTACATCCTCATCAGTGCGTCCCCCCTACCCCCTGCTTGCTTCTGAAGATCCGGCAGGGGTTCAAGATGATGAGACGGGCCCCAAAAGCGCTCAGCAGGTCACAGTCCTCCCCGGTCTCACTCCCTCCTCCTTCCCACCTACCCGCACCCCCGTCCTGAGCTGTCACCCTTTCCGAAACAGGGCGTAACTCATCCCCAGTCGCGACTTCACCTCTTCCGGGCCTCAGTTTTCTCCCTTATAAACGTAGAAGATAAAAAGAGCAAACCCTCAGAGACGGTGTTCTAAATGCTTGACTTTTTTTCTCCCATTTAATTCTCAACTCTGTGAGGCCATTTCCTATCATGAAACCCATTGTATGTATGAGGAAATGAGCACAAAGAGAGTAGTTTGCCCTGAGTCAGAGCCGGAATTTGAACTCCATGTTCTGGCTCTGTTGTTTCTTAATTTTGGGGCTGTGAGGGGGAAGGAAACCTGACTCCTCCCTAGAAAATGCATATATTTGCATACATACAAAAGGTGCACACAGTGTTTTCGGGTTCCAGATCTCTGAAGCCCATCCAGGACCCCCAGTTTCCCTTTTTCATCTGATCCTAACAACCCTTTGAGGATATGTGTGTTATTATCCCCCTTCCACAGCTGAGAGAACATGGGCTCAGAGAAATTAAGAAATGTGTCCAAGATTACACAATCTTAAGTGGCGGGGTCAGGATTCAAATCCAGGTCAGTCCTCCTAGCTCTATCCAGGGGATCTTTCCTTTCTGGTTGGGGGATCACCTGGAGGCCCCGCGGGGCTGTGGGTGCCCGTGCAGCCCCTGCCCTGTGCCTGGGATCCGGGAAGGCCAGCCAAGGCGTACCTCCCCCTCTCACCTCCGTGGTGGGTCAGCACATCAGCCCAGCCGCAGCCTTCCTTGGGACCCATCGGCACCCAGGCTGACGGCACCCAGGTTCTCATCCAGCGGGCCAGCGCTCCCAGTGGGCAGGCACCCTGCAGCGGGCTTGTGGACCCCTCTAGCTGAGTGCTGGCAGCAAGAGCCCCAGGACAACATGGACTGGACTCGTAGAGGGGGTTGTGCAGGAAGGGTGATCCCTAGGGCCTGGGCTGGAAGGACAAACCCAGCCAAAGGGGACTGACAGGGCGGCCAAGAGCCAGCATTTGAGGAACCCAGAGAGAGTGGAGTTGGTGCAGGGGCCTCCTGGTGCCAGGAGGCAGCAAGGTGCATGGAAAGGTGAGAGAATGGGTGCGAAGCAAGATGAGAAGGGCAGTTCTTTAAGGGAACGGGCAGGAACACAGCCTCCAGCGAGATACGTCTTTTATAGGGATCCAGAGGTCCCCACTGGGGAGGGCAGGGAACCTCTGCGCCCACCTAAGTCCAAGTTCAAGGGGCAGGTCTGGCATGAGGTCCTGGACAGCCCCCGCCCCGGCCTCGGCTGGTTTCCTTTCTCTCGTGCTTTTTATTTGCTCCACCCCTACCCCGGCTCCAGACTCCCAGAACCCTACCTCTACCTTTTCCCCACTAACCTGCTCTCGGTCATTTTCATGTTAGGGCATGTAAATGCACGGGTCCCTTTCCCTCCGTACTTGCGTTTGAGGTCCCACCTCAGTGCAGGGTGAGGACTGTTCTGTCCGGGGAGTTTCGTCTGCACGTGGTGCAGATGTGCAGAGGAAGGGGGCTGCGGGCTGCAGTGGGGAGGGGCACCCAGGTGGGCTTCTAGGGTAGGCAGCAGGGCAGAAGATCCCCAGCCTCACAGGCCTGTACTGGCCGAGTGTCTCCCAGGACAGAAAGGAGGGGCAGAAGCTTAGCTGGGTGTCGGGGGAGCCCAGATGTGGGAGCGGTCAGCCTGTCGAGCCTGCTGGCAGGCCTTCAGGGTGGTTCAGGAACCTCTGGGCAGGGCCCTGTGTGCTGCCTCAATGATGGACGGGGCCAGCAGCCACCTGCTGAAAGGAAATGTTGCAGGGAGCCAGGGTGGTCAAGGACCTCTAGTGACCCAGCTCTGATACTTGTCCCTGTTTGTGTGCAGGGCTCTGGACAGACCGAGGCAGGTATCAGGCTCCCAGAATGAGAAAGGCAGGTGACAGGTGGTGAGTCAGAAGGTGTTAAGTGTTTAGATACGCCTCACCTCATTCCTCAGAAATTGTTTTGGCCTAAACGCCCCCCCAAGAAAAGGCATACAATGAAACCATATATTACAAAGAAAAATAATCAGTTCTATAGACAGGACTTCCCTGGTGGCACAGTGGTTAAGAATCCGCCTGCCATGCAGGGGACATGGGTTCAAGCCCTGGTCCAGGAAGATCCCACATGCCGTGGAGCAGCTAAGCCTGTGTGCCACAACTACTGAGCCTGAGCTCTAGAGCCCATGCGCCACAAATACTGAGCCTGTACTCTAGAGCCCACGAGCCACAACTACTGAAGCCTGCGTGCCACAACTACTGAGCCTGCGCTCTAGAGCCCGCGAGCCACAACTACTGAGCCTGCATGCCATAACTACTGAGACTGCGCTCTAGAGCCCGCGAGCCACAAGTACTGAAGCCCGTGCGCCTAGAGCCCATGCTCCGCAACAAGAGAAGCCACCGCAATGAGAAGCCCGCGCACTGCAACGAAGAGTAGCCCACGCTCACCGCAACTAGAGAAAGCCCATGCGCAGCAACAAAGACCCAAAGCCTTTAGCCAAAAATAAATTAAGTTAATTTAAATTAATAAATAAAGTACAGACAATCCAGAAAGAAGAGGTTGTCAAAACCTGGAGAGAGGAAAAATCACATGGGTGCTGTCAGAAGGACCTCAGCCACTAGAGGTGGGCCCTGCAGCTAGTGTTGATGCCTGACAGCCGCTCACTGGGCCCCCAGGGAAGATCTGGTTCTGAGCAGCCCAGCTCCTGGAGCACCTCCCAGGGTGAGCCAGTGGCTCCTGTGCCCTCACAAGGTAAGCCAGCGTCTCCAGTGAGCTCCATGGTCCCTGCCTGTGTGAGATGTCAACAGCAAGGGTTCCAGGGTCAAATAAATTTGGGTAACATTCATATTATACCCCACTCCCCTTACCCCTGGGAAGGTCACAGTGTGTAATTATTGAAAGGCTCTGAGATGTCTCCACACTTGACCTGGTTAGTTTTGCATTTCCCAAACTTACTTGACCACAGAACCCATTTCTCAAGGAGCATCTGTTAACCCCAAGGAACTAGTTTCTACACGACACACTTTAGGGGACACAGGAATAAGTGACTTGATTGGTTGTTTGTTCTTACTGACTAGAGACCAATTATTATGGAAGACTTTACCAAAAAATAATCATTTTCATTTAGAAGACCTGATATTAAGCTACTTTTTTTTTTTTTGCTGCAAATACTGACATAACCAATTATCTATTGAATGCAATAAACTAGAGTTTCTGGTAATAAAACTACGATTTAAGCACATAGGACACATGTTCTATATAATAAATCATCCAAAAATAACTTCAGTTTGTGAAGATATGAATTACAGAAGGGGAGCCAATACTATGTTCGCCCAGTTTTTCTTTTTTCTGTTTCCCCCTTTTTGTTGTTGCTGTTCTGTACCTTGCTTTGTTTCACTTAACACATCTTGGAGATTATTCCGTATCAACAGAAACCATCTTCGTTTCTTTTTAGGGCTGCACAGAATATTATCGTAGAGGGAGCATAGTTTGTTTCACCTGTTCTCTATGGATGAACATTTACCTTTAGTCTTTTCTGTTGCAACCAATGCTGCAATAAATAACCTTACACATACATTATTTTCACACGTGAGTATGTCTGTAGGAAGATTACTACATGTGGAATTGCTGGAGCATATTGACGATATCCTCAAATTGCCTTTGTCGGGATTGAGCGTGTACATTCCCCCACAGCCTCTCCAAATGATCATGCTTTGACCTTTGCAGTCTGAAAGGTGAAAAATGGTATCTTAGCATAGTTTTACTTTATGTTTCTTTTATGATGAGTAAGTGAGGATAAATGCCTTTTACTATGTGTAAGAGACATTACTTTTTCCTTTTTCCATTAACTCTGTTTATATCTTTGCCCATTTTTCTGTTGAACTTTCATTTTTTTCCTTTTAAATACTGGGAAGATTTATATATCACTTGTGGTCTGGGAGCTGAATAATAGATATTTTTCCCTATTAATTTTTGGTTTAACCTTGCTTATTGTGATTTTTTTTTTACCATGCAATTTTCTTTACTTTAAAGTTTATCATTTAAAATTTTTATGGCTTCTAGGTTACAATTTGATAGCCTGTCACCACTCTAAGATTATAATAGAATTCTCCCATTGTCTCTTCTAGGATATATAGATTTATAAATATATTTATAATGTGAACATATTAAAATATAATATATAAATACAGAAACAATACATATGTAAATAATACAAATGGCTAGATTTATATATAACATAAATAATATAAAGTACATTGTTAAGATATATAATGTTATGTTTATGTAAATATTATTCCATTTAGAATTTATCCCCCTGACAGGATGAGCTATAACTTGATTTTTTTCTAGATGGCTACTCAGTTGTTCCAGTTCCAGTTGTGAATAATTTATCTTTACTAAATTCCTATGTTTGGAACTATTTCTGGACTTTCTATTTTGTGCCATTTATGTATCTCTGTATACTCTTGCACAAGTTCTGTACTATTTTAAATATGTTAGCTCTATATGTGTTTTAATAGCTAATAGAGCTAGACTCCGCTCCCTTTAAATTTTTTTCTGGCTAGCCTTTATGTTTACTTTTTCCTTGTAAATTTTAGGATCAGCTAAGTTCCAATTTTTAAAAAATCCTCTTGCTATTTTTATTGGGATTGCATTAAATTTATAGACTGACTTAAGAGGAAGTGCCAATTTTATGATGAATCTTTCTAGCCAAGAATGCGGGCCGCCTTTTAAATGGAGTAAATGATTGTCTACGCCTCTCCAGGCAGGATGGTGTCCTGGATGGATGACTAACTCACTCCAGGATGGAGTTAGCTATAAGGGTGAACAGCCGGTGGAGGACAGACCACACTAGCCAGAGAAGTCTTGAACACTGTTGGATATAAACGGCGTGGCTGGAAGCCTCTGTAATCAAATGAGGAAGCATAACCATCCCTCCCAGAAGAGAGCCCTGATGTGAGTCGGAGGCAGTTGTCAGGATTCTAGAACTGGGTCGTGTACAGATGCCACCTTGAAGGAACAGTGCCTGCAGCCAAGGGACATAGCTTGAGCCAAGCTCACAAAGAAGGAGCCAGGGAAGAAATACACTAATCTCACTTTCCTCCCTCCCTCTGGTCTTTAGGGCTTCCTGCTGGCCAAACCCTCCCAGCAGCCAGAGGCCCCGGGAGCCCACAGTTTCATCCACTGAGGTCAGCTCTGGGGCAGAGGGCAGGATGGAAAAGGGTGTAGGCTGGATGTGGGGAGGCAACTGGAAGGTACCCATCCTCACCTCCAGCTCACACAGTCCAGCACTCAGGCCCCCAAGACAGTTGTTTCTGCTCTGAGATAAATGGAGTAAATAAAGATCAGAAGGGGCTTCCCTGGTGGCACAGTGGTTGAGAGTCCGCCTGCCGATGCAGGGGACAGGGGTTCGTGCCCCAGTCCGGGAAGATCCCACATGCCGCGGAGCGGCTTGGCCCATGAGCCATGGCCGCTGAGCCTGCGTGTCCGGAGCCTGTGCTCCGCAACGGGAGGGGCCGCAACAGTGAGAGGCCTGTGTACCGCAAAAAAAAGAAAAAGATCAGAAGGTTATCACCTCCTTCTGCTCCTCCTAAAAGGACTTTGTACCTGGGCAGGAAGGCTAAAATCATGTAACAACTGGAAAACCCACCAGGAAGGGAAGGCAGGAGCTTCGTGGTGCACTGTTCAGTGACACATCCCCTGAGCAGTCTGGGCGGCCACCCTCCCCCCTGCCAAAATATCTTCTCGTGTGACTGGAGAGCAGAGCCAAACAGACAAACAAGTGAGCACGAGGAAGAAATACTTGCTAAAGTCTAGAGTCTCTTATAGATATGTAATTTAAACACCCGTAGAAAACTACACACCGGATCTTTCTTTTTCAAGCCCCATCCACGTGGCAACATTCCAGGAGAGGCCTTGGTCACTGGCAGGCACCCTCTCAAATCAGTTTGCGCCACAAGTGGTGTGGAGCCTCAGAGGTCAACGAGTTGCCTTGCCTGGCCTGTACCAGCTGGCCTGGTTTTTATCCAGACCAGGATGTGACTGACCCAAACAGGCTGTGCCAGGAGGAGACTCCAGTGACTTCTCCAACCAGGTCACCTCTACAGAAGCAGATCACCATGGGATTACCCAGAGGAGACGGGTTTTCATAAATCATTTTAGGGAGAGTAGATGCTGACCTTGGTAGGGAGAACCCTCAGCCCGGAGGAGTGGCACTGTGTGAGGCTACAGCTAATGAGGGTGCAGAACAGGTTTCCACGTGGGGAGAAAACCCTCAGGCGGACGTGGCCATCCAGGCGGAGCGAGCAGGAAGCTAGAGAGAAAACACGGTGCAGCCCAAACACTGAAACATAATGGAGTCACCTCTCAAGGACAAAAGCCCCCAAGACCATGTTTTGTGAACTGGGTGAATTAGGAACTGACACCTACTTGTAAAGGAGACTGTTCAGATTATACATTAAAAGCATGTGCTTTGCTCAGGCACACCTGACAGCCACTCATTAGCTGGGATCTTGGGGTGAGCCACCCAGTCTCCTTACAGAGGGTGGTAATAGTACCCATCTACCCCAAATTGTTCTGTGGCGAGGAAATGAGATAACTTCATGATACTTTCGACTGAAAAAAACGCACAACCTAAAAGTTGCGAGTTACGTTTTATTCGGGGACCTATCTGGGGACTATAGCCTGGGAGACAGCCTCCCTGGTGGCTCTGAGGGACTGTTCCAAAGAGGTAAGGGAGGAGCAAGGTATATAGGAGTTTTTACTGAAAAAAATCACGTAGTGGACATCAAAAGATTACTGCTAATCACAAAAAAACAGACATCTCAAGTTAATGACTAGTGTTTTTCTATGTATGGGAGGATCCAGGAGTCTGGACTCATTGAAATTATTCCCTAGATATCATATGCATCTTAACTGTCTAGGACCAGTTTTTCTCCATCCTGAATCCCCTCAGGGTGCACTGTTTGGGTGGCTACCGTGGCTGATGGCTTGATGGCGGCAACATTGTTGTTTCCTGGAATGAGAGGCAACATTTTGTTGTTGTTTGCAATGCATGTAAAGCATTTTAGCACAGGGCCTGGCACACAGTAAGTCTCCGTGAGTGTAAACTGCTATAACCGTTGTCTTCAGATCTTGTAACTGAGAAAGCTTATATGAGCAGATATTAAATAAACTTTAAAAATGGGCTCTACATAAGGGAGCTTCCCAACTTAGTTAAAAATATTTTGCTGCATGGGGTGAGGGAGAAAGTTAAGAAATCAGAATAATACAATAGGATTTCAAATGCTTCCACCTTATTAGAAATCAAGATGTTCTTCTAAGTGGCTCTAAGTCTCCCTCGACTCCAGAATTTGGAGACCTGATAAAAAAAACTTTGAACCTTTGACTGTAAAATGCATCTAACTCTTGTTTCTTCTTGCTTGTGCTGTGATCTTAGTGCCAGGGTCTTGGCTGTGCAGTGACAGGCCATCTTCCTGTTGCTGTAAGGAATTGCACTGCATTGAATGGGTGATACGTTTTTTTGTTTGTTTTTTGTTTTGTTTTTGTTTTTTTTTTCCTTTTTTGCGGTACGCAGGCCTCTCACTGCCGCGGCCCCTCCCGCTGCGGAGCGCAGGCTCCGGACGCACAGGCCCAGCAGCCATGGCTCACGGGCCCAGCCGCTCCGCGGCATGTGGGATTCTCCTGGACTGGGGCACGAAGCCGCGTCCCCTGTATCGGCAGGCGGACTCCCAGCCACTGCGCCACCAGGGAAGCCCGGGTAATATGTTTTAATGTTTCTGAGCCAAGGATATTGGGGTATTAAGATACAATATAGGATTTCAGGAAGCTGCCAACTTGTTACCCCTTAGTTTTAAATTTGAATTGCAGTTGGATTTTCCTAGTTAGAAGTGGGGTCTTTCCCTAGTTAGAAGAATCAGATACTCTTAACCAAAGGAAATCTTCAGCAAGGTATGGTTTTTAAACAAAACCCAGGATTTGGATTCAGAGGATTTACATGTTAAGACCTGCTAACGGTGTAGAACACAGACTCCTGAGCTTCGTCCAAAAAAGGTGATAATAATTAGGATAATCATAAGATTTCTGTAAGGATCAAATAAAATGTGGACCATGTTCTTCGTAAATTGCAGAGTATTATATACAATGTTAACTACTTGTTATTTCTTTCATTCCTTCTGGTGGAAGGAGCACAGACCAGAAGTTAAGAGTCTAGATTCCTGTCCCTGCACAGGTCCCCCTTTCCAGGACCTGTGACCTCAAGAAAGTAACTTAATCTCTCTCTCTCTCTTTTTTTTTTTTTGTTTGGCCACACTGTACAGCTCGAGGGATCTTAATTCTCTGACCAGGGATTGAACCTGGGCCCCAGCAGTGAAAGCGCAGAGTCCTAACCACTGGACTACCAGGGAATTCCCTTTTTTTTTTGTAACTTAATCTCTAAAAGGTACAGTTTTGTGGTCTAGGAGACATTCTAGGATTATGAATCCTTTCAGAGGAAACATGTTAGATTGGAATAGGAAGGGATGAAGAAAGCAATCCTCTCTGAAGGGCAGGGGGAGATGAGGCCTTGCTCCTCCCAGGAGGACCAGGAAAAATACTTCTGGGACACGAAGGAATAAAACAGGGAGCCGTGAAACGTGGCCACTGATTTCTGGGATGTCGCAAGAACATCCAGGTCTGGTGGTGAGCGGTAATCTGAGACACATGTACGGTCAGCACTGACCTAGATGTATGACCCACAAAAAGAAGAAGAAAAAAAAAAAAAAGGAAAAGCCATCACTACCTGAATTCAGTCACTGTCCCACAAATAGCAGCACCGTCAGCCGTGACCTCCAACACTAAAAAGCAACCGACAGGTCCTACAGACACACACTCGTGTGACGCCTACACACATGCACAAGGTAAAGGCATCGACTCTTGGTACCAAGGGAAAGAGAACCAGGAGGGCATTAGAATGGCCCTCCCAGAGTCAGACAGACTGGGCAGCTCTTCCGAGGATTTGACAGAAAAGCTACAGGAACCATGGGAATAACTGGTTCCAGGACAAATGTCGCTGAAGTTCCTACACTTGGGCCCACTTTATCCACACGCCTGTCTGCCTCCATGTATTGACAGACCCAAGTCATTTTCCAAGGTTCCTAGAAAATCTCAAATAACCTCAAGGAAAATAAGAATCACAGTCATCTCCAGGTTCTCAAAGAAGGACTAAAGTCAGGAGAAGATCTGAAGTTGGAGGAAAGGGAATAGATTGAAAAGGAGGATCTCATGACTCAAAGAGCAGCTGTCACTTGGTGTAGTCATCCTCCAGGCAGACAGTATGATAAGGTCTAAGTGAGAGGGGTGGGTGCTCAGAAAAGGCCTGAATGTCATCTGTTTCAATGACGGTCTGGTTCCTACAAGGCAGCGTATGGAATCAAGCCGGGAAAAGCTCCTCTACATAGATTTCCATCCTCACCAACCGGGGGCTCCTTCCCCAGGGCCAGTGCTTAAAACCCTCACTGCCAAGTTTCTCTGCAAGCTCCTATTCTCACTGTGTCAAAGAGTGTGTCTCTAGTTTGGTTTATATAAAGATCTAGTTGACCCAAAAGATTGTCTCTGAGATCTGACAAACACCACACCTTTTAAACTCTTCCTTGCAGTGTTTTACTGTTGGCAGTGCACTTAACCTCCTAAGCCTTGTCATTCTCAGTTTTTAACATGGAGATGGTCATAGCACCATCCTCATAGAGCTGTTGTGAGAGATAAATGAAATGATGAACCTGCAGCTCCTAGAACAGTGGCTGGCACATAGGAAGGCCTCGTCAGTAATGGCTATTGCCCAAGCTCCCCTAGCAGTCAGGAGGCAGGAACTGGTAGCCCTGGCTAATGGGTCAGGAAATAGGGACTTGATCAGTTCTTGGAACTGAGAAGTCCAAGGCAGGTGTGGCTTCAGGTACAGCTTGATACAGGGACTCAAGTGATGATACCAGGACATGGTTTCTCTCTCTCCAGCTCTCAGCCCCTCTCCCTCTGAGTTGGCTGCAAGACAGCTTCAGCAGTAGGCCGCCCCTCATTGTAGAGCCAATGCAGTAGAAGAGGGCACCTGTCCACTCTCTCTGAAGCCTCAGGAGTGGTCTCCTCACACCTCCCTGGCTCTGGCTGGATTGCAGAACCTTCCCCAAGTGAACCACTGAAGCCAGAGAACATGCAGCCCAGCTTACTGAAGATCCACCTCTGGAACTGGGGGCAGGGCCAGCGCTACCCAAACCTCTCAGGCAGGGAGACTTGCTTCCCGGAGGGTCACTGGTGGCGCCAGGAGGGAAGAGATGGCCGCTGAGTGGAAAACTGTGGTGAACCCACAGCGGCCGCCCAACCTAAGGAGCAAAGGGATTTAACTTCCTTTGGCTACTGACTGGCTGGTTAGGGAGAGGTGTGCTTCCACTTCCCACAGGGCCGGCTTGAGCACCTAGAGGCCTCAGAGCTGTTCCCCCGTCATTGCTAAGTGTTAGCAGGTCAGTCGGTTCAGCAACTCTCAAGACACCAACTAGTCCACAGAATTCAAAGATTGCAGTGAATTTCAGTGACACTCTTTAAAAAGAGTTGACATTAAAAAAAATATTTTTTAACTTATTTTCATTTATTTATTTTTGGCTGCGTTGGGTCTTCGTTGCTGCGCACGGGCTTTCTCTAGTTGCGGCGAGCGGGGGCTACTCTTCATTGTGGTGCGCGGGCTTCTCATTGCAGTGGCTTCTCTTGTTGTGGAGCATGGGCTCCAGTAGTTGTGGCTCACAGGCTCAGTAGTCGTGGCTCGCAGGCTTCAGAGCACAGGCTCAGTAGTTGTGGCGCATGGGCTTAGTTGCTCCGCGGCATGTGGGATCTTCCCAGACCGGGGCTCGAACCCGTGTCCCCTGCATTGGCAGGTGGATTCTTAACCACTGCGCCACCAGGGAAGTCCTTCAGTAACACTTTTAATAGACCTGCCAATTAATAAAAATAAACCCAGCCATGGAAATCAAACTCATCTGAGGCTATTTCCTATTGTTGTCATGGGAAATTGTAGGAAAGTGCACATTCCTTAAGAATGGAGTAAACTGGGCTTCCCTGGTGGCGCAGTGGTTGAGAGTCCGCCTGCCGATGCAGGGGACACGGGTTCGTGCCCCAGTCCGGGAAGATCCCACATGCCGCGGAGCGGCTGGGCCCGTGAGCCATGGCCGCTGAGCCTGCGTGTCCGGAGCCTGTGGTCCGCAACGGGAGAGGCCACAGCAGTGAGAGGCCACGTACCAAAAAAAAAAAAAAAAAGAATGGAGTAAACTTCCTCATCCTCGTCCCAGAACGCCCCCATCAGTCGGGCCTTTTATCTCGTGGCAAACATGACCCCTCCCCGCCACCAGCTTGCTTCTGACCACCTGAAATGGGTGTGTGCTTTACACGCATGCTCTCATCACACCTCCCAGTTACTCAACGTGTCACAGAGGAGGGCACCGAGGCTAAGGGGAGGCCAGGCTGCCAGAGAGCTGACCATCTGGCTGTCCCCATCTTTGACTCCCACGTGTGGTACCCACACACCCGCCCAGAGGGGTTCCTCGCCCGTCCTCAGGGAGGTAGCCCAGGGTGCCTTCTTAGATTCTGGCTCTTGCATTTGCGTCCATGGGGCTGCGTGCCGGTGTCGTCTTCCTCTCCCTCAAACTCGCCCACTTTTAACCGCTGCGTTGTCAGAAGCCTCAGCTGCGGAGGTGGCGCCCTCACTCCACACGTGATCGCCGCCATGCACCTTCGGTGGACCAGGCCCACAGCCGGCTGTGAGGACACAGTCCAACCATCACAGGGTTCTGGGTTCTTCAGGGAATGAATTCTCCCATCTCAACTATCACAGCAAAAACATTTCTCCCTCAGCATTCCCTCAAAGCATCACCCCAGCCCTCCTCCATAGCCCTCACGTGAGGACCGGGGGGGAACATCTGTGCCGGGCTCGCCTTAGGCCTCAAGTGCCAGAGGTGGGCACGAGAGGCTTCACATCCTCCCGGCACTGAGCCCTCTCTGATGAGAGCTCCTTACACCGTGTTCACAGGGGACTGCTGGCTGCTGGCAGCCATTGCCTCCCTCACCTTGAATGAAGAAATCCTGGCCCGAGTCGTCCCCTTGGACCAGAGCTTCCAGGAGAACTACGCGGGGATCTTCCACTTCCAGGTAACTTAAGAGTTGGCTCGAGCTTCTCCTGAGCAGGTCCTGAGGGCTAGGAGCAGGTGCTGGGGGCCAGGCAAGGACACTGAGAGACAGCAGGAAGCTGCCTGGCCTGTCGTCGCCCTGGGACCCTGTAAAGACAGCAGTGTGGAGGAGGGCGGTAGGGCAGGGCACTCAGGAAGTAATTCCCACATTTCTTTAAGAAAGTTGACTCTTTGGGGTCTGAGACAAAATGTTAAGGTACCGCTCGCTGTTCTCCTTTTATGCCGGTAAAGGAGAAATAGCATTTTGAAAAGCATAAGGCACAGGGCAGAGTGCTGGAGGGGCAGGTGTGGCCTGGGAGGGAAGGGCAGGTGCCTCTGCGCTCGTTTCTCAGCGAGGCTGTACCTGCAGGAGGAGGGCTAGAGGGGAGCGTCTCCTCGGGGATGCGATGGGCTTGGGGAACTGGCGCCCAGGGGCCGGGTAGGGAGGAGCCAGCTGCGGCTGAGGCTCACGACCCCCCGCACACTGCCGCCACCTCCCCCTCCCGCAGTTCTGGCAGTATGGCGAATGGGTGGAGGTGGTGGTGGACGACAGGCTGCCCACCAAGGACGGGGAGCTGCTCTTCGTGCACTCGGAAGAGGGCAGTGAGTTCTGGAGCGCGCTACTGGAGAAGGCCTACGCCAAGTAAGTGCCTGCCGTGCCCGTCCCCCCGCAGCCTGCCCCCAGCTGCCCTGCATTCTGGGAAGCAACACGGGACTTAGGCGAGGGCTGTCCCGAAGAGAAGTCCTCTTGTACAGAAGGACTACTTCGGACAAGATCGGGCTCTCAATTCTAGGAGATGACGCACCCAGCTCTTGCCGTTTTTAACCAAATGCACAGGAACGAGTCATGGTACTGATCGTGCTGGCCTTGAGAAGGACCTCTGCTTCCTTGGCAGGTCATGTTACATTTTTGTCAGCTAAATACAGCAAAGAGTTGCTGCCCGTGGGCAAAACTATCCATTGCAGAGGTATGAAAATGATGCAGACTTGCCCACAATACATAATACGCTGAGTAAAACTGGTTTCCCCTAGCCCTCCCAGCCGGGCCCCCGCCCCCCCCCAGGCTGCCCGGAGTCGAGATTGTCCAGCGCTCAGCACTGCCCGTTCTCAGCGGGACGCCCACGTCGGCCCCCCTCCAGAGTGGCCGGGTCCTGGCCCTGCTGTCTGGGCTCCCTCCGGGAAAATGACCGGCTCTCAGGCATCAGGAGGATTTCTGTTCCTTCCAGCCCCTGCCAGGGAGGAGGGCCAGGAGTCACACACCCAGCTGTGAGAATCTGGGGCCTGAGATGCTACTAAGTCTTATGCTTTAACAGTAGAGTTAGGGAAGCCACAGGGCGCCAACATCGCCATGGGGAGAGACCAGCCCCTCCTAACACAGCACACGGAAGCTGCTTTCATTACTCACCTGTTTTCTTTTAAGCTATAAATGCCAAACAGCCAATTTAGCAGACCTCCCCTTTCCTGCCAGGATGTAAAAAGAATCAATACAGGAGGTTGGGCCAGATAAACATCGAGGTACTTCCTAACTCTTAAGGTTCTGTGAGATTTTTCCAAAAACTTCACAAAGTACCAGGCAGTGGTAGCTTTGGCGACAGTCACTGGCCCTCGTGGGCACCCCGAGGTGGAGACAAACCAAGGAAAGACTGAACAGGGGGTCCCTGCAGCATCCAACAAAAGAGGCGTGGGGGGAGGGGCACTTTGAGAAGCAGAAGTGTCAGCACCAGGTGGCAGCGGCATCTGTCCCCTTCCTGCAGGATCAATGGGTGTTACGAAGCACTCTCCGGGGGTGCCACCACTGAGGGCTTCGAGGACTTCACCGGAGGCATCGCCGAGTGGTATGAGTTAAGGAAGGCCCCTCCCAACCTGTTCAGGATCATCCAGAAAGCTCTGCAGAAAGGCTCTCTCCTTGGCTGCTCTATCGATGTAAGTCCAGGCCTCCCTCCCTGGCTGCACCCCCATCTGCTCTAGCTGAAGTGAGCCTCCGCCAACAGTGACCAAAGAGACCCACTGCCCTCATTCCTCACACGGTTGGCGCATCCTTTGTCCACCATATTGCACATCACCTGGAGCCCAGGGGTGGCTAGGCAACCACCAGGCTGGCTGGGGTACAGCTGCTGGGGCGATGGTGACTCCAGCCTTTCCGTCTCCCACCTGCTTACAACCCTCAGCCTCCTTTGACTCACCACCCCGGACCACAGCTTCCCTGAGAGTCCCCTGCCCTCTGCTGGGCCCAAGGGAGGACCATTCTAGACACCTTCTGCCCCACCTGCGGGGCCTATGACCCCAGGGAGCCCAGCAGCCTTCCCTCCACTGCTGCAGGGTTAAGGGGCCCGTGGCAAGACTTCAGAAGGCACAGGAAGGAACCATTCCCACGTGCCACCCTTGCTGGTGAACGTCGCCAGAGGAAGGGAGGTGGGCACAACCCCTGTCCCCAAGGAGCCTCCAGGCTTTGCCTGTGCCCGGCACCGGAGCCCTGTCCTAGCTCTGGTCCCTGTGGGGACAGGGGTAAGAAGTGTGGCTCTGGGGGCCCAAATCTCTGACTCTAGGGAGGGATTCTCAGACTTTCTCTGCAAACCATGTTTGCATGGCAGAGACCCTTTCTACTCCGACGCAGCCCTTCTCATTGACCCAGACAAAAATAACAACCTCCATCAGAACAGATGGGGAAGGAATGACTGGGGAAGTTCTAGTAGAACAGAAGCCAATTCTGAAGTCAGGCAGAAACGAACGGCTGTCCTAGTGTAAACCCTGCAGCGGGCAGGGCAGCCCTCGCAGTTTCAGGGGACTCAGCGCACCTGGGCCGCCGATGCCATCCGGGTGTGTGTCCTGAGTCCCCTCCACGGTGTGCCCTTTCCTGCGGGAATTTGTGACTGCGCCGGGCACACACATGAGTGCAAGTGCCGCTCTCCCAGAGGGCTGCCCTCGGCCTCTTCTCTGGTTGTGAATAGCTGGGCAGCGCCTCAAAGAAGTAGTAGGAGGGCCTCCAGGCGGGAGCGGGAGCCCTCCACCTGGGCCAAGGCCCTGCTGAGCCCTGAGCGACAGAAGGAGGGAGGGAGGAGGTGGGATGCGGCAGCCGGCCTGGGACTGATTCTCCCACATTTCCAGATCACCAGTGCTGCAGACTCGGAGGCCATCACCTTCCAGAAGCTGGTGAAGGGGCACGCGTACTCGGTCACTGGCGCCGAGGAGGTAACGCCTGGCAGGCATTCTCGGGGGTCTTTCTCTTGTTTGCACGATGGCAAAAGCAGTTTTTGCTGCTTGCTGAGGGTGGGGCCCGTGTTCCCCAGTCCTCACTGCAATTCAGGGCCAAGGGGATGGGCCGACCCTCCCCAGCCCCTGCCGGCTGCGTGCTGCCCTCTGCTGGCCACGGATCGGTCCAGGCCCTCTGGACTGAGTTCCAGAATTGTCTCGCTCTTCTGGACCAGGTAAGATAATACAACACTGCATCTGTGTAGTGTTCCGTCCTCTTCAAAGTGCTTTCATGAGGCTTCCGGGAAGGTGACGGAAGAGTAAGACGCGGAGATCACCTTCCTCCCCACAGATACACCAGAAATACATCTACACGTGGAGCAACTCCTACAGAACACCTACTGAACGCTGGCAGAAGACCTCAGACCTCCCAAAAGGCAAGAAACCCCCCACGTACCTGGGTAGCGCAAAAGAAAAAAGAATAAACAGAGACAAAAGGATAGGGACGGGGCCTGCACCAGCGGGAGGGAGCTGTGAAGGAGGAAAAGTGTCCACACGCTAGGAAGCCCCTTCGCGGGTGGAGACTGCGGGTGGCGGAGCGGGGGAGCTTCGGAGCCGTGGAGGAGAGCGCAGCAGCAGGGGTGCGGAGGGCAAAGCGGGGAGATTCCCGCACAGAGGATCGGTGCCGACCGGCACTCACCAGCCGAGAGGCTTGTCTGCTCACCCGCCGGGGCGGGCGGGTCTGGGAGCTGAGGCTCGGGCTTCAGTCGGAGCACCGGGAGAGGACTGGGGTTGGGGGCGTGAACACAGCCTGCAGGGCGTTAGTGCACCACGGCTAGCCGGGAAGGAGTCCGGGGAAAAGTCTGGACCTGCCGAAGAGGCAAGAGACTTTTTCTTCCCTCTTTGTTTCCTGGTGCGCGAGGAGAGGGGATTAAGAACGCCGCTTGAAGGAGCTCCAGAGATGGGCGCGAGCCGCGGCTAAAAGTGCGGACCCCAGAGACAGACATGAGACGCTAAGGCCGCTGCTACCGCCACCAAGAAGCCGGTGTGCGAACACAGGTCACTCTCCACACCCCTCTTCCGTGGAGCCTGTGCAGCCCGCCACTGTCAGGGTCCCGGGATCCAGGGACAACTTCCCCGGGAGAACGCACAGTGCGCCTCAGGCTGGTGCAACATCACGGTGGCCTCTGCCGCCGCAGGCCCGCCCCGCACGTAGTGCCGCCCCCCCCCCCCCCGCCCCGGCCTGAGCCTCCGAATCAGCGGCTCCTTTAACCCCGTCCTGTCTGAGCAAAGAACAGACGCCCTCCGGCGACCTATACGCAGAGGCGGGTCCAAATCCAAAGCTGAGCCCCTGGGAGCTGTGAGAACAAAGAAGAGAAAGGGAAATCTCTCCCAGCAGCCACAGAAGCAGCGGATTAAAGCTCCACAATCAACTTGATGTACCCTGCATCTGTGGAATACATGAATAGACAACGAATCATCCCAAATTAAGGAGGTGGTCTTTGAGAGCAAGATTTATTATTCTTTCCCCTTTTCCTTTTTTTGTGTGTATGTGTATGCTTCTGTGTGAGATTTTGTCTGATAGCTTTGCTTCCACCATTTGTCCGAGGGTTCTGTTTGTCCAATTTTTTTTCTTAATAATTACTTTTTATTTTAATAACCTTATTTTACTTTATCTTCATTCTTTCTTTCCTTCCTTCCCTCCTTTAGACAACGAATCATCCCAAATTGAGGAGGTGGACTTTGAGAGCAAGATTTATGATTTTTTCCTCTTTTTCTGAGTGTGTATGTGTATGCTTCTGTGTGAGATTTTGTCTGTATAGCTTTGCTTCCACCATTTGTTCCGGGTTCTATCCATCCGTTTTTTTTGTTTTGTTTTGTTTTTTCCTCTTAATAATTATTTTTTTATTTTAATAACTTCATTATATTTTATCTTACTTTATTTTACTTTACTTTGTCTTCTTTCTTTTTTTCCTTCCTTCCCTCCTTCCTTCCTTGCTCCCTCCCTCCCTCCCTCCTTTCTTTCTTTCTTTCTACTTCTACTAATTCTTTCTTTCTACTTTTTCTCACTTTTCTTCTGAGCTGTGTGGATGAAAGGCTCTTGGTGCTGCAGCCAGGAGTTAGTGCTGTACCTCTGAGGTGGGAGAGCCAACTTCAGGACACTGTTCCACAAGAGGCCTCCCAGCTGCACATAATATCAAACAGCAAAAATCTCCCAGAGATCTCCATCTCAACGGCAGCACCCAGCTTCACTCAACGACCAGCAAGCTACAGTGCTGGACATCCTATGCCAAACAACTAGCAAGACAGGAACACAACTCCACCCATTAGCAGAGAGGCTGCCCAAAATCATAATAAGTCCACAGACACCCCAAAACACACCACCAGACGTGGACCTGCCCACCAGAAAGACAAGATCCAGCCTCATCCACCAGAACACAGGCACTAGTACCCTGCACCAGGAAGCCTACACAACCCACTGAACCAACCTTAGCCACTGGGGACAGACACCAAAAACAACAGGAACTACGAACCTTCAGCCTGCAAAAAGAAGACCCCAAACACAGTAAGATAAGCAAAATGAAAAGACAGAAAAACACACAGCAGATGACGGAGCAAGATAAAAACCCACCAGACCTAACAAATGAAGAGGAAATAGGCAGTCTACCTGAAAAAGAATTCAGAATAATGATAGTAAAGATGATCCAAAATCTTGGAAATAGAATAGACAAAATGCAAGAAACATTTAACAAGGACCTAGAAGAACTAAAGATGAAACAAGCAACGATGAACAACAAAATAAATGAAATTAAAAATACTCTAGATGGGATCAATAGCAGAATAACTGAGGCAGAAGAACGGGATAAGTGACCTGGAAGATAAAATAGTGGAAAAAACTACTGCAGAGCAGAATAAAGAAAAAGAATGAAAAGAACTGAGGACAGTCTCAGAGACCTCTGGGACAACATTAAACGCACCAACATTCGAATTATAGGGGTTCCAGAAGAAGAAGAGAAAAAGAAAGGGACTGAGAAAATATTTGAAGAGATTATAGTTGAAAACTTCCCTAATATGGGAAAGGAAATAGTTAATCAAGTCCAGGAAGCACAGAGAGTCCCATACAGGATAAATCCAAGGAGAAATATGCCAAGACACATATTAATCAAACTATCAAAAATTAAATACAAAGAAAACGTATTAAAAGTAGCAAGGGAAAAACAACAAATAACACACAAGGGAATCCCCATAAGGTTAACAGCTGATCTTCCAGCAGAAACTCTGCAAGCCAGAAGGGAGTGGCAGGACATATTGAAAGTGATGAAGGAGAAAAACCTGCAACCAAGATTACCCAGCAAGGATCTCATTCAGATTTGATGGAGAAATTAAAACCTTTACAGACAAGCAAAAGCTGAGAGAGTTCAGCACCACCAAACCAGTTTTACAACAACTGCTAAAGGAACTTCTCTAGGCAAGAAACACAAGAGAAGGAAAAGACCTACAATAACGAACCCAAAACAATTAAGAAAATGGGAATGGGAACATACATATCGATAATTACCTTAAATGTAAATGGACTAAATGCTCCCACCAAAAGACACAGATTGGCTGAATGGATACAAAAACAAGACGCATATATTTGCTGTCTACAAGAGACCCACTTCAGACCTAGAGACACATACACACTGAAAGTAAGGGGACGGAAAAAGGTATTTCATGCAAATGGAAACCAAAAGAAAGCTGGAGTAGCAATTCTCGTATCAGACAAAATAGACTTTAAAATAAAGACTATTAGAAGAGACAAAGAAGGACACTACATAATGATCAAGGGATCGATCCAAGAAGAAGATATAACAATTGTAAATATTTAGGCACCCAACATAGGAGCACCTCAATACATAAGGCAAATACTAACAGCCATAAAAAGGGAAATCGACAGTAACACATTCATAGTAGGGGACGTTAACACCCCACTTTCACCAATGGACAGATCATCCAAAATGAAAATAAATAAGGAAACACAAGCTTTAAATGATACATTAAACAAGATGAACTTAATTGATATTTATAGGACATTCCATCCAAAAACAATAGAATACACATTTTTCTCAAGTGCTCATGGAACATTCTCCAGGATAGATCATATCTTGGGTCACAAATCAAGCCTTGGTAAATTTAAGAAAATTGAGATTGTATCAAGTATCTTTTCCAACCACAACGCTATGAGACTAGATATCAATTACAGCAAATGATCTGTAAAAAATACAAACACATGGAGGCTAAACAATACACTCCTTAATAACGAAGTGATCACTGAAGAAATCAAAGAGGAAATCAAAAAATACCTAGAAACAAATGACAATGGAGACACGACGACTCAAAATCTATGGGATGCAGCAAAAGCAGTTCTAAGAGGGAAGTTTATAGCAATACAATCCTATCTTAAGAAACAGGAAACATCTCGAATAAACAACCTAACCTTGCACCTAAAGCAATTAGAGAAAGAAGAACAAAAAACCCCCAAAGTTAGCAGAAGGAAAGAAATCATAAAAATCAGATCAGAAATAAATGAAAAAGAAATGAAGGAAACGATAGCAAAGATCAATAAAACTAAAAGGTGTTTCTTTGAGAAGATAAACAAAATTGATAAACCATTAGCCAGACTCATCAAGAAAAAAAGGAAGAAGACTCAAGTCAATAGAATTAGAAATGAAAAAGGAGAAGTAACAACTGACATTGCAGAAATACAAAAGATCATGAGAGATTACTACAAGCAACTCTATGCCAATAAAATGGACAACCTGGATGAAATGGACAAATTCTTAGAAAGGCACAACCTGCCAAGACTGAATCAGGAAGAAATAGAAAATATGAACAGACCAATCACAAGCACTGAAATTGAAACTGTGATTAAAAATCTTCCAACAAACAAAAGCCCAGGACCAGATGGCCTCACAGGCGAATTCTATCACACATTTACAGAAGAACTATCACCTATCCTTCTCAAACTCTTCCAAAATATAGCAGAGGGAGGAACACTCCCAAAGTCATTCCACGAGGCCACCATCACCTTGATACCAAAACCAGACAAGGATGTCACAAAGAAAGAAAACTACAGGCCAATATCACTGATGAACATAGATGCAAAAATCCTCAACAAAATACTAGCAAACAGAATCCAACAGCACATTAAATGGATCATACACCATGATCAAGTGGGGTTTATTCCAGGAATGCAAGGATTCTTCAATATATGCAAATCAATCAACGTGATACACCATATTAACAAATTGAAGGAGAAAAGCCATATGATCATCTCAATAGATGCAGAGAAAGCTTTTGACAAAATTCAACACCCATTTATGATAAAAACCCTGCAGAAAGTAGGCATAGAGGGAACTTTCCTCAACATAATAAAGGCCATATATGACAAACCCACAGCCAACATCGTCCTCAGTGGTGAAAAACTGAAAGCATTTCCACTAAGATCAGGAACAAGACAAGGTTGCCCACTCTCACCACTCTTATTCAACATAGTTTTGGAAGTTTTAGCCACAGAAATCAGAGAAGAAAAGGAAATAAAAGGAATCCAAATCGGAAAAGAAGAAGTAAAGCTGTCACTGTTTGCAGATGACATGATACTATACATAGAGAATCCTAAAGATGCTACCAGAAAAGTAGTAGAGCTAATCAATGAATTTAGTAAAGTAGCAGGATACAAAATTAATGCACAGAAATCTCTGGCATTCCTATACACTAATGATGAAAAATCTGAAAGTGAAATCAAGAAAACACTCCCATTTACCATTGCAACAAAAAGAATAAAATATCTAGGAATAAACCTACCTAAGGAGACAAAAGACCTGTATGCAGAAAATTTTAAGACACTGATGAAAGAAATTAAAGATGATACAAATAGATGGAGAGATGTACCATGTTCTTGGATTGGAAGAATCAACATTGTGACAATGACTCTACTACCCAAAGCAATCTACAGATTCAATGCAATCCCTATCAAACTACCACTGGCATTTTTCACAGAACTAGAACAAAAAATTTCACAATTCGTATGGAAACACAAAAGACCCCGAATAGCCAAAGCAATCTTGAGAACGAAAAACAGAGCTGGAAGAATCAGGCTTCCTGACTTCAGACTATACTACAAAGCTACAGTAATCAAGACAGTATGGTACTGGCACAAAAACAGAAATATAGATCAATGGAACAGGACAGAAAGCCCAGAGATAAACCCACGCACATATGGTCACCTTATCTTTGATAAAGGAGGCAGGAATGTACAGTGGAGAAAGGACAGCCTTTTCAGTAAGTGGTGCTGGGAAAACTGGACAGCTACATGTAAAAGTATGAGATTGTATCACTCCCTAACACCATGCACAAAGATAAGCTCACGGTGGATTAAAGACCTTAATGTAAGGCCAGAAACTATCAAACTCTTAGAGGAAAACATAGGCAGAACACTCTATGACATAAATCACAGCAAGGTCCTTTTTGACCCACCTCCTAGAGAAATGGAAATAGAAACAAAAATAAACAAATGGGACCTAATGAAACTTAAAAGCTTTTGCGCAGCAAAGGAAACCATAAAGAAGACGAAAAGACAACCCTCAGAATGGGAGAAAATATTTGCAAATGAAGCAACTGACAAAGGATTAATCTCCAAAATTTATAAGCAGCTCATGCAGCTTAATAACAAAAAAACAAACAACCCAATCCAAAAATGGGCAGAAGACCTAAATAGACATTTCTCCAAAGAAGATATACAGACTGCCAACAAACACATGAAAGAATGCTCAACGTCACTAATCATTAGAGAAATGCAAATCAAAACTACAATGAGGTATCATCTCACACCGGTCAGAATGGCCATCATCAAAAAATCTAGAAACAATAAATGCTGAAGAGGGTGTGGAGAAAAGGGAACCCTCTTACACTGTTGGTGGGAATGTAAGTTGATACAGCCACTGTGGAGAACAGTACGGCGGTTCCTTAAAAAACTACAAATAGAACTACCATATGACCCAGCAATCCCACTACTGGGCATATACCCTGAGAAAACCATAATTCAAAAATAGTCATGTACCAAAATGTTCATTGCAGCTCTATTTACAATAGCCCGGAGATGGAAACAACCTAAGCGCCCATCATCGGATGAATGGATAAAGAAGATGTGGCACATATATACAGTGGAATATTACTCAACCAAAAAAAGAAACGAAATTGAGCTATTTGTAATGAGTTGGATAAACCTAGAGTCTGTCATACAGAGTGAAGTAAGTCAGAAAGAGAAAGACAAATACCGCATGCTAACACATATATATGGAATTTAAGAAAAAAAAAATGTCATGAAGAACCTAGGGGTGAAACAGGAATAAAGACACAGACTTACTAGAGAATGGACTTGAGGATATGGGGAGGGGGAAGGGTAAACTGTGACAAAGCGAGAGAGTGGCATGGACATATATACACTACCAAACGTAAGGTAGATAGCTAGTGGGAAGCAGCCGCATAGCACAGGGAGATCATCTCGGTGCTTTGTGACCGCCTGGAGGGGTGGGATAGGGAGGGTGGGAGGGAGGGAGACGCAAGTGGGAAGAGATATGGGAACATACGTATATGTATAACTGATTCATTTTGTTGTGAAGCTGAAACTAACATAAAAACAAAAACAAAAAGTGCTTTCACATTTGATCTCACAGAAGCATTGGTGCCCCAATTACTGTAGTGGTCAAATCTGACTCTCCCTCTTGCCAGCTGTGTGGCCTTGGGCAGTTATTTAAGCTCTCTTCTGCCCCCTAGTTTCCTCAAATTTAAATTAGAAACAGTAATAATAATATCCATTGTAGGGGCTTCCCTGGTGGCGCAGTGGTTGAGAATCCACCTGCCAGTGCAGGGAACACCGGTTCAAGCCCTGGTCCGGGAAGATCCCACGTGCTGCGGAGCAACTAAGCCCGTGCGCCACGACTACTGAGCCTGCGCTCTAGAGCCCGTGAGCCACAACCACTGAGCCCACGTGCCACAACTACTGAAGCCTGCATGCCTAGAGCCCGTGCTCCACAAGAGAAGCCACTGCAGTGAGAAGCCCACGCACTGCAACGAAGAGTAGCCCCCGCTCGCTGCAACTAGAGAAAGCCCACGCACAGCATCGACGACCCAACGCAGCCAAAAATTGATTAATTAATTAATTAAAAAATATAACATCCATTGCAGGTTGTTGAGGTGATTCAAACAAGTTAATATATGTAAAGCACTCAGACTGCACCTGACACATTTTGTCCAAGCAGGTCGCTGTCCTGGATTTTGCTGTTTGTTTTTATACTATAAATACTGTTAGGTAGCCACCATCCACTGTTAATTACAAAACCCGGACTAGATCCCAGGTCTTCTGACATGTGCAGTGCCCTCTCTCTCTTTTTTTTTTTTTTAACACCCCCGCATATATCTTTTTATTTTGAAAAATTTCAAGTCTACAGAAAAGTTGACAGAATAGTATAATAAACATCCAAATGCTATTTTTCCAGATTCAACAGTGGTTGAAATTTTCCACATCTGTTTTGTCTCTATGTATGTGTACTTCCTTTCTGAGCCATTTGGAAGTAAATTGCAGATGTCACAACAGACGCTTCACTCCTGAATACTTCAGCATTTATCTCCTACCCATAAGGACACTCTCTTACATAATCCCAGTACTATTTTCATGCTGAAGAAATAAACATTAATTCAATAACATGATCTAATATATACTCCATGGAAACATTTTCCCAGTTGCTCCAAAATGTCCTTTATAGTACCCTCAATGCCCCCAGTCCAGGGTTTAATCAAGATTCATGCACTGCATTTGCTTGTCATCACCAGTGTTCATTTGATGGAGCTCCTGTGACAAAAGTACATGCTATTATAGTTAGTTAAACTAAGGTTCAGAGGTGACGTGCCAATGCAGAGTCTAGAACAAGCACATTTGTGCCTCAGACTCAGGACAGAGGTTAAAGAGCCCTGGTCCTTGCGGCTTCCCTGGTGGCGCAGTGGTTGGGAGTCTGCCTGCCGATGCAAGGGACACGGGTTCGTGCCCCGGGCCGGGAAGATCCCACATGCCGCGGAGCGGCTGGGCCCGTGAGCCATGGCTGCTGAGCCTGCGTGTCCGGAGCCTGTGCTCCACAACGGGAGAGGCCACAACAGTGAGAGGCCCGCGTACTGCAAAAAAAAAAAAAAAAAAAAAGAGCCCTGGTCCTCCAAGGGCCAGACCCTGGGAGCTGCCCAAGCCGAGCAGCAGCGAGGGTCTGGGAGTCAAGGCCCTCTCCCTTTTGCGATCCCCCTTATTACATGGACTTGATGCCTCCTGCCCCTGGCTCATGGAGAAAAAGGGGCTTTGGGCCGGAGAACCTCCAGGCCTGGCTTGAACTCAACATCTCTCTCCTCTCCTTCACCCACCCCTCCTGCAGGTGGAAAGCAGAGGAAGCCTGCAGAAGCTGATCCGCATCCGGAATCCCTGGGGAGAGGTGGAGTGGACCGGGCAGTGGAACGACAAGTGAGTAGGGCAGGTTCGGGAGCCGGCGTGGGGGCACTCTTTCCAGGGGTCTCTGGGGAGCTGAGGGGGGGCGGCATGGTAGCCATGCTGAGAATAAATCCCCGAGAGCACAGGCCACCCCGAGTGGGACCCCTGGGGCTGGTGGCCCTCTAGGCTCTTAACCAGTGCACTCCAGCCGTCTGGGTGCCTTTACAAGGCCCAGGGCTCCTGGGATGCTCATCCTTTCATCACCTCATGGTTCCTCCCTTCCCTAGCTCGGCGTCACCTTGCTATTGGATCTTCAGGGAAAAAATACACCCTTCCTCCCCTAAGCACTCGTTCTATCCCAAGGATGTAAACTTTGTGCCTGTGACCAGAGAGAAGTCCTTCTGTTGATGTCCAGGGTTCCTGGTAGGCCTGTTAGACGACTCTCTGGGGTGAACTCTGTGAGCCCCTCTCATGGTCTTCCTCTGCTCCCGTCTCCCCATGCCCCTCCACAGCCCAGCACCCACAGTTCTTCACCTTTTCCCTGGCAGCCTCTGCCATGGCATAGAGATGCCTAACAGGGGCTGCAGGTCAGCCACAGAGGCCAAGATGAGCGCCCATCCCCTACATCGAATTTCCAATCGCCCTTTAAAAGAGCTGACAGGCCCATCTCAGTTTGGGCCACTGATGCTACTTCATGTCTCTCTGATGGGCTGTGTTCATCTTCTGGAATCTTCCTTGCCACCATCTCCCAGGATAATATATCCTCTCACCTTGCTGCCCTGTACCTCTCAGCCACCTGTGTGTTACTTCCCTCCCTTACTGGGGTCTGAGCCCTCAGGTGGGAGAGCATGTCCCCGGTCCTCATCTTTGGGGCATCTTGGGGAGAAGTCATCGTCCCACACTAGTTTCTAATGCCTCTCCCATTGCTTGGTTTTCCAGCTGCCCAAACTGGACCACTATTGACCCAGAGGAGAGGGAAAGGCTGACCAGACAGCAGGAAGATGGGGAATTCTGGTAAGATTCTTAGGCTTTAGGGAAAGAGGTGTCTGATCTTTACTAGAAAATGAGTGAGATTATCGTGTTGAGGGAGCAGGGGCGTGGGATCCTGGTTTTGTTGTTGTTTTAAATTCACTATAAGACCTTGAACAAAACAATTCTTGAACCTCTTCAGTTTGTCCATCTCAGCAGTAGGGTTTCAAAGCTGAGCAGCTCAGCAGAGAAGACTAAGAATTCCTGCAGGCATGTTCAGGTCCCAAGAGAAAAGAGGGGGAAGATGGGCCTTTCTCCCAACCAGTTCCTAGAGATTCATCCCGAGGCCTCAAGAAATGGGTCCCTTGGAGAGTAGCAGTGGGGCCCACGCAGCTGTGTCTGTGCTACTCTGGGACCACCTACGTCTGCACAGTACTGGCGTTTTACCAAATGAGCAGCCGTATTTTGTCTCATTTGATACACATGGCTCCCATTTTTACAGATGAGAGTTCTGAGTTTCACAGAGGCTTAAGTAACTTGCTGAAGGTCACCTGGCTAGAAGGTGGTAGCACCAGGACTAGAATTGGCGCCTTCCAGTGGCGGACCTGGTGGCCATGTGGCCCCGAGGTGCTGTCTCCTAGCAGCTCTGCCTGGCCCTGACTGGGTCCTAGTCTGGCCTTGGGCGGAAGGTCCAGGCTTATCAGTGTGTCCTCCGGCAACCTGGGTGCTGCGTCCCTGCTTTTGCAGGATGTCTTTCAACGACTTCCTGAGGCACTATTCCCGCCTGGAGATCTGCAACCTGACCCCTGACACGCTGACCAGTGACACCTACAAGAAGTGGAAACTCACCAAGATGGATGGGAACTGGAGGCGGGGCTCCACCGCGGGCGGCTGCAGGAACTACCCGAGTGAGCACCCTGCCACCGCCCCAGCCTGGTGTGCTGCACCCCATCCTGGCCGCTCCTACCCTCCAGGACCCTCTGCCTCTTCTCCCTGAGTCTCCACCTCAACACCCTTCTTGTCCCCTCAGCCCCTTGCCTTCTGCACTCACTTGTCTCCCTGCCCACGCAGAACCCAAGACGTGCTGTTTCTGTGATTCCTCTCCGGGCCCTAGATTCCCTGATGCCACGGCCTCGCCCACTGAGGCAGCGTTAATCCCACTTCATACCCATGGGCTACTTTTTTTTTTGTTTCTTTGCGGTACGCGGGCCTCTCACTATTGTGGCCTCTCCCGTTGTGGAGCACAGGCTCCGGACGCGCAGGCTCAGTGGCCATGGCTCACGGGCCCAGCCGCTCCGCGGCATGTGTGATCCTCCCGGACCGGGGCACGAACCCGTGTCCCCTGTATCGGCAGGCGGACTCTCAACCAGTGCGCCACCAGGGAAGCCCCCATGGGCTACTTTATCCACACGAAGCCCACGCGGCCTAGCCCAGCAGGGGGACCTCACCCACTGGACCTCTGCGCATCCAGACCCTGGTTGTTGCCTGGCAATCCTCTTGTGCCCAATTCACTCAGCAGGTGTTGATGGGGTCCTGCTCAGATGGGGGCAAGGACTCCTCCTCTGGTTTATCCTTTGTTTATTCCCCTGACCCTTCTGCCTCAATGGCCCAGTCCTCCCCTGCCCTCTCCCACTCAGAAATTGTCCCATCATGATGACATTTGCCAATTATGAAACATACATTGGGTGCTAGGAACTGTGCTAAGTGATTTATTAATATATTACTGCATTTAATCCTCACAACAGCCTTCTGAGGCAGGCACTTTATTAATCATCTCCATCTTTAAGATGAGGGGACTGAGGCTTGGAGAGGTTAAGTGACTTGCCCAAGGCCTCACAGCCTTCACTGTGCCCGGGATTTGAACCCGGGCAGTCTGACTGTGGAGTCAGTCTTTAAGTACTGCAGTGGCAATTCATGGTCATATATTGATTCTCTTGTTACAGATGAGGAAACCAAGGCTCTCAGTGGCATACCTGGGCCACAGAGCAAGTAGTCAGACTGGGACTAGCAGATTGGTGCCTCTAGCTCTGGTGCTTTTTTTTTTTTTTTTTGGCTGCATTGGGTCTTTGTTGCTGTGTGCAGGCTTTTTCTAGTTGTGGCGAGCGGGGGCTACTCTTCATTGCGGTGCGCAGGCTTCTCATTGCGGTGGCTTCTCTTGTTGCGGAGCATGGGCTCTAGGCACGCGGGCTTCAGTAGTTGAGGCACGCGGGCTTCAGTAGTTGTGGCACGCGGGCTTCAGTAATTGTGGCTCTAGAGCACAGGCTCAGTAGTTGTGGCACACGGGCTTAGTTGCTCTGTGGCATGTGGGATCTTCCCGGACCAGGGATCAAACCTGGGTCCCCTGCATTGGCAGGCAGATTCTTATCCATTGCGCCACCAGGGAAGCCCAACTCTGGTGCTTTTAATCCTTCACCTCATGTATGCAGCCACCAAGCAAGTTCCAGAGGTGCTGGGATGGTCCTCTGCCTCAGATAAGACTATGTCTCCTACTCACTAGATCAGGGGTTGGCAGACTCTCTCTTAAGGGCCAGATAGTTGACCCTTTTGGCTCTGTGGGCCATCTAGTCTCTATGGCAACTATTCAACTGTTGCTGTAGCCCGAAGGCAGCCATACTTAAATGAACAGATATGATGACTGTGTTCTAATAAAACTTTACTTGTAAAAACAGGCAGCCAGCAGCCCATAGAGCCATAGTTTGCCAAACCCTACACTAGATACCTTTATCTCCACAAGTAGAATGTTAGTAGGTAAAGGAAGGAGATCACGTTAATTATCCTTAAAATGAATGAATCTCAGCTCCTTCCTGCAAGTTGGTTTTGAAAGTTGGGAGGGCAGAGGCACCATGGGAGTGGGCAAGGGGACAGGCCCAGGAGGACGGGGACACAGAACAAGAGGCTGAGATGGGGCACAGGATGTTCCTGGCCCCTAGGTTCATTGATGGGGGTGCAGACCTAGTCCCCAAGTCCCCCCAGCCAGGCCAGCTGGGCCATCTCTGACCCCCGAGTTAGAGCCTGGTGAGAAGATACCACGGGGAGATATCACAGCTGAGCCAAAGGAGATCTGGGCCTCAGCTCTGACCACCCTGTTCCAGGATGCCTCCCAAGCCCGGCCAGCCTGAGGGCGAGCGAGAGAGAACTGCAAAGGGGAGTTTCTAATTTAGGTTCCCGTGAGGTTCAGACAAACCCCCAGCCCTCCACTGCTCATGGCCTGTTGCCACCCGGACGGGCTGCCAGCCAGCCCTGGTCTCTGGTTCCTCTGCCCTGCCATACCCCCACCCGCCCATCCTCACCCCTCTCCCAGCAGCCTCCAACCCCTGCGACCAGCGCGGCCTCGTCCCCTCGTCCCCCCATGCGCACCTGTTCACGCTGGACTCCTGCGGTCTGAGTGACTGACCCCGCCCCTTCTGGCTACAGATACCTTCTGGATGAACCCTCAGTATCTGATCAAGTTGGAGGAGGAGGACGAAGACCAGGAGGACGGGGAGAATGGCTGCACCTTCCTGGTGGGTCTCATCCAGAAGCACCGGCGGCGGCAGAGGAAGATGGGTGAGGACATGCACACCATTGGCTTCGGCATCTATGAGGTATGGGAGGGGTGTCCACAGGGCTGGGGCTCCTCCTTCCCTTCCACCTTGGCTCGTGTCAGCCCCTGCGACGAAGGCCAACCCCAGAGACAGACCTGGAGATGGGACCCCAGGCCGGGAGCTTGGCCAAGGAAAAGCAAAGCCATGGGCCGGGCCAGTCCTAAGAGACTCATGCAGGGAGGTCCCTGCAATTGGTCTGGGTCACCAGGAGCCCCCACCCCCCCTTCCCCTGCAGCCAGCTTCCGGGGAGTCCCGCTCTTTCAAGTGGGCTCCGTGTCCCTTCTCACTTCCCCCAGGCCTGGCACTCTGGCTGGCCACCAATCTCCGAAGGACAGAACAGATGTAAGGCGAGGACAGAGTATGCTGGACCATGTCCGGAGCCACTGTGAGGGCAGGAACTGAGCCAGCAGGTCCCGTCCCGCTGGGCAGAGCCCATGCTCGGGGCAGGGGAGCAGTTGGTCCTCTGCTCCCACCAGGGCTCAGCCGGCTAGAGCCCTGCACCCAACACAGGCGCTCTCACTGCCCCCATGTCCTTTCATTCCGAACCAACTGACCCAACACGCTGGGCCCGGTCCCCTCCCCTCTCCCTTCTCTCGCACAGAGAAGAGCTGCTCCTGGCCTGGGGTGAGCAGTGGGAGAAGCGGGGTGCAAGGAAGACTTCAGAGCCGCTCAAGTGGGGTGCACTTTGATGTGATGGGCGGGCCGCAGTGATGTGCTGGAACCAGCCCACTCTTCCCAGCCCGACATTCAGTGAGGTCACGTGGGCAGCCTGAAGACAGCCACGGCAGGGAGGGGGCAGTATGTACAGCATGGAAATTAGCAAATACTACACATCAGGTCTCCCACCGAACCCTGAGAGCCGGGCTCCCAGCACAGCGCGTAGGAGTCAGACACAGTGTCGGGGAGAAGGCTGTCTGCTCACTTCACCCAGCAGGGAAACACGGCTGCCGCCCGTGGGGCGACGATCTGCCTGCTCACCCACCAACAGGTGGAGCTGGGCAAGCACCATCATTTCTAAAAATGCACATAAGGGCTTCCCTGGTGGCGCAGTGGTTGAGAGTCTGTCTGCCGATGCAGGGGACACGGGTTCGTGCCCCGGTCCGGGAAGATCCCACGTGCCGCGGAGCGGCTGGGCCCGTGAGCCATGGCCGCTGAGCCTGCGCGTCCGGAGCCTGTGCTCCGTGATGGGAGAGGCCAAAACTGAGAGGCCCGCGTACCGCAAAAAAAAAATAAATAAAAATGCACATAATTCCAAGCTTCTCAGTCTCTGAAGTAGGAGCTGAGGACTTCAGATCTAGGACAGAATAGCTGCAAGAAAAATGCAGACTGAATTGTGACACACAGCCCAGACTTGGAAATCCAGCCATGGGCTTTCAGAGCCAAGAAGCACCTATCCCGTTTTAGAGATAAGGAAACTGAGGCCAGAGAAGGGAAGTGACTTGCTTGAGGAAATACAGATGGATGTGGCCGGCAGCAGCTTAGAACCAGCACCTGCTGGCTCCCAGCCCCGGGGGGCAGCTGTGTCCCTGTGCTGCTTCCTCCAGCCCTGCTTTCTCTGGCGGCGAGGGTGGGGTGTGGGCTTTGCTACAGGCAGCTGGGTGACCTCAGCCAGGTCAGCCAGGTCACTTCACAGCTCCAGGCCTCGGTTTCTTGCTCTATAAGTTAAGAACGGTGCTAAGGGCTCATGTACATTATCGCCGGCTCATAAGATTTTTTTTAAATGTGGGAATATGTTGCGTTCCTTGGGAAATAATTACTGGGTTGACTTAGTTCCTATTGGTAAAGCTACAGAGAAAGGGGGGTAGCAAAGGAGGCCATCTCAGTGGTGACATTTCTTTCTGGAGCTTTTCCAGAGTCTGAATTCAGCGTGTTCTCCTTTATTTGCAGATTCCAGAGGAGGTACGTCTGGCTCACGTCAGCCGCTGTCCCTGGGGGCTCAGGTTCACCAACAAGGAAAAGGCTTAGACTGCTGGCTCGGGGGTCTTGTGAAGCCTGGGCAGGAGCTGGTGGCGATGAAGGATGAGTCCCCAGCCCCTCTGGGCTGCAGTGAGGTTGCTCAGGTCCTAGATCCCAGGGTCTAAGCACAGGGTAAGGCAGCTGGGGCAGTTGCCACGGGGCGTGCTGTCTCCCCAGGCCTGGCAAAGCCGCTGCACACATTTAGTTCCGGGTGGAGGGTCCATGGTCCAGGGGCTGCAGGAGACTCTTCTTGGAGTCCTGTAGTGCTCTTAAAACAGGCCTAAAGGGAAATGATGAGCCCTGCGGTGGTATTATAAGATGGGGGAGCACAGAAAGAGGCCTGGACCCCATTCCCAGCTCTGCCATTTGCAAGCTGTGTGACCTTGAGCAATTAACCTGTCCTCTCTGGACTTCAGTTTCTTCGTCAGTAAAACTGGTCAACCATCCACCTTGCCAGACTATTGGGATGCGCTGTGATACGTGAGAGCACTTAGTAGGCCCACAGTTAGGCTTAACCGAGCTGGTGAGACACACAGTCGCAGTGTGTGTTTTTAAAGGCCATAGTTATTCAAGTCGACACACAGGACAGGGCAGTTGGTGGCATGCTGGGCCTTTGTGGATGCCGTGGTCAGACTGACACCCCACATTTGAGAGCTGGGCCCCCTCCTCGCCGCGGTCCTGGCTGCTTGCGTCAGTGTGTCTATACCACACAGAACTGAGTGGATCCTGGCCGAGGGCACTTTAATGCCCCTGAGTCGTAAGGGGAAGGCTGAGGACCTCTGTCCGAGTGGAGAGATGGGGCATCTGAAGACGGGTGGGTCCCCTGCTGTGTGTGCCTCTGAGCTCCTGTTTGGGGTAGAAAGTTAGCTTTTCATCTAAGATGATGCAGAGTTGTCGCCGTGAGCCTCTTGTCTCGATGAGTGGAGAGGACGGTGCTTGGAGCCCTTTCCACCCTCCACTCCCTCTTGCTCCTGTTTCTTCACCAGTTGACAGGACAGACCAATGTCCACCTCAGCAAGAGCTTCTTCCTGACACACCGAGCGAGGGAGCGGTCGGACACCTTCATCAACCTGCGGGAGGTGCTCAACCGCTTCAAGCTGCCCCCGGGGGAGTACATCCTGGTGCCGTCCACCTTCGAGCCCAACAAGGACGGGGACTTCTGCATCCGGGTCTTTTCCGAGAAGAAAGCTGACTACCAGTAGGTCGTTCAGCCCTCCTCGTCCCCACGCCTTGTTCCTGCCCCACCTGGACCCACGAGTCAGCTTCTTTTTCTGTAGTACCCGCCCGCTTCGTGAGGACTTGAGGTATCGAAGAACGTTAGTGCTGTCCTCGGGTCAGCAAAGAAAATAGACACTCGGGATCTTTCTGATGAGAAAGGGATGGTTGTAGAGCAAATTGCAAAAGCCTGTCATTTGGGGCAGTGCTGCTTAGAATCCCTGCGTCCCCAGCCCACCAGCCTGGCAGAGCCGAGGGTCTATGTGCCAATCCCAGCGGTCCCTCAGATGTCTCCAGAGCCTCTCCCCGCTACAGTCACAAGGTCTCCAGGCGCTCCCCCGTCCTCACTGGAGCCCCGCTGTTCAGGGACCATTTTTGGCTGACACCGCTGTCGGCGTGGCCTCAATTCACAATGGCTGCTGGCTTAACCATGTCTGTTCAGCTGGGCCCTTGACTGCTCAGCTGGGCCCTTGACTGCTCAGCTGGGCCCTTGACTGCGTGAGATGTAATCAGCCTTGGGCAGCTTAAGCACAAGATTTACTGGAAGGTCCTGGAGCCCCTCTAGAACTGATAGGAGGCTGGGCGCCAGAGGACCAGGGTGTGGGAAGAGGGGGCGTGGCAGCTGCCATGTCCCCCTCTGACCTTGGGCCACATGCTCAGATCCATGTGGGATGGGGGGGGGGGGGCAGTGGGCGGGAGTGGCAGGGATCGCCGGGCTCTAAGACAATGCACAGCAGAGAAGGAACTTCCCTCTCTGTGGAGCAGAAGGACCCAGCCCTGCACACAGGACTGTGTGTGAGATAAACTAGCCAGGGCCTGAGCTTCAGCTGAAATCTCACCCAGGCCTCCCTGCCTTCTCCCACCCTCGGCAGAGCAAGTAGGCAGCAGGGCACACTGCATGATTCTCCGTGTGAAGATTTATGACGGCAAAGGGCGTTTCAGAGGGAACCTAAAAGCTGTTCCTCCAGCTGAACCTAAAAGCGGCTTCCACCCGCTACAAAGAGCGCCAGCACCGTAGTACCTGGGAAGCCTGTGCTCTTCGATGAAGATTGAAAACTAGCAAACAAAACAGTTCTGACTCTCCAAGTTGTTTTTCCTTGGATCATTTCTAACTGTAATTTCTGCTGTAGGGGATGTGTTGTCACAGAAACTTGGGATGCAGAAAACCCCCCTGTGCCCACCCCATGCTGGGTTTAACGGCGCAGTTTCATTTTAGCCGGGATTTCTGCAACGCTCCCTTTTCAGTGACACGTAGTTTCCTTCTGTTTCCAGAGTTGTCGACGACGAAATCGAGGCCACCCTTGAAGAGGTACCGTACTGCTTGAGCTTCACCCGCTCTGTCCTGAACAACCCAGGAGCAGCGGAGCAGAAAATAACCCCAAGGGTTCAGGAGGCCCCTGGGATTTCACGAGCACAGCTTGAAACCAGGGTGCAGCCCTGGCCTGGGAGTCCGAGAGCGCCTCCTGCACCGGCTGTGGCCGCTGCGTGGGGCTGGACGGTCCCCTGGATGTAGCCCGCACGCACGGGGTGCCTGGAGGATGGGACACCAGGCTGCTCTGAGCAGTGGGCGGTCTTGTCACTCCCCTTTCTGGCCCTCAGTTTTCTCATCAACAAAATGGAAACGTTGCATGACAAGATTTTTCAGGTTCCCTGGAGTTCTGGGAGTTGTGATTCAGTGGTAAATCCTGAGGGCTTTCAGGACTGCAACTCAGGAATTACAGACCCAACCTAAGCGTCCAGAGTTGAGGAAGGATAGCACACAAATGGGAAGGAGCGCTCTTCCCTGTCCTGGTGCCCGCAGCGGCTTGATGATTGTTATTCCTCAGCTGCTGAAGCTCCGTGTACTCAGTGAGACACGGAGCAATTTCCAAGGGCCTCACGGCTGTGCTCTCGCCACGTTCAGAGTCGTTCCAGACCACGCCAGCTTGTCTTTACACTTCTGAGTCCCCATTACTTAGATTATAAAAGGCCATTTTGGTGGAATGTTGGAGAAGATGCCTATGTGAGAAATTAGAGTGTAACTCCTTCCCACATAGCTTATAGTCCCTCTTATGTGTTTTAACTGGAAAAAAACTCCTTAATTCCTCACACTGTCCTTCGTCTCAATCCCGGTAACCTTAGAATTCAGGCCTGAGAGAGGGTAACTGAGGTGGCGGGGGAGGCCGCCTCGGAAGGGAAAGCAGGTGCCCGCTGGTCACTGCGTCTCACTTCTGTGCCTCACCTTCCAGATTGATGTCAGCGAGGACGACATCGACGATGGATTCAGGAGGCTGTTTGCCCAGTTGGCAGGAGAGGTAAGTGCTCCCCAAACCTCTGTGCTGTGCGCCCTGCTTGACGCAAAGGAAGAGACCATCTTTGCCCTCAAGGAGGCTTCAGTCTAAGGGGGGGAGAGGAAACAAAATGAACAAAAAGCAAAGAGGAATTACAAACATAACTGGGATTTCCGCTCAGATTCCTTGCCCAAGGCCTCCCCAGGGCCTCTGCACGTCCAGTCGCCAGGGGCTTCTGCTGTCGGGGGCCGGCTCTGACTGTGATCCTCCTGCCTGAGAACTCTGGGCCTTTCCTTGTGGCTGTTTTGTTTGCTCTGTGCCACTGCAGCTGAGACATGGAACTCAGCCCCTTCTCTTTGATTGCCACGAAAATATTTGGGGACTTGGAGGGTTTTCAGTCTCAAGGATGCAAGCAACAGAGTGTCAGCCTTCCCTGTCCTTAAAAAAGAAATCCCTCAGGCATCTAGGCTTCCATCGGCTACAAAGTTAGCAGGCCTCTTCCTCCAACGACTCCAAACAAAGTCATTCTCCTCCATATATGGAGCACACTAGCTCTCTCGAGTGTCCACCATCGGCTTACCTGGGCCTCCTCATCAGAGTTAAAGCAGGCGCCACCCGCCCCATGCCTCCGCCCGCCTGTCTGCCTCCCTCCCTCCTGGCTTCTAAGGGAAGGGGCATCGTAGAGACGTACTTCCGCACTGATTGAAACACACACACACACACACACACACACACACACATCCCCCAAGTACGCACAATGTCAGTCTTGGTCTTAAATAATGGGGCTTGTCCCCCAGTTACACAATATGTGTAAGTGAACAGAGGTACCCGCACCACTTCTGAGGAGCTCTGACATCAAGGGCCACAGAAAAAGTGCTGGGCCAGTTCTTGGAGACAGCCGGTCCCAGCCAGCTTTGCAGGAAGCCAGATCTGGGTTTTAAAGGGAGAGGAAGGCATGCTGGGTGCGAGGAAGGGTACAGAGAACTGAGTCAAAAGACCACAAACATGGGTAGAATGGAGAATTTATTCTTTATATTCTCTACAGCAGAGCAATGGCGAACGAACTCTGCCTGGGGCACACTGTGCGTTAAAACACTATCAGAAACTTGGGCTGTGGCTGTGCTCCTTGTGCGGCCTGGGGGGGGCGGCAGCAGCGTATCCCGGGGGCTTGTTAGAAATGCACACCCACAGACCCCTCCCCGCCCCAGCTCTAATGCACCTCGCGGGCTCAGCCAGAGCAGACACCCGTTACACATCCGCTGCTCCGTGCTTCACGCAGCCCCAAGGGAGCCAATAATGACGCTCTGGTTGCATCTCCACAGGATGCAGAGATCTCTGCCTTTGAGTTGCAGACAATCCTGAGAAGAGTTCTGGCAAAGCGTAAGTACCCAGCCCTCGCACATCCCTCATCCTGCTCCTGCAACGTGAGGGGACACGGTGACCTTTCCCCTTCCCTGGCTCAGCGGCTGTGGCTGAACTGTCACCCCCACTCCTGCTTAAACGCCACCGTCACCACCAAGGAACCGGATGAAGGAGGTTCTCCCCGATGTGATAAAAAAAGGGCGAAGGTTTCTGGAGTCTAGAGGTCAATGATCACATCCGGGTTTCCACAACTTACTAGCTCTGTGATCTAAACAGAGTTAGATAATCTCCCTGACTCGTTTCCTTATCTGCAAAATAGGCGTCTTATTACTTAACCTCTTCAGAGTGGTTGAATGTCTTAGGTGAGATGATGTGTAGGAACAAAGCCTGGGCTCTGGATATACGGTGACTCTTACGATGATTAATTGCTAAGAAAAAGCGTGATGGGAGCCAGAAAGCATCCCCATCCCTGGATTCCCGGCTGTATTTAGTGGGGAACCACTGACAGAGTGACGACAGCTCACTGATGAGCCAGAATGGAAAAATAAGTGGTCCATCTTCCACTCCAGCTAAGGGGATGGCATTAAAAAGGCTCATCTCCCAAATGTGTGTTTAAGGGAGCCTGGTCGAGCCAGTTCTTGATGGGAGAAATGTCACTTCAGTTGAGCCAGTGGGCCAGGCAAGTGGCTTCAAGGCTCCAGAAGTGACTGCTCTCAGCCCAGGCTGATGGGCATCTATAAAGAACGGACAGAACTGGGTGGAGACTTGAGAAGGAGCTGGAGAGCCATGGTCCTCATGCACCTTTTCAGGTTAAACTGTTTCTTAAGCAAAAAATATCAAAGGATGGATCGTCCACCTCCCCAGTGTTGATCACCACTGCAGGGGGTGGGGAGAAAGCACCCACACACACTGCTATTCTCCCCCTCGAGTTATCACCAGAACTGTGCTGCTTTGATAAGACGAGCAGGGGTCTGTACGGTATCAGGAGTTCTCAGCCCGGATCCGAAACCAGAGCGTATGTCGTCAGGGCTGAGCGTCAGCCTAGGGATCGTCTCCAGAAGTCCCGTGGACTTCACTCTGGCCCAACCCCAAGAGATAAAAATCCTCCTCTTGAAGCCAAAGAAGGATCCAGGCCAGTGGGGTCTTCCATCACAGTGAACGTGAACGACATGCATGTGGTCCCTCACAGGAACCACGTGTGACCGATCCATGCCCGGTGGCCTCCAAACAAAAGGCTGCATTTGAGCTTCTTCGCAGAGCTGCAGCCAGGGGGTCCAGCGGCCAGGGTAGGGCTTCCCCAAGGCGGACCCTGGTCCTCGGCGCCCCTCCTCCAATCTGGGAGTGATGAGAAGATGGTGTTTACCCTCGAGGCCACCAGGCACGAGTGAGGTCACAGCCTGTTAAGCTGTGTGGTTGTCATGAACCCAGGGACACTGAGCCCCATTGTTTCTGCACAGATGCGGGGAGGGGGAGGGGAGGGATCGGGCCACGCTGGGATTCAGCTGCTGCTTGTTGGGGGCGCGGCAGTAGCCTCACCCGAGCCCCGGAGCTCGGCACCCTTCCCCGCTCCACACCCAGTGACGACTCCTGCCCGAGGGCCCCAGGCACAGCCCACACCCACACCCGAGAAGGGGTCAGAGACCAGAACAGCAGCTTTGAGACAGGGTACGTCCTAACCTTCCACAAGGACATGATGAAAAGGGTGGGCTCCCCTGAAGGCTGTGGGAACAGACCACATCTGTGACAAGGCTCTCACGCCACCTGTCGACCACCAACTAGACGGGACTCAACCAGTGAGTGACTCACCTAGGAGAGCACAGGCTGCGGACAGGCTCTGGCCCTCTGGCTAACCCAGCTGGGGACACAGAGGCCCCCTAAATGCCTGCAGACAGGCAGTTAAGTAAACCTCTTCCTCTCTCAGGGCCCTGCCTAGAATAAACACGCGGGGCCCCCACTATCTCCACAGGTGACTTTGCATCTTATGAACACTTCAAGGCCCAGACTCTTAACCATTCTCTTATTTATTTAAAAAGCACTTATTATAACTCCGTATGCCCATGGCCAATATACAGAGAAGTCAGGCAGATGTAACACAGCCTCTGCACTGTCCCAGTGTGGTGGCCACCTGCCTCGTGTGGCTATTTAAAACAATTTAAGTGGCTCCCATATCGGAGGGTGCAGATACAGAATATTCTGCGATCGTAGAAGGTTGTATTGGACAGTACTGCTCCAGAAGATGTTCCTGTCACACTTATTTTTTGTCTCCTAGGCCAAGATATCAAGTCAGACGGCTTCAGCATAGAGACCTGCAAAATCATGGTTGACATGCTCGATGTATCCTTTAACGGGCCCCGCAGGACAGAGGCTGGGAGAGTTTGAAACTTCACTCCAGGAAGATACAAACACAGGCCTCCTCCCCTTCACAGCGGCCAGCTGTCCCTGCTGGCTGAGGCGTAGGACTGTTGTCAGCGCTGACCTCCCTTAGTAGGGAATTTGAGGGACTTCAGCTGAGGGAATGTGAGATGCCACAGGCTGAGGGGCTCCTGCAGGAAGTTCCCGACAGCATGCCCGCTGTTCCTGCCCAGGGCAGCTTGGATGTGTTACCTCTAGGGAAATAGTCCCTAAACCATGATACTTTTTTTTTTCTGGCTGTGTTGGGTCTTCGTTGCTGCGCGCGGGCTTTCTCTAGTTGCGGCGAGCAGGGGCTACTCTTTGTTGCGGTGCACGGGCTTCTCATCGCAGTGGTTCTTCTGGGCTACAGGTGCGCGGGCTTCAGCAGTTGTGGCACGTGGGCTCAGTAGTTGTGGCTCGCGGGCTCTAGGCGCACGGGCTCGGTAGTCGTGGCGCACGGGCTTAGTTGCTCCGCGGCATGTGGCATCTTCCCGGACCGGGGTTCGAACCTGTGTCCCCTGCATCGGCAGATGGATTCTTAATCACTGTGCCACCAGAGAAGTCCCTACCATGATACTTCTGATGTGAATGCTTTCCCCAGTCATGATTTTCTTCCTGATTCTTAAGATAGGGGCCCACCCTCCAAGAGCACGCTCCTTCCTCTTGCTCTGGCTCGTTCCCAGGCCACCACCCGGCCCTGAGGCCGGCTCATCATCCATCTGCTGTCCCTGCTGCTTACTGAGAGGCGCTGGGCAAGGATGGCCTGGATGGCTTAAGCTTCTATGAAGTTTCATCTGGTGGGCTCATGGCACCTGCTGTGTAGCTCCCCTCACAGAAGGCCTCTTAGAAATAATGATACTCCCTAAATGGGCAAGGGCGCAGCCATTAGAAGCCATCTGCAGCCTCTGCATATCCTCCAACAGCTCCTTCTTAGCAGGAACTGGGGCCAGCTGCATAGCACCCCCAGACCCCTCAGCATACAGAGTCGGGGGACCAGCAGGTCTCTATTGGGCCCTTCCACCAGCCCTCAGATGGAGGTCTAGCCAGTGTGAAGAGCAGGAGAAGGGTCCTTCTGCGAGACCTCCTCGTGATTGAGCCGTGGTTACCAGACTCTCCAGGGGAGAGGACAAACCAGGTGCCACGGCCCACGTGAACCCAGACTCTGGGAGCTTTCCTTAACTGCAGGCAGTCGGATGGGAGTGGCAAGCTGGGTCTGAAGGAGTTCTACATTCTTTGGACCAAGATTCAGAAATACCAAGTGAGAGCCCAGGAGGGCCGGGCGGCAGGGGCGGTGGATCTGTGTGGGCAACGCGCCATGCACGTATTTTGCATGCAGCAGCTCTTTAGGACGGTGGAGGAGCATCTCCAAGCAGAGGGGATTGTACTCATAACGGAGCTCCGAATGGGTGAAGACAGGGCTGGGCAAATGCAAACAGGAAAAACAAAGACTTTGCAAGTTACGTGGTTTACTCCCTGCCTTACTGACCGGAAACGGGGTCATCTAAAAGCCACCATCAAGTGTCCTGAAAAGGCCATGTAGCCCCTTGTAGTTTGGGTTTTTGACAGCTAAAGTACAAAAATTACAGAAGATAATAACAGGGGCTCATGTAGTTGGCTAGGTGATTTGATGGGCATATTTATAAACTAGCTCATGGAGAGAGGCAAAATACTCTTTAAGGCAGAAACATGGGTGATGCTTCCAAGGCCAAACTAGAGGCACGGAGCCGGAAGAACTTCAGCCCCACTTAGCACACAGCACAGAGAGGTAACTTGCCACCTTTTGGGTCATGGTTTTCTAACTATTTTGTATGTTCCAGAAAATTTACCGGGAAATCGACGTGGACAGGTCCGGAACCATGAACTCCTATGAGATGCGGAAAGCATTAGAAGAAGCAGGTACCACTTCCTAACTGTATTTTCTTTCTTTTATCTGTAGAATATGTGAAAACTTATTCTATACGATACAAAGTGTGGTAAGCTATGAAATAGAGTAGGTGCTGGTTCAGTACAAACACATCCTTTTCATTCGCCTTTTAAAGACTAATTGGTAAAATGAAATGGAGTCCAGGACGCTCTGCCCTCGAAGCCGTCTGGAATCTCAGTTTCCCTCCAAGGGCCCCAGCGGGTCGCAGGCAAAGCCAGTTTTCAGCAGACCCACACACCCTGCCCTCGTCCGTTCAGGTGCAGGGCTGGTCAGGCAAAAGTGGGATGTCCAGCTCCACCCTTGGGTGAGTCCTTAGCAGCACGTGATGTCAGTAAGAGGGACACCAGCTGTGGGAGACCAGCAGAGTGGGAGACTTGTGTGCTTAGGGGACAAATATGACAGTATGAGGTTGTCCATTCGTTGGGATGTAATGCTGCAGCAGAGACCCCAAATAAGTGGTTTAAACAAGATACACCTTCCTCTCACATAACGATTCAAGCTCAAGCCATCCAAGGCCAGATGGTGTCTCCTGCTGTCAGGGACCCAGGCTCCTTCTCTCATACTGTGTCACCAGCCCTTAGATCGTCACCCGTATCTGCAGGACGGGGACGGCTTGTCACCACAACCACGTTCTAGCAATGGGCTGACAGAAGGAGGGAAAGAGGGGCTCCTTGCCTTTAAGGGCACATGTCACTCTGGACACAAATCCCAGTGCCAGGACTTAGTCACAAGGCTTCAGAGGGCTGCCAGGGAAGCTGGGAAATGCAGCCTTGATTCTAGGCAGCCATGGCCTGTTAAAAATTCTACAACTATGGAAAAAGGGAGAATTAATATTAGTTTAGCATGAAGTGTTTCTGCCACATACATCCAGGAAGAATCTAGTCTCCAAGGCGATTCAGAGTGAGACAGACAGAAAAGGAGATAGGATCGATAGCATGAAATAGCCTGCCCATGAAAGTAGGAACAGGCAAGGAAAGCCTTACATGTTAGTAAGGAGACGGGACTTCCTGATGGTCCAGTAGGTAAGACTCCGCGCTCCCAATGCAGGGGGTCTGGGTTCGATCCCTGGTCGGGGAACCATATCTCACACGCATGCCGCAACTAAGACCCGGCGCAGCCTAAATAAATAATATATAAATACTAAAATGCAAAAAAAAAAAAAAAAAAAAAAAAAAGAGGCAGGGTGGAGGTGAACAGTGTGGAAACAGAAGCAATGGCAGAAGGCACTGGCTTTGCAAACTAAAAACAGTCTCACAGCAGCGCAGCCAGGGGACCAAAGCAATCATAACTCTCATCTTCCGGGTCCAGAGCCCATGAACAGAGCCCCAGGGTGCAACTGAACACTTGGCAATCGGTCTGCATGTTCATTTAACTGCAGGTTTCAAGATGCCCTGTCAGCTCCACCAAGTCATCGTTGCTCGGTTTGCAGATGACCAGCTCGTCATCGATTTTGACAATTTTGTTAGGTGTTTGATTCGACTGGAAACACTATTCAGTAAGTGCCCGTTTGGGTAAAGGCCCATTTCAGTTCCCTCGGTACGAAAGCAGCCTGCCTTTCCCCACGGGTGAAACCACCTGAGCCAGAGACGTGTCTGTCCAGTTGAAAATGAAAATCCTGGGCTTCCCTGGTGGCGCAGTGGTTAAGAGTCCGCCTGCCGATGCAGGGGACACGGGTTCGTGCCCTGGTCCGGGAAGATCCCACATGCCACGGAGCAGCTGGGTCCGTGAGCCATGGACGCTGAGCCTGCGCGTCCGGAGCCTGTGCTCCGCGATGGGAGAGGCCACAGCAGTGAGAGGCCCGCATACCGCACAAAACAAAAAACAAAAAACAAAAACAAAAAGAAAATGAAAATCCTTCTTTAACTTGGGGACAGAGGGAAGAAATCGTAACTTGTGCCGTTCAGTGAAATGAGCTGCCAGGCTGGGGAAAAGGATAATGTGACCTCTGTTGCAGCTCACTTATATGACATCCTGTTTCTGCCTCCACAGGGATATTTAAGCAGCTGGACCCCGAGGATACTGGTATGATCCAGCTTGACCTTATCTCTGTAAGTAAGCAGCTTCCCAGCCCCTACTCCTAGGGGACGGAGGGGAGAAGGGCTGCTACTTGGGCGACAGAGATCTGTGGCTTTTGGTCTGTCAGGGTCAGGCTGTAAATTGTTGTAAGATCCCACAGTGCACCTCTATTGGCAGTCATTTCCCAACTACCCGTTGGTTCTCGAGTCCAAGAAAACACACCTGGTCCCTCCTCCCAGAAGCTTTGCCTTGAGAATAGCACAAGGTTAAAAGAAGAAGAGGGTGGCTGCAGCATCCCTCTTAGAAAAATGACCTGCTATTAGCATGCATGGGGGCATGCTTATCATACAAAGAAACCCTTTGGGTGAAATTTCAGTGGGTCTTGGGAAGATCTGTCATTCTTAGGTCTACTTAAAATACTTTCTGCATAAATTACTTTTCTCTACTTCCTCCACCTTTAAAATAAAATAACAATAGTAGATAAGCTTAGCATATATAATGATTGTGCTCATGTGTCTGCAACCCCAGCAACGGGCACCTCTGAAACGATCACTCGAAATTCAGTTGGTATGCCAATTCCACAGAAAGCGAAGCGCGAAAATGTTCTCTTGTCATCCGAAGACAGAAAGTTCTCTCACTTCAAAGAAGGAAGCCAGCTGGGCTTACTTTTCATCCTTGCCCGGCTCCAGCTTGCATTTCCTCTGTCCAAGGGGGAACTGAGCTTGGAACAACACAGGCTACAGAGACTGGGGTTGGGTGGCCAGTGCTGGGTAGGAATGACCAAGTCCCAGGGACCAGAGAGGAGCAGAGTGGTAAGAAGGACGAGGGTGAGGGACTGGCGCCTCCTTCCACTGAATTTCGAACTCTGGAGGAAGCCAGCAACTAAATAGCTCTTTCACTCTGGTATTAATGCATTTTAAAGTAACGCGAGCCAACTGCAAAATACATTTTAGCTGGTTCCAAAGAACACTAAGTTGCTTAAAACTCTGTGTAGCTCAGGAAATAACCCTCCCCTGAGACTGCAGTCTAAGGTAGAGGCAATACAATTGGGACCTAAACATGCCACGTGTGAAGTTTGGGAAACTGCAGCCCCCTTTATCCTTCTGACTGGAAATCTCATTCCTCCCCGGCTCCCACTATTTTATGCGGCCAGCCTACTCAGACCATCCTCCCATTTCCTCTGAGAAACATCTCACCCACTGGCCTTTCACAGGTCGCTGGAGTTCCCCACACTCAACTCTCTTTTCCCTGAGGCTGCGACAGAAGACGACCTCTCCTTCAGTTTGCAGCGACTGTTAGCCTTGCCTGCAGGCTGCAGTCCTGGGGAGCTTCGCAAAAGTCCTGATGTCCAGGCCCCTCCCAGACTAATTTCATTAGAGTCTGATTTAAAGTTCACACATTACTCCAGTAGAGAACCGAGGTTGAAAACCACTAGTTTAAGGGCTATCCAAACTAACCTGTGATGTGACACTGAGGCAGGGATACAGAAATGCTAATTCGTGTTTTCCACGTTTCACGTTTCACGTGTTTCAGTCAACCCTGTAATACGATTCATGACCACCTAATTCAGATAACGGCTTTTTACAACCCTGTAAAAAGCTAGACTCTAGAAATCAGGTAGAAAAAATGTGAGTTCATACTCTGATATCGTAACCCTTGATCAGCTTTTCTCGTACAACAGTCAATCTTTCAGAATAATCTATAGGTACTCAGATAGCCTTTTAATTCTAAGAATGCTCACTGAACTGATTTGGTTCTTTTCCTTCCCCACAGTGGCTGTGTTTTTCAGTACTTTGAGGTTATAACTGATCTGCCTGAAGACTTCTCACGAAAGAAAATCAGCCACGGACTAAGCCTCCACAGAGAAACTTTTTATCTGGATCTTGAAATTATGGGAACATTTACTTAAACTTTCTGATGGTTAGAGCTGGAAATGATGATGCTATTTCCTTGAGAAAGCAGAACTTTCAGATATCCAAGTAAAAGATTTGCATATAATCGTACTAAATGCAAGTGAGTCACTTAACCCTTGAAAAACTTAGAGAAAACCTTCAATCTGTACATGGTATACACTTTACTTTTACACACTTTCCTGTTTATAACAATATTAAATCAGGAAAAAATGCAGGGAGGTATTTAACAGCTGAGCTTAATTTAACATTCAGTCAACCTTAAAGGACAGAAGGTCCTTGCCGGCAATATTTAAAGCAACTTTGAGTTTAAAAATATAGTTGTGACATGTACCAAACAGCTGTCCAGGGATTACCATTCCCCTTGAGTAAAATGGAAAAATATGATGTATCACGAAGGCATCTGAAGAGGCCAGGTGAGAAGCACATCTCTCTCATTTGGGTTAAATAAGAGACAGATTTTATATAAAACTGGTTAACAGTGTGTCTGTCTCAAGTCCTCGCGCATGTCTGGTCTTATAAACTGAGCGTTACGACGCTGAAGGGACGCTTCTGTTGCTCGGCTGAAGTGATGACCCAAACCGGGGGTCCCGTCTGCAAGCCCACGGTGACGGAAGACAGCACAGCTGTTCGCCGCGTGCCTCGAACCTTCCCAGACTTCACCGCTAGCGTTCGTGCATGGATTAGGGGGGACGCCCGTGGAAACCACATGAACGTGTTTCCTGGCTTCACCTTGGGTAAATGCTAACGACACTGTACAAATACTGCCTTGTTGCCTTATCTTCTTCCAAATGTGCTGTTCAATAAAGAGTCGCCCAGGCAATCCCACGTGGGTGCCGCTCTTCCTGAGGGCCCAGCGGTGAGCACACCCAGTCACATCCCATCCCACTCTAGCCAGGCGCGCTCCCTCCCTCCCCAAATGCCGGTATCGAGAGGAGAGGGCAGCTGGCCTCCATTTCAGTGTGGAACTATAGAGCTTTTTAAAAATCCAATTCAGAAGCTTTGATAATTGACCATAAAGTCAGCTCCAATTTCTACTGCTTCTTGGTCTCTGAAGGAGGTACCGGCAAGTTTGTGCTCCGCCTGCCACCTGCCTGTCACTTTGGTGGAGGGAACAAGAGAGAGCCAGGAAGACATGCAGCTAAACCACAGGTCGGCTGCTGGGGATCCTTGAGGAATCGCAGAAGGGAAAGATGTCAGATGACTAGAGAGAGGCAAATGGCAGCCTACTATCTCATGAAAAGATAGGAAGATGGATTTCCCAAATCAACTCGCAGGAGTTTAAGTTTTCCTGCTTGTGGAGCATCTCAGGGCCCAGAGGAAGCGGGAACCAAGAACAGGCAGCACTTCCCCTGGTGGGGGGGGGGGGTGATTTTCTCCATTCAGTAGAACTGGGTTTGGGAGGGCTGGATGCTCCCAGTGACACGGGATTGCTATGGGAGGGGTGGGGTGGGGGGAGCGTAGGCTGACCACTGGAAGGGGAGAGGAGGGTGCTAAGGCGGTTGAAATACAGGAGTGGTAGAAATTGGGAGGGGAAGGGCAGGCAGGCTCCCCCCAATCCACCCAGGCTGCTCCAAACCTTTCCCACTGTTCCGGGTGCTCTGCCCCTCCCGGTGCACTTTGACCTGCCGCGCTGCCTGAAGCTGGAGTTCACAACTTCACTTTTAGTCACAGGATAAGAAATAATGCTTAAAAAAAAAAAAAAGATACGGTATACGCTTATCGTAGCAAATTCAGAAAAGATTTAAAAGAGAAGGGGAGAGATTTCACGGGGGGAAAGAACCAGATGATAAAGTAAATCCCCCCCAGACTTCTGCCCCAAGGAAGTCACCCCAATCTAATCCCCCATTGCTCCCTTCCCTCCAGTCCAAAAGAAAAGCCCTCCCCATCTCTGCTCTGAACTGCAATCTCAGCCTATCAGCTGGCCCCTTTCTTCACACTCTCTTTCAGGTGCCTTAGGCCTGCCACCTGGTAACACACAGACCACCCGCCTCCTCCCGGCCTCCCCTCCTTCCCCCAGAGCCAGGCCTCCCCAGCAGCTGCGCCCCTGCATCTTTCTGTGACTCCTTTACCTTCTGCGATCTGGCTAATGGCCTGACTCTCCTAAAACTGCTTTTGATGATCACCACTTACCTCCCAAAGCCAAAAGCTATGAACACGTATTTGCCATCACCCTCCCCGACTTCGTGCTGCCGTCCCTGCCGTCCCCTCTCCCTCTCGGACACCCCTGCTCGCCTGCCTCCCTGGCTGACTCCCGTACTCCCCTGGTTAAAACCCCTCGGTGGCTCCACTGCCTTTAGACTCCAAGCACAGCTAGAGTTTACACCCTACCCTCCTTAGCAGGGCCCATTCTCCAGTTGCTTTATCCCCACTTATTTTTTCAACAATCTAAAAATTCTGCTCCCATAAAGATGTGAGCGCAGCATCGATAACACAAGCGAAAGGCAGCCACGCGTTCAACACAAACGACTGGATGAATGACGTGGTGGAATACTACACCGCCATTAAAAATCATGCACGTGATGCAACGTGAAGCATAAAACAGGACAATACAGAACTGCTTAAACAGTATGCTCTCAACTATGTGAAGAGAAAATCATAAGCAAGAATAGAAAGAAATAGGCCCGAATGTTAGTTATGGTTGCCTCCATAGTGGTCTTTTCCCCCCGGCTTCATAACCTTTTTCTATACTTTTAAGGAGCTTTTTTTTTTTTTCCGGCTATGCCGCGTGGAGTCCTAATCATTGGACTGCCAGGGAATCCCCTATAGGGAGCTTTAATATACGGATATTCTGATAATAAAACAAGCAAGTAAAAATACCCCAAAGGGAGAATAAAAACAAATGATGCTCTAAGTTTCGGACTAAGGAAATAAAAGTGAGATGATCACGTTTTCCCAAATTTTCCCATCTTCCCTTTTCATACATTGGCGCAATTTGTTGCGGGTTTCCAGGTACCTTCACGTATAGTACTTAGTATGGTTTCCTTTGACCCCATCTCAGATTATACACACAAGGCTGAGTGTCCCGGGCAAGGTGACAGGATGGATGAGTAAGTGCACCAGCCCAGGACGAGAATCCATTGGTTTTTTTGGCTCCTGTGCTGCTGTAACATGTTTGCCCAAACTTGGTGGCTTGAAGAACGCCCACCATCTCCCAGTTCTGTAGGTTAAAGTCCAACACCTCTCCTATTGGGTGATGCATTCTTGCTGGAGACTGGAGGAGGATCTGTTTCCAGGCCCACTCAGGTTGGCAGAATTCAGGTCCATGTTGTTGTAAAACCGCGGTCCCCGTTTCCTTGCTGGCTGTCATCCAGGGGTTTCCTCAGTTTCCACATTCCCTGGCTCATGACCCCTTCACCTTCAAAGCCAGCAATGGCAGATCGAATCCCTTCACTTCAAATCTCGCTGACCTCCCCTTCGGCCTCATCTCTCCTGCTTTGAAGGGCTCAAGTTGGGCCCACCTGGGATGGGCCCAGGATAATCCCCCTATGGTCAGGTCAGTTGATTAGTAAATTTAATTTAAATCTGAAAAATCCTTCACGGCAGTACCTGGATTAGTGCTTGATTAAATAACCAGGTGTCTCAGTCCGCTCAAGCTGCTGTAATAAAATACCACAGGCTGTATGGCTTAAATAACATTCTCGTGATTCTGGAAGCTGGGAAGTCCAGGATCAAGGTGCCAGCAGGTTCAGTGTCTGGTGAGAGTGGCAGCCTTCCTGGGGTATCCTCACACAGTGCACCAGACTCTTCATGCAACCCCACCCTCAGGACCTCACCTAAACCCAATCACCTCCCAAGGGCCCCACCTCCAAATACTATCACACTGGGGGTTAGGGCTTCAACATGAATTTTAGGGGGACACAGTCAGTCCATAGCACCACAGGACAGGGATATGAGGGGCTGGAGGGGCATCTTTAGAATTCTGTCTACCACACAGGTCTTCTGATGTTTCATCCATGTTGTCACTACTTCTGCATGACTCTGAAAGGCATCGTATGTTCTGTCATTCATCTATCTTCCTTTTTTGCTAGAAGTTAGCTACTCATAAAAATGTATAAGGAAAAGTGACCACTGGTTTTTCTCACCTGTATCTTCTATTAAATGAAACAGTTTCACTAAGCAAAATGAGTTCCCCCAAAATTCACAAACTTGGTAACATATTAATAAAATGACGTGCAGACTGTGTCTACCTAAGTTTTCATCCCGTAAATGTATATAACTCTATGGAGAATCTGAAATAAAATGAGGACACTGAAACAGCTTATCAGAAGCTCTAGGTAAAGGTACAAGTTTCTAGCACCATGGCCTCTAGGATCTTTAAAAAGCGTCTTAATTCTATAACAAAGACCGCCATGAAACTCACAAACTGCAAAACTGAGCAAAGAAATACTTACGTTTAATCACATGGCTGGTAAAAAAAAAAATTCTCATTATTTTTCAGCAGGGTTCCAATGGCTTAGGAACGTTAAACAAGGCTGTTAACTAAAGCCGGTAAAAAGCTTAGAGTCAAAAAGTTTAACTTTATTACAATTGTTTTTAAACTCAGCTATGATCTTGACAAAGATCACGGGTAAGTCTATATAGCAAGTCTCTAATTTCTGAGATACAAAAGACAATAAATATAGATTCAAACTTCAGCCTAAAAAAAAAGTCTAAATCTAATTACCTGTAGTGTAGTGTGGTTTCAATATTTTGAATACATGACGCTACAAGAACTCATAACATAAAGTTATTGCTCACTGACAACCAACAAACAGTTCTTCACAGACGACACGCAAGTGTGCGGCACCTTCGAGCCTCCATGTGAGTCCCCCACGGGCCTGCTGGTGCTGGGGGACAATCTGAGATGGCACCATGATGGCACTGCTCCTTCTGGTGGGAGGGCAGGGACAGGGGCAGGCAATGAAAAACGCCCATTTAAGCAGGCCCTGAAGCTGATCTCCCAGGATCCCAATAAGTGGTCCCGTTTCTTGCAGAGAACAGGACGGTCACCGTGTATCTTTCGGAGTGTGACACGGAGTACCTGTATCCAGCGCAGAGTGGTCAGCTTCCTGCCAAGCTCCGTTCATTCCATCATGCTGAGTATCCTCCACCAACAGTGACTCTGCTCCAAGCCTTCATTTGCTTCCAGAGCGCGATCTTCATTGCTTTCAAGTTAGTTTGTCATTAAAATAAGTCTTACAAAATTTTTGCCACAAACAATCATATTATTTCTTCTTATTGGTAACAGATTAATTCTTCATTAACTAAAAGTGTGCAAAGTTTCAAGCCAAGCTCCTTTGTCTTGGTTTAATTCTTGGGTATAGCTGTAAAAAAGAATTTTAAAAATATTTACATACTGCACAGATGTGGCAGTATAACACATTTTCAAGAAATATGGGGGGTAGGGACAGGTGCTGATGTCACAGGAAAGAAATTAAACCAAAGAACTCTCTGCCATGTGAAACACCCAGAGCTGCCCAAAGATTCATATTTACCAACTCTTGTACAAAGGACATTCAAAGGTCACAGGGGTTCCCTCAACAGGGACAACGCCATGGTGCAGTGATATAAAATTCAGGATGCGGGCTTCCCTGGCGGTGCAGTGGTTGACAGTCCGCCTGCCGAGGCAGGGGACACGGGTTCGTGCCCCGGTCTGGGAAGATCCCATATGCCGCGGAGCAGCTGGGCCCGTGAGCCGTGGCCGCTGAGCCTGCGCGTCCGGAGCCTGTGCTCCACAATGGGAGAGGCCACAACAGTGAGAGGCCCACGTACCTCAAAAAAAAAAAAAAAATCCAGGATGCTCTAAGCATTAACTCCATCTACACAGCCTACTGAACTGTCAAGTCCAACAAGGACCACAAAGGACTAGAGGTGATTTGCAATACGCTATAAGCTCCAATGCTGGGAGCTTCCATTCCAAGGGAAAAGATAAGAGGTTAAAAAGTCTCTATTTTAACTTTATTTCACAATGGACGTCACACAGACTTGAGGCTATCAGGAACCAAATGCCACAGACTAAAAGTCTACAGATTTGAGGAAGGATACGCGGAGTTTTTTGTTTTAGGATTTGGTGGTTTTGTGTTTTCCATAACAAGAGCTGGCAAGGAGGGTGTTCAGGAAGCCAAGAGCAAGTCAAACTAGTCATTCAACTGGCAAACAGAACAAAACCCTCCTCCCCCTCCCCTAGACAAAGGGAAAAAAGGGTTTACTGAAACAAAGTCAAGCCAGACTTCCAGCCCAAACTGCAAAGTTAACTGAGGGATCAATGTTGTATCAAGGGTTGTTTTTCTCTGTGAGGAAAGATATTTTAGCCAATATCATTTTCTACGCTTGTATGTGAGCCTGACTAAAACATTTATGCAATTTCCTTTTTCAAAAAAAAACCTCAAAAGGAACCCAAAGAAGTTGTGTAAAGGCCGCTTCTACCCAGGAAAGATCTCCAAAGAACCGAGAATATTTAAATGTCCGATTAAAATGAAAATCTGCAATCCAGCCCACTGATTACAGAACCTCTGAAAGCCACCCAGGAGGCAGAGCTTGGTCTCTGACCAGCTGCTTCCACACTTGGGAACAAATCATTCTCCCCATGTTTCATTCACCACTGGACCTCTTTGTCAGAAAATTAAAGTTAAGACTCAAATAAGCAACTACTTCTAAGAGGTAGAGCTTTTCCCAGATAAGAAACTACAAAAAGCAGAAGTGCGTGCCTGTTTGCTCTTGGTGTTCATTAAAGAAGGAAAGAGGCTGCACGCAAGAGATTATGCTTCTCTGGCGCTAAAGACTTTGTAGAAGCAAACAGGAGGGCTCGAAAGAGAACTACCTTTACATTGGAAAGATTTTTTTAACGGGCTCCATGGCTTAATTGTTTTTTTCAGTTTCACTACTCTTTATCGTTTATAGTATGATCACACGAATGAATATTGTCCAAACCCCAAATGCTTATCTAATAGTAAACTTTGCTACCAGGAAGACAGTAGTCAGGATATACGATGTCATTTACACTGCACATCAAACCACAAAGGAGAAGAGTCAGGAGGAGGAGATACAGGCCAGAATCCAAGCTCCAGGTCCCAACACCGGGGTCATTTTAACGAGCTCCACAGAGAGTAATGTCCGGACAGCGGGATGATTCCAGACAGAGCCCTGGTTCAGGGCCTCGAGTGGGACAGAAGCTCTCTGTGGACACAGACCATGTCTGTCTGACAGCTGATGAAAATACAGTGAAAATGTCTCCCATTTTTTGTATATTAGACTCTGTCCAACTATACTAGCCTTTCCCTGAAAATACTCCCCCCACCAAGAATGTCTGCCCACTGACAGCAGTCCCTTCAGACTAATATAGACATGTTATTGGATTACATGTGCTGATATGATTTGATTATTTTCTTGGTTTTTATGAACCTTAAAATCCAAAGGTAGAGAAAGAACAAAGAATCTTGTCTCTGGTGCCCTGTTCAAGTTCCCTAGCAGATTTGGAAATCCTGACTTAAACAAATCCAGGGACTTCCCTGGTGACGCAGTGGTTAAGAATCCGCCTGCCAATGCAGGGCCCTGGTTCGAGCCCTGGTCCGGGAAGATCTCACATGCCGCAGAGCAACTAGGCCCGCGCGCCACAACTACTGAGCCTGCGCTCTAGAGCCCGCGAGCCACAGCTACTGAGCCCGCGCGCCACAACTACTGAGCCTGCGCTCCAGAGCCCGCGAGCCACAGCTACTGAGCCTGCGCGCCACAACTACTGAGCCTGCGCTCTAGAGCCCGCGAGCCACAGCTACTGAGCCCACGCACCACAAGTACTGAAGTTCATGTGCCTAGAGCCCGTGCTCCACAAGAGAAGCCACTGCAATGAGAAGCCCACGTACCGCAACAAAGAGTAGCCCCCGCTCGCCCCAACTAGAGAAAAGCCCACGCATAGCAACGAAGACCCAATGCAGCCCAAAATAAACAAATAAATAACATAAAATAGATACAACATTAAAGAAATAAAAATTGTTTTAAAAAAAACCATCCTTCACTTACTCCCAGCAAATTGCGCGGAACGTATCCCTCCTTGTCATTCAGGCGGGCCCACCACCATTCAATCTCATCTTCGTCTTCCCTGCGGATTATTGTCATGCAGTCTCCTTCTTTCATGGGTAGCTCATCGTCATTCTGAGGTTCATAGTCCCAAAGGGCATAAATGACCCCTTTATTCATTATGCCCATCTTCTCCTGAACTCCTGAAATCATGTAAGATACAGAACAGAATATATGGAACTCAGAGGATACCACGCTCAGAACCTGTCACTCTATAAAACCAAATGAGAAGAAATGGGGACCTGCTGGAATGGTAGAACTACTATATTAAACATTCAATAAATAAACCTCCCGGGGCCAGGGGGAGCAGAGGAAGGCCAGCCGTGTAGAGGGAACATATAAAAGACAAGTTAACGTATGCTATCATCTCTAAACCAGCTCTAAAAACTAACCAACACCTTATAAGCAGCTCTCAAAACTTCTCTTACTCAGAACACAAAACGATTACAAACCCAGGAATAAAAAAAGAACTGTTCCAGTCTAGGATATTAAAAAAGTTAATGAAACATCTGTCCAATTTTAGCCTATTCACTAAGTGTATTGACCAAGGAACTCTGGAATCATTTTTGTTCTTTACCTAAAACTTAAAGCAGACAGAGAAAAATGACCAGAGTGTTGTGCCTATTAAAGTGGTCTCTATCAATTTCCAAATGTGGAAAGATAAAAGAAAAAAAATTATAAAATGTTAGAATATAGAAATATGGCCAGGTATATTAGACAGGATGTAAAAGTCCACATATAGTCAACTCTAAGATGATGAGAATCAGAATTCTAAAAGATACTGAAATCCACAAACTGGGGAAGGAAAAAAAATCCCCAAATGTCCACTTCTTACCAGAGTTAATAACAGATTTGCAAATGAACTACGACCTTAGGTTTTACCTTTCTCCATTTATACCTTCCTATCCTATAAGGCGACGCTAATGAGCAGTCACAGTCATCAACGGGCAGGCAACATGGGGAGAGGGGAGGAAGAATTAGACAACAATGTCCTGGGCAAGTCAGCGGTCATTATCATTGTCACCTTTTTAGAAAAGCCAGGAAAATACCTGCTTGCCTGTGAACAGCTGGGTTTCTCAACTTATGCGGACCTATATTATTATGAACTTATTTTTCCTGTGTCAATTAATACGACATAGCACACACTACCTCTCACTCTGGGCAAAACAAGAAATTAAATCGTTCTTTTCCAAAAGAAGGCTCTACCTATCTAAATGGTCAGGTTTCTACTCATGGGGACAAGTAAATTTCCAACTTTCAAGTTATACTTGATAGAACTGTAACTCCACCAAGTTTTAAAGCACGCCAGACTCGTCATCTGGTTGGGATCAGAATGGTGCACTCAACATAACAACTTGAGTCTCATTTCCAGGAAACCATTAGGCATGGAAGACAATTTCTCATTACTTTGCTATTTACCAAACTAAGAGTTATGAATCAACAATTTTCAAACGTTTCTGAGGGTCCTAAAAACATGCTCCATCTCACTGGCAGTTTGGGAAATGCAAACTAAAGGCACGGTGAGACAGGCTTCCAAATCCACCAAAGGTCAAAGAGAACACAGAGCAAAAGGTACTCTCTGCTTGACGTATATTCATTCCTGTGACCTGGCTATTCTACTTCTAGAGAGACACCAGAAGATGAGGACAAAAATGGTGGCCGAAGCCATGTTTATAACTGAATGCACGAATGGATAAATAAATAAATAACCCAACATCTGCCAAAAGTAGAATGGAAAGATAAATTGTAGTAGAGTCCCAAAATGGAACAGTAGCGCAGTGAAAAGAAACAACAGCTACATGCAGCAACACAGATGCATCTCAAAAACTATGGGGAATGAAAAAAGCAAGCCACAGAATCACCAGTATGGTTTATTTTATATGAAGGTCAAAAACGGGCAGAACTAAACAATATCAGTTGTAGGATTCATTCAGAGGTGATATACCTATTTTTATAAATTCAAGGGGGCAGTCACCACAGATGTGAGAGGAGCTACATCAGGGCAGGGCCCCTGCTGACGGCAGACAGAGCTCATGTTCTGTTTCCCAAGCTGGATACCTGGATGTTTCACTGTGTTAATCTAGGATCATCATTACTTAAACTGCACATCTATGTCAGAAATGCTCTCGGTATCCACGATATATTTCATAAATTTAAAAAATCTCTGATCAAATGTCCCTAAATGTTTTTTAAAAAATCATATCCCATACTTACATATAGCTTGATCGCCAAGACGTTTAACGTAAGAAAATACATATTAATATAACATACTGATTTCAAAATGTGTCCATAGGTCAAAATTATTCTTGGATGTAGAGTTGAGAACATAAACAGAGAGTGATCATAAATATCAACGATAAAAACTAAGAGCTGAGAGATGAAGAAGAGAACCTGCGGTCTATGGTTCTCCCTCTGACCCCTCTCCCTTCTCTCCGAGAGCCTGAAAACAGGCCTAGTGAGACTCGGAAAACAGTCAAACAGAGAAGACGTTTCACCTCAGGCATCTTTCCATGCCTGATGCTTGAGTGGTCTGGGGTCCTGGGACGTACCTCCTCATTTGTCTCTGTCTTTTCCCCTTCTCCATTTCTCTCAAGCCAGACTGAAAAGAAACATTAACCTCAACTTCTAAGACTTGTAAATAAAAAAAATTTTCCTTGTAAATAACTGTGCCAATCAACGTATATCCATCTAAAACTTCAAGTCCTTTTTTCTCTAGGGATAGAGCTGATGGGATGCATCAGAATCATAAACTCAAAAACAAGAGAACAAAAGAGTCAAAAAAATCAGTTCTAAAATATGGTGTTGCCTTTCTTTTCTTCTGCGACAAGTTTGATTTAGCAGGAAAACTTGGATCTGTGGATTCTTATTCCAACCCTGCATTTCTCTTGATCATCTTGCGGGGGGGTTCTGTTTACTTATTTGCACAGATACAGCATCACTCGCTAAGTACTGAAGTCTTACTAGAGGATCTTTCGATGGTCAAAAGCTATTAACCCTGCTAGGTCCAAGGCTGCATCACCGTCTTTTGTCTTTGAAGATGTCCCTGACAACAGCCGCTTCTAGGCACACACAAAAGCTGCATTCGTGTTTGCGATCGAGGCTGCCCTATCTTCAATGCCCAGGACTATGTACAACACAAAATGCTTTCCCAAATAATAAAAACCCTTTGGAACGATCCCCTAGCGATAAAGGATAAATGAATGCAGTAATCAGTGCACATAAATCGAACTGTTCCGTACCGTAAAGAAACTGCGAGCACTGGGTGTAGCCTTCCTCCGTTTCCTCACATTTATCAGCAGCCGTCTGCATGTCACTGTAGGTCATGGCAAACACAGCGGCTCCGGACTCCACCAAAAACTTACACACCTGGACGCTGTTACAGGACGCAGCGCAATGCAGCGGGGTCCTGCGGACAAGGGCACAGCAAGGACTGGGGGTGCCTTCCTACACGGGACGACACGTGCCGCAACACGGCATCCGCAGGGAGAGCTCTCCAGCCTGTCACCCACCAGGCCCTTTCTCCTGAAAACCGCTCTCACAGATTTTTAAAAATGAGTTAAACATAGATGCTTGAGCCCATCCGAGAATTCCAGCCACAAAGAAAAATGTCGGGACGGCCCTGGGGCCAGGGCAGCACCGCGGGTGAGAGGGATCAAGGACAGGAGTGAAAGGACAGGCAATTTGTATACTGATCTAAAGCAGGATAGAATATATTTAGTTCCATGTTCTGGAGCATCCAGCCTGATTATTTCCACCAGGATGGAGGACATAACATCTTTAAGTAATAGGCCTCCCCTCAAAACACGTGCCTGGGCTTCCCTGGTGGCGCAGTGGCTGGGACTCCGCCTGCCGATGCAGGGGACACGGGTTCGTGCCCCGGTCCGGGAGGATCCCACATGCAGCGGAGCGGCTGGGCCTGTGGGCCATGGCCTCTGGGCCTGCGAGTCCGGAGCCTGTGCTCCGCGGTGGGGGGGGCCACGGCAGTGAGAAGCCCGCGTACCGCAAAACAAAAACAAAAACAAAAAAGAAACACGTGCCTGTAAATGTCCCTTTATCACCATCAATTTTGAAGGAATTAAGTTGCACATAAAGAACTACCTTTCCCCAACATTTTTTTAATCCTAATTCAATTTTAATTGGAAAAAAAATTGCCAATTCAATTCAGACCAGAAAAATGACTGGAAAATACACATTTCAATCTATATTAGCAACTGGTTAGCAGGAACTTAGGAATACCATGACAAAGAATCTTCTCCACCATCTCAAATGTTTCATAATGTATTATAAATGACTCCAGATTCATGGTAAAGGTGGAAGAGCCGGGACCACTGCCCAAACTCAGAAGATGGGCTGGAGGATGTTAATCAAGCCCTGAAGTACATGAGATTTCTTTACCCTTTTCTTCCCTCCCCTTTTCATGTTATTATTCCACTTGGGTCTTTCACAAAAGAAATTTATTTCCCACCCCCCACATCCCAAACACTACCACTAATAATTTGTTGAATATTACTACAGACTTTTTAACTGCATGGCTTTTTAATTTTTAATTTTTTTAGTAGTAAAAAATTATACATAATCTAAACTCCCAATATTAGGAAACAAAGACATTGTGACACATTAAGAATTTGTTCTGCTTATGTTGTGAAGGTAAACTAAAAAAGTAGGCATAAAAAAGGCAAATACTGTTTGTTATCACTTATATGTAGAATCTGAAAAATAAAACGAATGAAGAGAACAAAACATGCAGACGCACAGATGCAGAGAACAAATCAGCGGCTACCAGTGGGGAAAGCCAAGCGAGGAAGAGATCAAGACGGGGATCGGGGACTAAGAGGTACAAACTATTATGTATAAAATAAATAAGCGACAAGGATATTTTGTACAGCACAGGGAATGTAGCCGATATTTTAATAACTTTAAATGGAGTATAACCTATAAAAAATTTGACCCTGTGTTATACACCCGAAACTAGTATAATATTGTAACTCACCTATACCTCAACTTAAAAAAAAACCTATTGAGAGCCAAACTAAAAAAAATATATAGGCATAAAAAATTATACATATAGGGCTTCCCTGGTGGCGCAGTGGTTAAGAGTCCGCCTGCCGATGCGGGGGACATGGGTTGGTGCCCCGGTCTGGGAAGATCCCACATGCCGCGGAGCGGCTGGGCCCGTGAGCCATGGCTGCTGAGCCTGCGCATCTGGAGCCTGTTGCTCCGCAACGGGAGAGGCCACATCAGTGAGAGACCCGCGTACCACAAAAGATAAATAAATAAATAAAAATAAATAAAAATTATACATATATACACATACATAAATGAGCTTGAAGGAAACATTAAAATATTGATGGTGTTTACTTCTAGATTGTAGGATACAAATGGCTTGTTTTCCTCTTATTTCTCTATTTTGTACGTTTTCCACAATGGGCTCACATTACTTTTATAAATACAATTTTTTTAAAGTGCAACCAAAAATGCTTCTCCAAGAATTATTTATAACAAACAAAGAATTGGAAAGCAATCTAAACGTCTAGCAAGAAGGAGACAGCCACAATGAATGAGCCACAGCCACGTGGTAAGACATGAGGCTTTTTTAACCTATGCATATGGGTGTCTGCAACTTATATGTGTATACATGTAAATTTGATATTACAATTATTTCCATATTGAAAGAAACATAGGCTATAAAATTTAAATACTTGTGTAAATACAGTGTGATTATAACTTAATTTTTTTTTCATATAGAAAGAAGTAAATCTTTCCTAGGAATCATTATTAATCATTAAATCATAATTTAATTAATAATCATTAAATCATCATCCTAGGAGTAATAATATTCGTCATTTACAATAATATCTCCTGGGTTTTAGCCACACACCAGTTCCACAAGATGCTCCATGAAAAATGGATTCCACGGTCAAAACTATTGGGAGAAGTTTACAAATTATAATCCCCTCTTAGACACACAGTAGTTTCAGGGAGGTGGGGGGACCCTGCTTAAATCAGCATTTCTCATATTCACTGAAGCATGCCAATGAACTGTGTACCACTTTGGGACATTTCTTATCTTTATTATTTAGCTACTAAACTTCTGAAACTCCATCTGGGAAATTCCCTGGCGGTCCAGTGGTTAGGACTCTAAACTCTCACTGCCAAGGGCCTGAGTTCAATCTCTGGTCGGGGAACTATGATCCCATAAGCCATGCAGTGTGGCTAAAAAAAATTTTTTTATATAAAAAAATAAAACTCCATCTGCTTCCAGAACGGGAGTGAGATGACTATTACATGAAGACATATTAATTCCTTAAAAATGTCTCCCACGTCTCTCCTTCTAGATTACAAGCAGCACTGAGGACACGCACTGACATACTTCTTCCCTTCTAACAGCGTCTACAACACTGCTCCTTCGTTGCCTACGCAGCAGATACAATTGAAGTCTGAGTGGAGTTTAAAAGAAAACCTTACCATCCATCACTGTCAGCAGCATTGACATTTACACCAAACTGTACCAGGAATTTAACAATTTCTGTGTGTCCTGCACACACGGCGTTGTGAAGAGCTGTGATACCTTCATCATTAGGAAGGCTTGGGTCATCAACCTGTAACATCAATAAGAACAAGGGTGATCATCACTCAAATTTTCTGTCACCTTAACTGTCAACTATTAACTGGCTCTAGGATCAAGAGAATTGAAAGAGCCCCTTGTAGTCTTTTTTTTTTTTTTTAAACATAATTAAAACCTTCAGGAGCCAAGAAAACTATACCAAGTACAGTTCTAGAAATACGACATTAAGTAGGCACTCCCTATAAAAAGGGTTTTAAAAGCTGAAGAAGTCCCAGAAACTATATATCCTTATAGTCACTTTTGTTTATTTATCCTCCAACTTCCCACCACAGATAAGCATCTAAGGAGAAGTCACGTTTGCCATGGAAGGGAAGAAAGGTCAACTAAAAATATTTTAAATAGCAGGTTTCTGAAAAATAGGGACCACATCTGTAATTTAACACTGCAGGGTACAAATCCATACTTGAGCAACTTTTAAAGGAGGGTCATGATGTCCCTAAGGAAAGTACCCCCAGTGAATAACTGAACTTCCGCACTATTTATTGAAAGTGTTACAGCCACACCTTTAAAACAGAGAAGCTGGTTTTGGAGCATGCTCAAGAGTTCCTCTCAACAACCCCACCTCCCAAGAGAGGAAACAATGCAGAAGTACACTTTCCCTACAGGACCCTTCTGATTAGAGCTTCAAAACAAAATACAAGGCGGTATATAAGAAACGTGCTAATTCCATCGTACCTCATATATAATTCTCTGTACAAGGTCAAATTCTCCCTCCAAAGAGGAATCTAGAAGTAAAGCAAGGGGGTTGAATTTCACCCTCATTCCGTGAGCAATCCGTTCTGAACCAGTTTTACGCAAGTTTGTCCTTTTGCCCTGCAAGAGAAATGCACGGAAGGTTAAGGATCCTGGTCTAAGCAAGGGACCAAAAAACAACAAAAAGGGAGGAATAATATCTCAGCTGAGATAGTAAAAGGAACTTTGAAAATACATACATACGTATACATACATATATATATATACATATATATATATATATATACACGTATATATATATATATATATATATTTAGCGCTTAATGAATAAACCCACGTAACTAAGTGGGAAGAACCTAACTCTTTAAAGCCTAGTGAAAACTACATTTGGGTAACACGCGCTAAGAGTATAATCTGCAGTAGGAAGCAGGCTGGTTCTCTGTCAAGGATCAAAATTAGCCAAGATTGGTCTTTAATTACCTAATACAGTAGCGCTAACCCCACATTAATAAACTGGGCAAGAGCACAAACTGAGAATTGCGAGAGCTGACATTTATTGAATGATTATTCACTTATTCCTCTTGAAAACCCTATTATCCCATTTTACAGATAAGGAAGTTGAGGCACACAGCCAGTAAACATCAGAGCTGGAATTCAAATCCAAGGAATCTGGCTTCTTCAAAGCCCCTCCTTTTAACCATATCCAACATAATGCCTCCTGGGGGAAGGGGAGTGGAGCATATTATGAAAGTAAAAAATAAAGATTATTAGTCTGTCTTAGACATACCAGGGAGGAATCCTACAAGTCTTAAAATGCTATCACTATTTTATATTTAGAAATTTAACTGTACTCCAAGACACATGGGTAAATTAACCATCTTTTCTACATTTTAATACGTCAGGCTTAAAAAACTAAGGCAAACGTTAAAACTAGATCTAACATCCTATAAGACAGGTTTCTTGAACACAGCCAACAGAGTGGAAACATTTCCTAGGGTATGATATGCTGCACATACTTCTCTTTATTTTATTTCAGGTGTGGAAAACGACTGAGTTTTGAAAAACGTTAAGTAGCAATGAATATATTTCATAAATGTACAATGGCTAAAATGTTTCTGTCTCTTGAAAAAAAGAAAACAAGAGTAAATATTACATGGCTGAGATAATACAACTCACAAACAGTACAATCATACCCACTTTCAAACAACAGCACGAGATAGTGGCTTCTATTTCACTTGAACCAAGAAGGAAAAAGTTTACAGATCACCTTCCCAGGAAGAGAATAACAGAATCTCGCAAGTTTAACTCAAAGAGAACCACACCTCAGGACGGAGCAGCACAGAATTGTTAAAAAAGTGTTAACCTCTATTTTAAAACTTTTTTCACTAGAATTCAATGTTTACCATATAGAATTTTTTTTTTTTTTTTTTTTTTTTTTTGGTGGTACGCGGGCCTCTCACTGCTGTGGCCTCTCCCGCTGCGGAGCACAGGCTCCGGACGCGCAGGCTCAGCGGCCATGGCTCACGGGCCCAGCCGCTCCGCGGCATGTGGGATCCTCCTGGACCGGGGCACGAACCCGTGTCCCCTGCATCGGCAGGCGGACTCTCAACCACTGCGCTACCAGGGAAGCCCTACCATACAGAATTTTTAAACAAATGTCGACTGTAAACTAGTAGTTGAGGCAACTTTGGATAATCATTATCTTTGACTTCTACCACATCTAAAAGATGTAATAAGGGATCAAACATATAAAGCACTTAAAAAAAAACCCTTACAATATGCTATGGTGCTTTTGCCCAGGTTTTAAAAATTCATAGCTTGGCATCCTACTGAAACAAAATGACTTCAAACTAAAGTCTGAAAAAACCAACTTTGAAGACATTTTGGGATTCTGATCTTCTCTCACCTATTTCAAAGTGACAAAGTAAACTTCCAAAGAAAAGCTTAACATTTGGAAGGAGTGCAGAAGACACGCCCAAGTCAAAACATACAAAGCTTAAGAATAACTTAGCGTCATCCAAAACCTATGGGATGCGGCAAAAGCAGTTCTAAGAGGAAAGTTTACAGTGATACAAACTTACCTCAGGAAACAAGAAAAACCTCAACCTAACCTTATATCTAAAGCAACTAGAGAAGGAAAAACAAACAAAACCCAAAGTTAGCAGAAGAAAAGAAATCATAAAGATCAGAGCAGAAATAAATGAACTAGAGATGAAGAAAACAAGAGAAAAGATCAATGAAACTAAAAGCTGGCTCTTTGGAAAGATAAAATTGATACACCTTTAGCCAGACTCGTCAAGACAAAAAGGGAGAGGGCCCAAATCAACAAAATTAGAAATGAAAAAGGAGAAGTTACAACCGACACCGCAGATATACAAAGGACCGTAAGAGACTACTACAGGCAACTACATGCCAATAAAATGACTGTCCACACTAGAAGAAATGGACCAATTCTTAGAAAGGTGCCATCTTCCAAGACTGAACCAGGAAGAAATAGAAAATGTGAACGGACCAATTACAAGTACTGAAATAGAATAACTTAATGTCAGAGCACAAGGAAACCTGAGGGATCGCCAGGATACCCAGAGACTTCAAACCAGGCTGAAGCAGAGGAAGAGGCTAGAGGGTCCACCCCACTCTCTGCTCCGTTACCTCCCCCAGCCCCCATTTCATCCAGAACCCTTCCAATTTTATCAGCATTGGAAGTTTGAGGTTCCACCTAAATATGACATTGAAAATAAATTTCACTGCTAGAAAAAGAAAAGTCTGAAAGAGTGATATCACCAATGAGAGAAGTTAAACCATCTGCCCGATTTCACAGAGCTAAACTAGTGATCGAAAGTTCCAAATCCAGGTCTTTTCATTCCCAGTGTTGCCTTCCATAATATGTGACACCAGCTAGAGAAGAAACAGCAAACATGGTGTTTATAGGTATAAGAGCAAAACTTTGTTTCCTTCATAAAGAAAGGGGTTCTTCCCCCAAAATTAAAATGTTTGTGGTGCTGAATATATTGCGTTTTGATAACATTTATAAGATCCACTCTGTGCCAAGGGAACTGTAAAATAAAGGGCAAGCTGTAGAACACATTTGCTACAACAGGCAGTTTAAACACAGACCATCTTTGGTGAATGGCCGGCTGTAAGTACTCACTGGTGTTTCACTGAGTAGGGACAACGAGCCACCTAGAAAGCTGTGACGAGACAAAAGGTTTCTGCAGTGACCACAAGACACCACAGTACTTACAGGAGGCAGAGAAACCTGCCCAGTGATCTCAGGCGGACGCAGGCTCACAGGGTCTTCTCCTGGGCCTTCTGGCTCCCCAGATGGGTATGGCGGGGGTGGGTAGGGGGGGTACTCTTCGAGGTACACTTCAAGCAGAGGGGGAGCCTCTGGGTTTGGCTCTTCCACGTTGTTCTGGAAACTTGGACTGCTGTCTGGGACTCCTTCAGGCTCATACTCAAGGCCCGGAGAAGGAGCGGGCAGGTCACTGCTCTCTGTACTGGCGCTCCCTGCTTCCCCCGGGGATACCGGTTCAGGGGCCAGAGGGAGCGCCTCCTTCTCTGGCTCCACGTGCAAATATGGATTCTGGGTCTCCATCGGGCTTTCCGGGCTGGCAGTCCCAGAAGTGGACTTGGATGCGTGTGCCGGGACGGAGATGGTCTCCATGGCAGCGATGGTGGTCCTCTGATACAGAAGTTTCTGAATATTCGGCCCATTAGGACCCTCTGGCTCTGTAATAGAGCTGCGTTTCTTTAGTGGCCGTGGTGCGTTCGACAGTTTCTTTCGCAGGGCTTCTAGGTCAGCGTCGCTCTGGTTTCGGTAAGGATTCGATAAGAAAGGCAGTAATTTGGTTGGGCTCAGTGGCCTAGGAATTCTTTCGTTTTCATGGGTCTCCTGAACTGAAGAAATGGGCTCTGTTTCAGGTTCCGGGCTGCCAGGTTTGCCCTGGGTATTGGAATAAATGTTCTCTGGGAGCTGCTGTGGGTTCTGGGCAGTAGCAATCACAGGCTTGCCATAAACTAATTGGAAATGGAAAAAAAGCCCTGATTAGTATTAATTAAACAAAACTAGCAAATAACAGACATAGCTAACAATAATTAAAGCCTCTTTTAATTTCAGTTATTACATAATACCCTTCAATACAACTAATTTTTAAAAATAACAAATGACAAAGCAAGGTTTCCATCGTTGCATAATAAACTTATTACAGAATCAAAACCCTCATTGATTGTAAAGAGGTACCATTATTTTATGTACCAATGTGAAAGAAAATGTTGTCAATTATAATTGTAAGAAATCACAGACCACAGTATCCAAATTTAAAATGTCAAAATGTAAAAAAAAAAAAATTAAAATAAAAATAAATAAAATGTCAAAATGTGAAAAGAATTTAGAATCAGTGAAAACTGGTGATCCTTTCACGTGTCCAGATTAAAACTAAACATGCACTATTCACAATTTTCAAAAGGAAATCAATGTGACAAATCATTTGGCTTACAAAATTATTAAGAACCACTTCTATTTACCAAAACTATTCTCCGTAAACATTCTGATCACATCATCATTATCTAATTCCCGAATTATTATATTAGCAGTTTTCACCAGACTCATGAAAAAGAGTAAGATGTAGCATCTATACTAATTCTCTGCTGTGTAATTACTTTCATGACATTCTGGGCCACAATTACGTGCTTATTTCATAACTAGAAAGCCATTTTCATTCCATTAAAACACAGTGAATTTTATTCCCGTCCGATAAACTAATGACTCTTAGAAAGAACCCAACAAGTTACCAAATTATGTATGTTGAACACAAAGTAATCTTTTTGTGTTTTATATTTAACTAGTAACTGTGTCCTCATTAGAACAACTTAAAATATAGTAGAGAACGTTAAAAAAAAAAATACATATACAGAGGCAGTTGTCTAAACCTCTAGGCACCAAGAACACCTGGTCAGACCTAGAGTGAAGACACATCCCTCTGCGCAGCGATCCCCTGCAGGCACTTTTCCCCACTCACCGAGGAGCTCGTCCGTGAGCGGGAAACAAACGCACACAGGAAATTCAACACAGAAGGCTATGTCATCGCTATAGGTTTTATGCATCAATTTTCATATTTATTTCATTTTATTCACCTACCGTCTTCAGCTACTACAGTAGCTGACATTTAGCACAAACTCTTTTAAACTCCCCATGAAGAACAGAAGCCATAATGAAACAAATCTCTTAGGACAAAAGCATCAGTCAAAAGAGGTACACGTCACTGTGCTGTTTACTGATCGACGGCAGCTCTGGTGTAGGATGGAAACACATCCACGCAGGTGAAGATGAGACCAAGAATCTTACCGCTCGGAAAGTGGGGCCCTCGGGAATGGGACTTGGTCAATGCGCTCTGCACGGCCTGCTGGAAGTTTTTGCCGGGAGCCTGGTGCTGGGTATACATGGAGTATATGGAGCTGGCAGCCACGGTCTGGGGTTTCCTGAAGGGCGGAAGGAGGGTGTCCTTGGAAGGCTGAGGCGTGAAGGGCCGGACGGCAGCAGCAGGGGGACTTTCTTGCTTAGAACCTGGAGGAAGGGTCTGGTCCGCTTGGCCAACTGAAGGCATGCTGGCAGCCAGCAGGACCCTCTGCTGCTGCGCTGCTGGTTTGGGTTTGTTTCCCGTGGATGCGACAGCCGCTGACAAGTGCTGAGGGCTTCCATCTGGCTTAATGTCTGAGGGCGACTGATTCGTTTGTCCAAAATAAGGCAAATTAATCTGTTTTGGTTTTGATGGAACAGGAGGTGGTACCTTAGCTACATTCTTATTTGCAGCCTGTGAACACACACAACAGCCGATTAAAATACTGTGTAACTGGGTACACAGGATGTTCCAGACACCCTAAACGTCACCAATGTTAAATACAGACTGAAAAGACTAGCTCTACATTCAAAAATCATTAAAAACTCTTAAATCTCTGAACTAAATCACACGTAAAAGGCACTTCAGTAATGCAATACAAATCCTGCCCCGTACGATTTCCTCCGCATTGCCCCTTCCTATTTGGGCAACTATAAGTAGCCACTTGAAGACTTTGAACTGCCATCTTACACATTCACGGGTGGCACCAACAACTGAAAACCATTCTCGTTCATCGGAACTTCACGCAATCTGGGCCATGTGGTTAAAAAACACTCCTAACTTGGAGCGTGCAGCCATAGACTGCTCATCAAAGGTTGGGATACTAACAGTTACGGAAGATTCATCATCAGATTGCTTGACATAACCTAAGCTCCAAACTTTGAAGAAACAAGGTGACCGAGCAGCACAAATACAATGTTCTTCAATGCACTAGTGTTTTTTAAGAGAATCATACAAAACATGACCCAGAAGCAAGCATGTTAGTCATGTGCCAGTACGATGTGAGACCACAAATATACTCAAGCAACAGAATTTAAAATAACAGAATGCTATTGTATTTTCTAATCTTCCAGATAGATTTTTTTTCTCTCCCTTACGTAATACTTTCTCTCTTCTAAAAAAAAAAAAAAATGTATATAGAATTACCATTAAATCTTAAAACTGGGATACTCTCAAGTACCTGAGCATCCCGCAAGATATCTTCACTGCTCTGGTTCTTCCTGAGGGTACCAAAGGCGGGTGGGGCAGCAGACTGGTCCACGGTGTCAAACATTGAAAAGGGACGCACTTTCTTCTCCTTCTCCCTCAGCGGGACCTCCCCATCATCAGCTGAAGAAGACAGGGGAAAAAAAGAATCACGCTGATAACCAAACTGCTTGTAATAAAATTTCTTATTCACACATGTTTCTCTCTCCTCAAACGTATACCCACTAAATGCTCTTCTATTCTTAAATTAAGTTGATTAAAGGATAACCCAACACTACAATGCTAGTACCTTAATTCCCTGGCTAAATGAAGCTGTTCTGGAAATAAACACAGTCCCTGGTCTGAACACACTAGAAAATAAGCTATCTAAAAAAGGATACACAGAACCTTTAGATGCCCAAAACAGAATATTCAGGAACAGCACAAGTAAACCTCACCTTGGTCTGGAGCATTTCCAGAGCTTTTGGACACAGAAGCAGAGGCTTGTTGGCTCGAGAAAAGATCTGCATTCGGAGGAGTCCAATCAGGGCCAAGCAGATGGATTTTAGAGCCTAGAACACAGAAAAGCAACTGCAATAACCTGGCATTCTAAGGAGATGTCTAATGGTTCACTTTGCTGCTAGGAAGTTAAATCTCTAAAAATGGGTTTAAATCTCAGACTCACAAAAACCCCAGTAAACTTACTTAGAAAACATCACATTTTATAATTGTAATTTAAGAGTGCTCCTGCTGACTCAAATAAATTAATCACCATCAACAGAAAGTCCGTTTGAAGCAGCAAGGACGCATTACTCCTCACCAGGTAAGAAAACATCACCATCCCACCCAGAAAATGACTTCCAATCTAGCAGACCAAGGGCTCTCTGGTGTGTCTTACATAACCACCACAAGTGATGCACACACAACAAAAGCAAAAGCACGGACTTTCAGCCCATGACTCTGACCACAGTCTTGGGTAAATCAGAGTATTCAGGTTTTTTCTACACTGGTATTTAAGTTTCAAAGCCATAGCTTTTATTTTTCCTTAAAAAAACAAAACTAACTCTTTCTACAATAAAACCCAGACTATGCAGCACTACTGCTTCACAGTGGCAATTAATCCAAAATAATAATTTTAAAGTTAGCTACTATTTACACATGATAGTGGTTACGGAAAAGAGACGATTCTATTTTTTTTTTCTCCAGGGGTGAGTTTAGTAAGTTCATTAAAGGATGTTTTTTGCCCTGCTTTTCCTCCAACTCTACCTTCATTTTTTCCTCCTATTATAAAAGTCTGGCTTGCACCTGCCCCCCGCCCCCGGCCAAGTATCTGAGGACTACACACAGAATGCAAAGACCACTAACACAACGAACCTCTGTTACTTTCACTTTTATCTCCCAATATGTTTACCTTTATTCTAAAAATTATCATCAAGCAAATTCTCACACAGAAACATATACGAATAGCAAACACCAATCATCAACAGAATGGACCTACTGTCTCGCATTCTGTGGAGACAACACCACTAACATATCTGGAGTTTTTATACCACAAGGAAAGTTCTCAAGTTATTAACATCAGATCAAAATTTCCTTATTAACGAGAAGGAATTCAAAACAATTTCCAGGTTTTTAAAAACCTGATGTTTTATTTCATTTCCTGAACAGAACCCTATAGTACTTAGGTTTAAGAAAATTATCATTTCTTAACCCCAAAGAACACAAGGAGATTCTTAGAATTGCCACATGAACAAGGGATAGGAAGACATCTTTTTAAACTCAAACTTGGAGGAAAAAAAAAAATCTAAATTAAAAAAAAAAAAAAAGACTTGCTGTGAAGCACGAATAAAAGAAAGGTATACAAAAACAAACAAACAAATAAATAAATAACTCAAACTTGGGGGAAAATCATAGTGAGCACGGGAGCAACAAAGCCCTGGAAGGACTTGGAAATGCCTGGTTTTACCTTTCACTTGTGAAGCGGCCCCAGATCTCATGTTGGGCAGTGTCTGGACTTTCATGGACCCCTCGGAAGCCTGTGTAGCCCCAGGCCCATCGGGCAGGGCTGGCTTCACCAGAAGCTCAGGCCTCGAGGGAATCCGGGGCATAGTTGACGACTGGATATAGGGACCGACTGCAGCCACTCGACTCGGCCCCGACGCCCCCGGCTGGGGCAGGTGTCCATCAGACGAAACCTTAGGAGAAAGCACAGAGCCTTTAGTATTGCAAGTCAGGCTGGATCTGACTCAGAAAAGCCCGTGACGTGTTCATAATTTTGTTAAAAATCGGCACTTTCAGGATCTAGCCATCAAATCTACAAGAGATATCCCCAAACAAAAACACCCCATGGTGAACTCTCACCCACACTTTATTACAAGAATTAGAAAAAAGAGCAGAGCTACGTAGGTGATAGTATTAAAAGTATAAGAACAGTGGATTCTCTTTCAAGAAGTCACAGGTCCCGTCCCTTTCCAGAGGACGCACCGAGCAATGATTCTGAAGATGCTGCTGCAAGTACTGACCTCGCTGGGATGGTCATCGTCCCCTCCTCCCGCCCCCTGCCAATAGCACACTTACTGGAAGGTTCTCTTTCTGCTGCAGGGCCGCCTTCTTCTTCCACAGCCGGTCCCTGAGCTCATTAACACGCTTGTCCATGACCGCCACTTCTGAATTGCGCTTATTCAAGCACTCCCTCTGTTGTTGCAGCTTGGCATTCTGCTCCTGGTTCAGTTTGTTTCTTAACTGAACAAAATTAAGGGAATAAAAGGTAGCCAAGGAGTAGGAAGAAAAATTTCTCAAAACAGATAATCACATGGTTCGCTATTATACAGTTTCTAAAAATGTAAGGTCCCCCCACACTTCTCATCTCACGGTTTAAAATTAAGTGTCGGACCACCAGCTGTGGTCATAAGGAATACCTCAGATTTCCTGTCTGAGGTACTATAAAGTTTATTCTGGATTCTGCGGGGTTTAGGTCTTCCTCCCCCTCCCCGCTTTAAGGAAAAGAGGCCGAAATCCAGGACTTCCTGCCGCTTATGTGGACAATGCTGTCGTCCTAGAGAGGATGTGCCACTGAATGTCACAGGCGGCCACAGTTTACCTGCAGCTCCTTGTACAACCGATCAAGCTCAGCCACCGCGGACTGGTTGTCATGGTGACCATCAATCCTGCCATTCTTGAGCATCTCTAGCTGTCTTGTAAGTTCCTCTACTTTTGACACAGCCAGAACGAGCTCCCTCTGCTTTTGCTGGAACAAACTATTCATCTGTTCAATTTCCTCCACTAAAGTAAGAACGAGAAAAGCAACAGTAGTTGAAAAGAAAAATGAGAATGGACTGCTTTCCGGGCAACCAGCATGTACCATAAACTTTCTCATAAAAAGTAGAGGAAATTTTCAGGAATGTCCTAGAATCAACCTATTCCTTTATAAGCACCTCTAAATCAAACAGACATCTCTAAATCAAATCACTAAAATTTTAATTAAAATGGTATTGTAACAGATGGAGCCATTATATGCATAAAAATCCTTACCTTCATCAAATTTTCAGTCAAAAATTAGAGAGAAGAAAGAGGACTTCAATGCAGGGGGCCTGGGTTCCATCCTTGGTCAGGGAACTAGATCCCACATGCATGCCGCAACTAAGAGTTCACATGCCACAACTAAGGAGCCCTGGAGTCGCAACTAAGGAGCCCACCTGCTGCAACTAAGACCTGGTGCAACCAAATAAGTAAATAACTAAATGGCGGGGGTGGAAACTACTACTACTACTACTACTACTACTACTACTACTACTACTACTAC